>NW_028317843.1:928500-1238000 GCF_062004578.1 Staurois parvus
ATGGGCCCCTATATACCGCCTCCTCATGCTGCTGCCAAGTCCAGAGTCTGTCATGGGTCCCTGTATGGCCTCCCATTGCTGCTGTCTCCATCGCCACACTCTGCTGCCATGTGCCACTTTCAGGTCTCTTCACACTGCTGGTGTGTTAAATTTTTTGACATAGGGTGCAGGCAGATTACGGGCCTCACATAGCTGCTGCCAGGCCCCTAATCTGCCATGGGCCCCTATATACCGCCTCCTCATGCTGCTGCCAAGTCCAGAGTCTCTCATGGGTCCCTGTACGGCCTCCCATTGCTGCTGTCTCCATCGCCACACTCTGCTGCCATGTGCCACTTTCAGGTCTCTTCACACTGCTGGTGTGTTAAATTTTTTGACATAGGGTGCAGGCAGATTACGGGCCTCACATAGCTGCTGCCAGGCCCCTAATCTGCCATGGGCCCCTATATACCGCCTCCTCATGCTGCTGCCAAGTCCAGAGTCTGTCATGGGTCCCTGTATGGCCTCCCATTGCTGCTGTCTCCATCGCCACACTCTGCTGCCATGTGCCACTTTCAGGTCTCTTCACACTGCTGGTGTGTTAAATTTTTTGACATAGGGTGCAGGCAGATTACGGGCCTCACATAGCTGCTGCCAGGCCCCTAATCTGCCATGGGCCCCTATATACCGCCTCCTCATGCTGCTGCCAAGTCTAGAGTCTGTCATGGGTCCCTGTACGGCCTCCCATTGCTGCTGTCTCCATCGCCACACTCTGCTGCCATGTGCCACTTTCAGGTCTCCTCACACTGCTGGTGTGTAGAATTTTTTGACATAGGGTGCTGGCAGATTATGGGCCTCCTATAGCTGCTGCCAGGCCCCTAATCTGCCATAGGCCCCTATATACCGCCTCCTCATGCTGCTGCCAGGTCCAGAGTCTCTCATGGGTCCCTGTACGGCCTCCCATTGCTGCTGTCTCCATCGCCACACTCTGCCATGTGCCACTTTCAGGTCTCCTCACACACTGCTGGTGTGTAGAATTTTTTGACATAGGGTGCTGGCAGATTATGGGCCTCCTATAGCTGCTGCCAGGCCCCTAATCTGCCATAGGCCCCTATATACCGCTTCCTCATGCTGCTGCCAGGTCCAGAGTCTCTCATGGGTCCCTGTACGGCCTCCCATTGCTGCTGTCTCCATCGCCACACTCTGCCATGTGCCACTTTCAGGTCTCCTCACACACTGCTGGTGTGTTACATTTTTTGACATAGGGTGCAGGCAGATTACGGGCCTCACATAGCTGCTGCCAGGCCCCTAATCTGCCATGGGCCCCTATATACCGCCTCCTCATGCTGCTGCCAAGTCCAGAGTCTGTCATGGGTCCCTGTATGGCCTCCCATTGCTGCTGTCTCCATCGCCACACTCTGCTGCCATGTGCCACTTTCAGGTCTCTTCACACTGCTGGTGTGTTAAATTTTTTGACATAGGGTGCAGGCAGATTACGGGCCTCACATAGCTGCTGCCAGGCCCCTAATCTGCCATGGGCCCCTATATACCGCCTCCTCATGCTGCTGCCAAGTCCAGAGTCTCTCATGGGTCCCTGTACGGCCTCCCATTGCTGCTGTCTCCATCGCCACACTCTGCTGCCATGTGCCACTTTCAGGTCTCTTCACACTGCTGGTGTGTTAAATTTTTTGACATAGGGTGCAGGCAGATTACGGGCCTCACATAGCTGCTGCCAGACATGTAATCTGCCATGGGCCCCCGTACCGACTCCTCATGCTGTGACGTTGCAACAAGGTGGAATTCAACCCTACATATGTTAGACCGCCTTTACGAACAGCTAAAGGCCATCACAGATTTCCTGATGTTAAAAGCGGATAAAGGTACTCCCTGTGTAACTTAGATGTCAGCCATTGGCAGCTCATGTGTGACACCTGCGCTTGCTCAGGCCCTTTGAGGAGGCCACGCTATTCGTGAGTCGGCAGGACTATGGGATGAATGAGGTCAAATCGGCCATGGGCCCCCGTACCGCCTGTTCACGCTGATGCTGGTCCCACAGTGTGACCTGGGTCCCTGTACGGCCTTCCATTGCTTCCACTCTGCCATGTGCCACTTTGAAATCTCCTCACACTCCTGCGGTTGTCCATTTTGTCATAGGTTGCTGGCAGATTACAGGCCTTCCATAGGTGCCACCAAGCCCCATATCGGCCATGGGCCCCCGTACCGCCTGGTCACGCTGCTGCTGGGCCCATAGTGTGACCTGGGTCCCTGTACCGCCTCCCATTGCTCCCACTCTGCCATGTGCCACTTTCAGGTCTCCTCACGCTCCTGCTGGTTTCCATTTTGTCATAGGTTGCTGTATGGCCTCCCATTGCTGCTGCCTCCACCGCCACACTGTGGCTCCAAACACTGGTTTTGGCCCCGTGACTGGCCAAAGGAGTGAAGTGTGCAGTGATTCTAAGATCGACGGCACTCATCTGCATGTCATACTGACAGACAGTATTATTTCTCTTCCCCAGCAGACTCCAAGGGCATTTAAATTAAAGGTACAGTGTTCTGCACTAATATTAAGTCTCTCTGAAGCCTAGAAACACCCTTTTTTAAGTTAAATTCACAGCGAATTTATTCGACTCGAATCGAATATTGTCCACGAATTCGCCGAATCAGTCGAATCGAATTTTTCATTTCTTCGCTCATCTCTATATATAACGTTTCCTCTTAAGCCTTTTGTTGTGCTTTGATAATTGATATTGCAGTGTGCTTCCTAATGTTACTCTAGTTCTTCTGTCTGCCTTCACCATACATGGGCTATTAAACATAACTTTTATTGTTCTTAAAAAAGTGAAACCCTTTCCTGCAGTGGCAATAACATTATCTGTTGACATACTGTAGCTATCCCAGTAACCCGCTCAAGCAGAAATATTTGCTCAAAACAGAAAAATGGTAAAGTTTATGTCTGAACCTTTACTGATACTGGCCCAGGGAAGCAATTTTTCCTTAAGGCAGGACATTTTGGGTTTGTACATGATTTTGGACTTTACAGAGTAGCAATGTCAAAATTCTTTCTGTTTTGTTGTCCTAACAAAGCCAATTACATTTGGAGAACAGTTTAATTTTAGATCGCAAAATTTACTTTATTATGTTATGAATAAGCACCATGGAGCGTGAAAAGCATTAACATCTCTCACAAAGTGAGGGAAATCCCAGGTTATTACTGGGATTGCCAGAACTACTGTAGTCTCTGCATTGAAGATTTCCCCTATATTCCTTTTCTGGAAACAACTCAACATTTGGGATTTTCTTTACCACTGTGCATCTGCATTAGCCTTTGCTTTTTTTAGGAGCATGCAGCACAGACTGACAACATTGCTACTGTAGATAGACAATGCACAGGCAGTATCATCACCTTATGAGAGAAAGTAGGTTTGCTGGCAGGATCACCAATTAAAACTGAACACTATAAACAGTATACAGTAAGGTCCATAAATATTGGGACATCGACACAATTCTAACATTTTTGGCTCTATACATCACCACAATGGATTTGAAATGAAACGAACAAGATGTGCTTTAACTGCAGACTGTCAGCTTTAATTTGAGGGTATTTACATCCAAATCAGGTGAACGGTGTAGGAATTACAACAGTTTGCATATGTGCCTCCCACTTCTTAGGGACCAAAAGTAATGGGACAGAATAATAATCATAAATCAAACTTTCACTTTTTAATACTTGGTTGCAAATCCTTTGCAGTGAATTACAGCCTGAAGTCTAGACATCACCAGACGCTGGGTTTCATCCCTGGTGATGCTCTGCCAGGCCTCTACTGCAACTGTCTTCAGTTCCTGCTTGTTCTTGGGGCATTTTGCCTTCAGTTTTGTCTTCAGCAAGTGAAATACATGCTCAATTGTATTCAGGTCAGGTGATTGACTTGGCCATTGCATAACATTCCACTTCTTTCCCTTAAAAAACTCTTTGGTTGCTTTTGCAGTATGCTTTGGGTCATTGTCCATCTGCACTGTAATGCAGTGTCCAATGAGTTCTGATGCATTTGGCTGAATATGAGCAGATAATATTGCCCGAAACACTTCAGAATTCATCCTGCTGCTTTTGTCAGCAGTCACATCATCAATAAATACAAGAGAACCAGTTCCATTGGCAGCCATACATGCCCACGCCATGACACTACCACCACCATGCTTCACTGATGAGGTGGTATGCTTAGGATCCTGAGCAGTTCCTTTCCTTCTCCATACTCTTCTCTTCCCATCACTCTGGTACAAGTTGATCTTGGTCTCATCTGTCCATAGGATGTTGTTCCAGAACTGTGAAGGCTTTTTAGATGTCGTTTGGAAAACTCTAATCTGGCCTTCCTGTTTTTGAGGCTCACCAATGGTTTACATTTTGTGGTGAACCCTCTGTATTCACTCTAGTGAAGTCTTCTCTTGATTGTTGACTTTGACACGCATACACCTACCTCCTGGAGAGTGTTCTTGATCTGGCCAACTGTTGTGAAGGGTGTTTTCTTCACCAAGGAAAGAATACTTCAGTCATCCACCACAGTTGTTTTCCGTGGTCTTCCGGGTCTTTTGGTGTTGCTGAGCTCACCGGTGCGTTCCTTCTTTTTAAGAATGTTCCAAACAGTTGTTTTGGCCACGCCTAATGTTTTTGCTATTTCTCTGATGGGTTTGTTTTGTTTTTTCAGCCTAATGATGGCTTGCATCACTGATAGTGACAGCTCTTTGGATCTCATCTTGAGAGTTGACAGCAACAGATTCCAAATGCAAATAGCACACTTGAAATGAACTCTGGACCTTTTATCTGCTCATTGTAATTGGGATAATGAGGGAATAACACACACCTGGCCATGGAACAGCTGAGAAGCCAATTGTCCCATTACTTTTGGTCCCTTAAGAAGTGGGAGGCACATATGCAAACTGTTGTAATTCCTACACCGTTCACCTGATTTGGATGTAAATACCCTCAAATTAAAGCTGACAGTCTGTAGTTAAAGCACATCTTGTTTGTTTCATTTCAAATCCATTGTGGTGATGTATACAGCCAAAAATGTTAGAATTGTGTCGATGTCCCAATATTTATGGACCTGACTGTATATCGCAGACATCACAGTGTTCATGTCTTCCTAAAGCAGAGAGCAGTGCATTAAACCCCGCATGGAATGGTGCTTATGCAATGATGTGTGAGCAACATTCATCACAGTAGTATTCTAAAACCTAGGTCAGTGCGAAAACATCACCTCAAGGGGCAAGTCTATGACAGCGTGGGCTTGAAGGAAGTGGGTTGAATGATGCCAGCCTTCATTCAACCTGAATGTCATGCTTTCCCCTAACATAGGTGGTCAGACACTATAGCTGGCCTCTGTGTTCTTCCCCTTTTGCAGCCCCCTTTCACATAAGGCAAGCAAGCCTACTGGTACTCAGTTGCCCCCAGGATTTATACACAATGCTATAGTGCCAGGCCACCGCATTGGGGTAGGCACAAACTGAGCACATCAAACAGATACTTGTAGTTGACAGACAGACAGAGTGGTTCAATGACAGTCCAGGTACAAGGCAGGCAAGTCTCTGGAGAGTCAGATCAGTAGTCAAAAGGCAGGCAGAGTTCAGAGAGTAGTTGATATCCACTCTGAGATTGTCAATGTGGGAATCCAAACAGCAGATCAGGACAGACACACGGATCTTACAGCACATTTTACAAACGCAATATCACAAGCATGAGACTGCAGGCTTGGATGGCTTAAATCAGGTTTGGTCTCCACCCAGAGACTTGCCACATCAATCGCCCTGCAGGTGGAAAGACATAACCAAAACAAGGATGTTGGAATGGGATCCGCAGCTGTGAAGGATCAGGAGCGCTAGACACTCCAGACACTAGAAGACTGAGGACATATAGTGGTAGAAAGGAGTTACTGCAGGGGGGCAGCACCAGAATAAAGGTAGACACTGCATCAAAAGCTTTATTTTTTATTTTGGACATTTATTTTTTTAATTAACTGGAAATCAATTTTAAAGCAGCCTACAAATCCCCTCGAGATTAACAATTTCACAATCACTTTGGTAAATCCTATATCTGTACATTACAGTAATCTGTGCGACAGTTTCATGGTACAGCTAACCAGGGCCACATATCTTCTAAATATAATTTTTTGAATGCCTTTGCACAAAGAATATTTATTTGGATTTTCAAGTTTTTTGCTTAGCTTGTACTGTTAGGCTTGTGACAATCGTGTTAAGCTGAACAATTTGTAGCAAACTTTCCATAAATATTATAAAACCTTGACAGCTTTGCTTGAATTTCTTCTTCCGCTCAGGCTCTTCAAAGTCCTTATTAATTCACAGGGTTTTTTTTTCAACTTGCATTTGTAATGCACATGTCCTTGAATACTTTTCATCATATTATTCTATATTATTCCATTGCAAAAGTAATGACATTCCTAAGCCGATTTATGGTTCTGTGCATCCAAGTGATTGCTACAACCCCTGATATTGTGCGTATTTCCGTAGTGACAAGGTGAGGTATTGAATTTATTCTTCATGCTTTCGTCCTTTACAACATAGACTTCAACATAAACCATTTAATCATAGCTTGATTCTATCACAATGTAGTTCAAACCTTTCAATAACAACCACATGAAAGCATACTATAGTTATTTATTTTTTTCTTCTACAGCTGATAGATTGTTTTACAGTGCTTTTCATGACTATTCCAAATATGAGACCAATTATGTGATTTCATGACAAATAATTCAATAATAAGAATAATGTTGTAAGGGAGGAAGGGTAGTACAGGTAAACCCTTTGCTTGGCTTTTCCAGAGAGGCAGGTGTCAATGTACATACTTACTATTATATCAACTTTAGTTAAAGTAGATTGTTGCCACAATGTATTTTGCTGGTGTGTATTTGCCTCACTACTTACCAGATCATCAAAAGATGTTTGGCCTCTTTCCACCCACTGTATATGCATTAACATTCCACAAATGTTGCCCTATGCAAGGAATACATCAATAAATGTTCTCCTCTTTGAAAGCATACAACAACACTTTTTTCTGCTTGGGGCTCTTAAAGTGTTACTAAACCCACAGTAAAATCAGTCTGTATATGCAGTAAAACATGCTTATTATAATCACTGTGGAAACTAAGGAGTTAATGCTCTGCATTGTGTAAAAATGATGTTTGATCCTGTCTTCTTTACCCCTCCTCTTGTTCAAATGTCCACACTGATAAGACGGACTGAACCTGTAGCTCTTATGCACATGCTCAGTTTAGTGGGTATTGCTAGAGCGTTTTTTTTTATTGGGAGGGAGCATGTGATCAGCACAGAGCCAATCAGAAATGTCCAGACAAAGGTCAGGGGTTTTGCATCCTCCTAGAGCAGAAAGAATACTCCTCCTACAAGCTTTAACCAGTGCTCTGCTGAAGTCACAAGACTGCTCTAACTGCTGATGAGGAAAGGTATTTATCAGTTTATATTCACTAAAATAATTGCACTTCCATGTTCTGTGTACTATGGGAGACCAGATATAGTGAATGCAAGGTCCTGGGTTTAGTAACACTTTTATTTTTTCTCCAATCACCACTGATGATTGGGGATCAAATAGAGTGGCTCCTGATCATATGTTCATTATGTCAGCTATGGCATAGTGATCACCTGCAATCAGGATGCTTCTCTGATACAATAAGGGCATGTTTTCTACTATTATTGTCAGATAATATTAAAATAGATTATTAAACTTTCGAAAATGTTTATAAAATGTACATTTTCACATTTGTCAGCCTCAGGTATATAAATTATTCATAGAGGTATTGTCAAAGTAACTGATGCATGTCATGCTGCTAAATTTATCCTGGGAACCTAGGCATCAATAAACATTGGTAACAAAAGGTTCAATGGCACAAAAAGTCTTTCTTTGAAGGGTAATGTAATACTTGATTTTCAAATAATACATTACCATCCATCCATTGTAAAAAAAAGATTTTCGGGGGGATTGGACACAGAAATTAGACACAGCTGAGAATTCTTGGAGTAAAAAAGTTTGTTTTTCTGCAGGTATACATCTAGAAAAGGAATAGAGGTTGATAATGCTAAAATCTTCTTTCCAATGGGACAACCCTTTTTTACTTTGTAACATCTTAACCACTTCCTGACCGGTCGTCACTTTGTAATAGACCGGGCAGGACTTTCCCTGTTCCTGGTGGATGTTATATGATGTCATTCCAGGGATGCGCCTTGCTCGCCACCATGTGGCTGTGCTGTGGGCACAATCTGTGTCCACTGGACAGATCTGTCACCAGTTTTGTTCACAATGACATATCACGGCTTACTGCCGATACCATGTAATTGCTTTGACCCATCACAGCAGATCACATGACAATTGTGAACCATGAACGACTTTGATTCATGACATTCTTTGTGTACAATTGTGTTGCTAGCTGTGATTGGTCATAGTGATCACATGGTATAGCCAAGGCCAATCGTAGTTTATCTGTATCATGTGATTAGCTGTGGCTAAGCACAGCTAATCACAACAATACATATTGATTTGTACTCTCCTGACATTTTAGGGCCTCTAGAAATGAGATAGTCCATCAGTACAACATGGTTGATCAATTTTCATATATACACCATAGTTTGTGGACTTTCTTACAGACTAAATAATATACACTGATTTGGGTTATTTTCACCAAATAAATGTATCAGAATACATTTTGGTGGACACATAGGACAATTATTTATGTGCAACATTTTATGACAAAAACAAAGACAAACTTTTTTTTTTTTTTTTTAAATGTTGGTCTATTTTAATTTATTTAGCAAGAAATGAAAAGCCCAGTGGTGATTAAATACAACCAAAAGATAGTTCTATTTGAAAACATGGCGGCGTCGGAGAGCACGATGTGAGTGCTCTCCGATAATCTCATACCCGACCACCCCGAGACCCTCACGGAGTGAAGCCCTACCTGATTGTGGAGGGCCCTGGGGAGAGAGAGGCAGACGCGGAGAGCGGAGCTTGCACGGACCTCCGGGAGGTGAACTTGCTGGGGAGATCCCAGCGCAGCTGCCGGGTTGCCGGGGAAACGAAGCTGGGAGGCGTGAGCCGCAAAGGACAACTGGGAAGTAGAGACGCCGGCCGGTTCCCTCGTAGAGAGGTAGTGACAGGTCGGCTCCCCTGGCACCACATGAATGAAAACCCGCGCGGCTAGAGGAGGAGAGATGCTGCAGGAGTAAGGGGCCAGCTACGGAGGACCCCTGGAGGGAAAGTGGATGCTGGCTGGCGCCCTGATGTGACAGGGTGTTGCCGGCGTATAGCTGCCTGTACCCCCTGGACGGCTGTTTGATCCTGGGTCAGGGAGACCCATAAATATCAGATGAACCACCCTCCTTCCCTGAGTTGACTTCTAAGGACCGAGAAAGGAGGAGGAAAGAAAGAAAAACAGTATCGGAAACCCTGAGGAATCCCCCCCCAGGACTGAGCAGCAGTGAAGACCTCCCACACAAGTATGGAGTCACCATCCTGAGAAGGGAAGGGTGAGTGAAAAATGCTGGGAGCTTATTGTGTGGTGAACCCCTGAGTGATATAGGCTACTAAGGGGTGAAGGAGGGGGAGGATGCCCAAGGGTTAGAAGATAAGAAGAGAGGAGGCCCAGGCGTCCTAGGAGAGTAAAGGATATAGGAAAAACTGCAAGTCTACCAAGTTATTTAGAGGACATGAAGAATAAAGGTCCCAAGGGAGCAGGGCCCAAAGGGTCCCAAACAGGAACAATAAAGAAATATACATCATATGGAAATACTATGCCAGAAAGGATCCAAGGTGCAAAGGGGGAATTGGACACTAGTTCAGGAAGTAGTCCTAGATTATCATTGGGCTTGAATAGCAGCAGTAGCCAACAAATAGTGGATGGCCTGGGAAGGAAAGGATCTGAAGGTGAACTACAGGTACCAAATAAGAAAGAGATGACTGAAATGTTTCAAAATTTGGAAAAAACGATAAAACATGAAATGACAACTATTCGAAACGATTTAGGACATCTGCTATCAAGAATGGAAGAAACGGAGGAGAAAGTTAAAACCCAGGCCCAGAACATAGATAATCTAAGGAAAAAAATAAGCCAATTAGAAAATAACCAGAAAAAAATGATCTATAGGATGGAAGTTCAAGAAAATAAAGAAAGAAGGTGTAATCTTAGAATACGAGGAATCCCAGAGACTGCTAAAGGGGAAATATTATATGAACTAGTTAAAAAAATCCTAAACTCCATAAGAGATAGACCTGAAATAGACGGGATCAAGTTAGACGGAGTGTTTAGAATAGGAAAGTTCAATCAGGCTACTGAGAAGGAAAGACCGAGGGACATAATTGTCCAGTTCCAAAACTTTGGGGTCAAAGATGAGATTTGGAAGAAGACCAAGGGAAGATCATTAATTAAGTTTGGAGACTTGACTATCCAAATCTATGCGGACTTAACAGTAGAGACCCTAAGGAGAAGGAGATCCCTGAAACCCCTGTTGGAGCAAATGAGAAAACAGAATGTGCAGTATAGATGGGGTACCTCAGTATTTCTAAATGGCTGGAAAAACGGGGTCACAGCGTATTTGCGATTTCCGGAGGATTTAAGAGATTTTTGTGATAGACTGGACTTGCTTAGAATGGAGATAGCTGGGTGGGAAGAAGAAAAAGAAGACAAAGGAAATATAACTAATGCAAGAAAAGAGGACTGGCAGCACGTCGGGGGGAGGGGAGAGGGAGGCCTGGGGGTTGGGGAGGGAAGAGAGGGACAATTAAGTAGAGAATGAGTTTTTTTTTTTTCCTCTCTCTCTTACTTCACTCTCTCGCCACTGGTCTTCCTCCTCCGGAGGTTGAGACCCGCTTGGAGGTTACGGTTAAGGGTGGGAGGTAAAGAGTAAGACTCTCGCTGAGTCTAGACTATAGAGAGGGAATCGGGGGGGTCGGAGAAGAGGTGAGTCGTACATAGGTGGAGCTTACGCCCTAAATTTTAATCAATGGTGGAAATGGATCCACAAATGATTTGTAGGCAGTTTATACGCCTAAAAATGGGTAGGGGAAAAAAAAGAGAGGGTGTGAGGGGTGGTAGGTGGGGGGAAGGGGGGGGGGCTAATATTCTGCAAGATATCCGGGCTTAATAGGTGGAGACGAAATAGAAGAGAGAGAGACAGAATTAAGAAGGACGGAAAGGGGCTAATATTCTGCAAATCATTCGGGCCTAATAGGAGGATACGAATTAGAAGAGAGATAAACAACATCAAGAAGGATGGAAGAAATACAGTTTATAACATATAATGTGAATGGGTTGAATTGCCCTGGGAAAAGATTTAAGCTGTTTAAAGAGTTACATCATAGGGCAACGTCAGTGGTATTTTTGCAGGAGACACATTTTGAGATAGAATCAAATGTGAAACTAAAATCCAAATATTATCCTACATGGTATTACGCTGACTCTCCAATTAAAAGAGCAAAGGGGGTGGCAATAGGATTGGCAAAAAATATGAGATTTGAGTTGGAAGATAGAAGGACTGACCCGGAAGGGAGATTCCTGTTTTTGAAAGGTAAACTACAGGGAATTGAATGCACACTAGCCAATATATATTGCCCCAACAAGAAACCTGAGATCTTTCTGAAGGGTTTGCTAAAAAAATTGATAGATTTTAAAAAAGGGCGTTTGATAATAGCAGGAGATTTGAATCTCTGTATGGACCCACAAATGGATGCAACCTCCCTTGTGCAGAGAGAAGGGGGTAGGTCCCTGAGAGCTTTGAGGAAGGTGATCCACGAGTACCAGCTGGTGGACACCTGGAGAATAATGCATATGAAGGACAGAGACTATACCTTCTTCTCTAATGCACATGAGATATACTCGAGACTGGATTACATTTTAATAGATCACCAACTCATTGAAATGCTGGTTAAAATAGAAATAGAGACAAGAACTTTTTCGGACCATGCCCCAGTTGTAATGAAAATGGGATGGGGAAAAAGCTGGTCGGGAGGTTTAGGATGGAGGTTAAATGAGGCTCTTCTCTTGGATGAGGATATTGTGCAGAAGATCTGTGAAGAGATTAAGGTATATTTCCAGGAGAATGAAACAGAGGAAGTATCGACAGCTACAGTATGGGAAAGTCCTAAGGTATATATAAGAGGAATCCTGATAGTGATGGAAGCAAGGAAGAAAAAAGAAAGAAGAGAGAGGGTTAGTGGACTCTTAAAGGAAATCCTGGATCTGGAGCAGATACATAAGAAAAAAATAACAATAGAAACAAGACAGAAGTTAAGGGATAAAAAAGACGAATTAGAGAGTTTGATGGAAGAGGAGAAGAGAAGAGTATATAATAAAGTATTAAGTGAAAGATATAGATGGGGTGATAGACCAGGAAAATATTTATTGAGAGCCCTGAATAAGAAGAAGAACAGGAATTATATAGAAAAGATAAAAAGCCCTAAGGGGGAGATGGTCCACTCAACTAAAGAAATCATTAAAGTATTCACGGAGTATTATAGAAAGTTGTATAACATCAGTCACCAAGGAATACCAAAAGAAATTAGAGAAGGTATTAATGAAAAAAGGAGGATATATTTAAAAAATGCGGGATTGCCAAAGCTTAGTGAAACACAACTGAACTCCTTGGATGCAGAAATTTCTCAGGAAGAAATAGAAGCAGCATTAAGAAGTACAGGGGGAGGGAAAAGCCCAGGCCCGGATGGTTATACTGTTAAGTACTATAAAAAATTTAGTGAAGTACTGTTGCCAAAGTTAAAGAAATACATGAATGACTTGGGAGGCGAGATGGAGGGGAGGAGGGAATCCCTTCAGGCCCATGTAGTTCTCATCCATAAGGAGGGAAAAGATCCCTCTCAGTGCTCTAGCTACAGACCAATTTCATTATTAAACACTGATACTAAGTTGTACGCAAAGGTCCTAGCAAATAGGCTGAAAGATCTAATGTCCGAATGGATCCATGGAGACCAGGTGGGTTTTGTCCAGGGGAGAGAGGGTAGAGATAATGGCTTGAGAACTCTGATGCTTATCCAGAAAAGTAGAAAAGGGAAAGCCCCGGTGGTGCTCTTGTCAATTGACGCTGAAAAGGCGTTTTATAGAGTGGACTGGGGCTTTATGATGGACAACTTGGAAGTGTTGGGGATTGGAGAGAGAATGCGTGAATGGATAGGTAAACTATATAAGGAACCCACCGCAATCATCACGGTAAATGGGGAGAGGTCGGAATCCATTGGGATGTCCAATGGAACAAGGCAAGGATGCCCATTGTCCCCCTTGCTGTATGTATTGACATTGGAACCCCTGCTATCAATAATAAGGAATAGTGGAGCGGTAAAGGGAATCCAGATAGAAAATATAGAACATAAAGTAGCGGCCTTTGCGGACGACCTACTGTTTTATGTAGGCAACCCCCGAATAACACTACCAAATATAATGAAGATCCTGAAGGAATATGGTGAACTATCTAATCTAAAAATTAACCCAACAAAAACTGAGATTTTGAACATTAATATACCAAAGAGCGAAAAAGAAAGGCTACAAAAAGAATTCCCCTTTATTTGGAGAGAAAAAGATATAAAATACCTAGGAATAAAACTCGCTATCTCATATAAACAACTGTATAGATTAAACTATATCTCTCTGATAAATGAGATTAAGGAAGAACTAAAAAGATTAGAACGAGGAAACCCATCATGGTTAGGACGTATGAACCTAATTAAAATGGTAATTATACCTAAAATACTCTATAGATTTCAAATGATCCCGATCAAACTCCCAGAGGTGTTTTTTAAGATAATGAGAAAAATGCTAACAAGATGTATATGGAGGAATAAAAAACCAAGAGTATCATATGAAACACTAAGTAGGACTAAAGAGAAAGGGGGGATGGGACTACCTGATGTCAAGAGATATTACAAAGCAGTAATGTTAGCAAGAATTTATGACTGGACTTTTAATCATAAGGGGAAAAGTTGGGTAAAAATAGAGAATGATCTGAGTGGAATCAATTTGAGTAAGATGATATGGGTTCCAGAACATTATAGAAGAATTAAAGAGAGCACAAGCACTTACACTTTAATTGTCTTAAGGATATGGGATAATTTACACAAACACATGAAATGGGATTTTAACTCTATATTAATGCCACTTGCAAACACTGAATTTTTCCCTCCAGGAAAAGAAGAGATATCAGGGAGATGGTTTAAAAAGGAAGATATCCAATTGAGAGACGTATTGGTAGAGGGGGAATTGAGAACATTTAAAGAATTTAAAGAGATGGGAGGAGATATGTTTACTAAAATAGACGAGTGGAAATATCATAAATTAAAATGTTTTATAGGAACTCTCCCAAAACCCTTGAGATTAAAAAAGGAGTGGAATATGTTTGAAAGGCTATTAGAAACACGTAGAGATGGGAAACATGGAGTTACAAAAATGTATAGAATACTCACAGAATTAGACACAGACACAAAGTTAATTTTTGTAACAAATTGGGAAAGAGATATGGAGGTGGTGATAGATGAGGATCAACAGAATAAGATATTCAGATTAGTTCACGAGAGTGTTAGTATGAGAGATGTTGAGATTAACTATAAATTTTTGACACGATGGCATATTACACCGAGCACTGAGCACAGGATGAGGGGGGAGAATTCAAAAATGTGTTGGAGAGGATGTGGGGAAGAGGGCACGGTGTTTCACATATGGTGGCAATGTCCAAAAATTCAGGTTTACTGGAAGACAATAGTCAAATTAATAGAAATAATAACTGGAAATGATATAGGATTAGACCCAACCATGTGTCTCTTACATAGTGTTGAGACAACAGTAAATAAATATAAAGAATCAGGTGTATGGTACTACTTAAGTGCTGCAAAAGGGTTGATCCCCAAGTATTGGCGGAAGACAGAGGTACCAACGGAGGAGGATTGGATCAATAGGGTAAACCAGATTAGCAGAATGGAAAAATCTTATCATATTCAGTAAGACAGGATGAAAGTATACTATTCACGATGGGAAAAATGGGAAATATCGGGATTGAAAGAGAAATATAGAAAACTCTAAACTAGGAAGTTATTCGAAGTTACTGGGCCTAGAGAAATTGGACATCTTGCAGAGGGGAGGAAGGGGGGGAAGGGGGGAAATGGTGGGTTGGGAGGGAAGGGAAAGAAAAGAGGTAAATAGAAGGGACAGAGTAGAAATGTATTGATATTTATATGTATTGTGTCTCTTATAATGGAATTTTTGTAATAATGTGAAAAATTAATAAATATTTAAATTAAAAAAAAAAAAAAAGAAAAGAAAGCTCTATTTGTGTGAAAAAAAATGATTAAAAAAATGATAAAAATTTGAATTGGGTACAGAAATGTGCATGACTGTGCAATTGTCATTCAAAATGTGACAGCGCTGAAAGCTAAAAAACTGGCCTGGTCAGGAGGGGGGGGGGGGGAGGTTAATTAATCAGTATTTTCTTGGGGATAGGAGTAGTATGGAAATTGGAAAACTACCATTTAGCTGCTAGAGCAATAAAATACAATTTACATTTTCATAATGGTTGGACAGTGGCACTAGCAGCAGCAAATGAGCACAGCTGGAGAATTACTGATAGCTGGGAGACCAACCTCCCCAAAAAAACATTATTTATATATATATATAAGTATGTGTGTGTGTGTGTGCCCACTCAGATGAAATTCAGAATTCCTAAAGAGATTCCTAGTGGTATGCATTTAGACAGGAGTACAGATTTCAGTGGTCTAACAAATGTAACATATAGCACAGCCTATGCAGTGTATACAGATTGTGGTGATCCAGAGGATGGAGTATACAGCACAACATACAGAACAGATAAAGTCCTAACTATGTAACATGTACAGCGCATAGCTGTAATTATATGTAACGTATAATGTAGCATACGTTGTCCAGTGGTGCACAGTATATATTTAACAGTTTAACATACGGAGTTCAGCTGTCTAGTTTATGCAATATACAACATGACATATAAAAGTAGTCAGGAATATGTAATATATTATATAGAGAATAGTGTATAGACTGCTGTAATGTGAAGTACATAACATAAAGCATGTTGTGCTTAGTGCAGTGGTCAGGAGTACATGTACAGAATGATTTACAGAGTGCTGCAATCCAGAGTATGTCATGTACGTCATGGTGTACAGAGTGTAGTGGTTCAGACATTGGGGACAATTCACTAAAGATTATCGCATGCGCTATGTCGGTCAGGTGACCAGATATCACATGCAATACTGAAAATGTCAATTCACTATTGCTAGTATGGTATATTTACCGCAAATAGCAAAAACGCTTGTTAATTGCTGCATAGAAAGACTTTCAATTCAATTCACAGTAGGAAATAATTAATTAAATGCATGCTGTAGTTAAGTAGTAGTTTAGGCATGTGGTATATATTGGTTGTTAAGAAGTGGGCGGCTGCCAATGTATTTAACAAACAGTAACTATCATGGTTGTTAAGGAGCGCGCGGGTTGCCTTAACAACCGATAAGTCATCAACTGTCAGTGGGGTTCCCCTAGATCTGTGGGCAGGAGGCTTATTGGAATCTGGAAGCCCCCTTTAACAAGGGGGCCCCCAGACCAGATCCCCTCACTCATTGTGAATGAGTATAAGGTACTCGGTCACTAAAAATAAATGTTTAGTGTAAAAAAACACAAAAAGCAGATTTGGACAAGTCCTTTATTAAAAGAAAGAAACAAAAAAATAATTGATGTAGATCCATTGTCAACCACGATGCCTGCAGCCACCGCTGACCCCCCCCCCCAAAAAAAAAGGCTCTGTCCCAACAAAGGCTCCTGCCTGACATTTTATTTATTTATTACAGGTACTTATATAGAGTCATCAATTTACACAGTGCTTTACATATATATATTGTACATTCACATCAGTCACTAACCTTCAAGGAGTGTACAATCTAAGGTCCCTAACTCACATTCATATATACACATACTAGGGCCAATTTAGACAGGAGCCAATTAACCTACTAGCATGTCTTTGGAGTGTAGGAGGAAAGCAGAATACCCGGAGGAAACCCATGCAGGCACAGGGAGAACATGCAAACTCCAGGCAGGTGGTGTCATGGTTGGGATTTGAACCAATGACCCTAGCGTTGCCAGGCATAAGTGTTAACCATTTAGCCACTGTGCTGCCCAGTTCTCAAATAGCTAAAGGGCGATGCCATACAGTGCCATCATCAACCGGGGTGGAGTAGGTTGATGATGTCACAAAGGGCAGGGTCAGCCAGCACTGTCACTAGGTGACCAGAACCTTAATTATTTAAGAACTGTCATGCGGTGGTGCTGTCGGATGGCGGGGGGGCCTTCGTCGGGAGTGGAGCCTTTTTTTTCAGATCGGGGTGGCAATGGGCATTGTGATTGATGATTGATCTACTCCAGGGACTTTTTAAAATGTTTCTTTTTTAATAAAGAATTGTGTCAAAGATTGCTTCTTGTGTTTTTCACACTGTTGGGCTACAGCTTGGAAAAGGGCCTGGTAGGGATTTTGGGGAGCCACACATTTTTTTTATTTTATTTTGCAGTGGAGGTTCCTCTCAAAATCCATGCCAGACCCAAAGAGCTTAGTATGGATGGGGGGGGGGCTCTACAATTTTTTCCTTAAGTTTTAATTGCCGACAATTTTTTTTTTTTTGCAACAATGACTTGTTACATTACCACATGTTTTCACTACTAGAATACCGCATGACCTAATAAAATAACTCATGCTGTATTTTAGTATTATTAGTAAATGCCAACATTTTTTTTGACAAATGCTGTGTGGTATCTTACCTCATACTTAAATGCGGTAAGATACTACTTTGTGAATTGTCCCCTAGTGTATATAATGTACAATATGGTAAGTTTAGTGCCTCCATACATTAGTGGTCAATGGAAAGGTGTCCCCTCACAATGGTGGCCATTGGAGAATTGCCCTCTTACATTAGCAATAGCTGGAGAACGTCCCCCTTACAATGATGGTGAGTGGGACAAAGTATGTCCCCTAAAAAGAGCAATGATTAGAGATGGAACCCTTCTCTGGTTCACGCTGTTGCTGAGATTATGGGGGAGACTTACTAAAACTGGTGTACACAAAATCTGGTGAAGCTATGCATGGTAGCCAACCACCTTCCAGGTTTTATTGTCAAAGCTTGCTTGAACAAGCTGAAGTTAGAAACTGATTGGTTACTATGTACACTTGAACCAGGTTCTGCGTGCACCCATTTTAGTAAATCTCCCCCAATGTCTGCTTGAAAATACCTTTTCCCCTTTTCAGTAGGAGCTATCCTTTAATTGAAATATATTTAACTGTAGCGCAGTGACATATAATGCTTTTGACTAGCATCAGCATATTCTCCGGTTCCACCTACCTACTTGTAATTCATTGTGGGATACTCTTAGAGACCATCAGTCAGATGCATCAGTCACACCTTCTAGTCGAATGTCTTTAATGTCAGTGAGGGCACCATGAATTATCACATTAGTTGATGAATCACCCACAACAACATAATGACTGATCACTTCCCTTGTTGACAAATTAACATCAACAGGTCATTTGTCTCTGTAATGTTTTAGCAGTTAAGTGTATGAGTTCTAAAGGAGAAGGGGGTCATTACAAGGCTCTCTATTCCTCAAATATGTACTGCAACACAGATATACTTAGCAGATCACAACAACTTTTCTAAGCTAAACAAGAGAAATGTAGCCAAAGCACAACATTCCCTAATTAATATGTAAAGTAAAAGCTATTTTCCTGTGCCTGTATTTTTCCATAAAATATTAGGCCTGCAGCAGGAAAGAAACCGTCTATGAGTCATGATATTGATCCCATGTTTCATAATACCATCTAGTCATTACATACAGCACAGCTTGAAGTTGAAGCAAATCCCTTCAGTAATATAGCATTCAACAAAATACTTTAATTAGTAACCTGTTCTGCTAAGAGGACCTTTCACAGCAGTTTGCAGCCAAATATAAAGACTTTTCAGTTGCAGATATCCTGAGATTGTGGTCATTTACTAGACTTTTCAGTTGCAGATATCCTGAGATTGTGGTAATTTACTAGACTTTTCAGTTGCAGATATCCTGAGATTGTGGTAATTTACTAGACTTTTCAGTTGCAGATATCCTGAGATTGTGGTAATTTACTAGTCACTTTCACTATCCTTAATTCAGTTCTCTGCTAAAGAACGAAAAACACATTTCCGCTGTGGTACTCATTAATGTGCGCACACAACATGTTACATGCTTTATCATATTCCATTGACATTAATTTTAAATGGCACCCCAGTGCACTAAGCCAACACAATTGCCAATCACATGCATAACAGTGTACAGCAATGCATGGCAATGTACTTCCATGTGTAGTGATGTGCTGTGTTGCCAAAAATGGTGCATGCCTATTTTTTTTTCACATGTTGTTGCAGTCCCATCCTATTAATTTGAATAGGCTTCCTAAATGCAACACATATTAACACAGGAAAATACATGCACTATTGCACATGTTAATGCAACACACCAAGATGCTAAGGTCTAAATTGGACCGACAGGTTAGTCTACTCAAAATTGATATCTATACCTAGCGTACTGGATAAGGGTATAACTATGTATGATAGAGACCCATATTAAAACTTTTAAAGTGTACATCAACCCGAACCTTTTATTTTAATATTGGAAAGATTAGAACACCTGTCAGTTTATTCATGCCATCTGTGACCCCACTGGAAAAAAAAAACTCTCTTATTTTCTCATTGTGAAGTGAACTCCTTCTTCTTCCTGCTTTGTATCTTTGATAGGAAGTAAAGGCAAACCTCTGATGGGACACGGCAAATAAAAAAAGAAAGTAAAACCTATAAAAACAGACAAGGCTAGTTCATTATTCTGTTTAAAACTATGAAAAAACTTTTTGCTTTAGATATGCATCTAAAGGGGTCCATCCTTGCTAATCTCTATCTTAAAGATTGTGATTAGAGATGAGCGAAGAAATGAAAAATTCGATTCGGCTGATTCGGCGAATTCCAGTGTGAAATTCGATTCGATGCGAATTTCTCCGCTACGAAGATGACTTATTTAAAGGGTTTCTAGGCTTCAGAGAGCCTTTAAATTAGTGCAGAACACTGTACCTTTAATTTAAATGCCCTTGGAGATGAGGAAGGAGAAGGAGAAGGAGAAGGATGAGAAGAAGGAGAAGGAGAAGGATGAGAAGAAGGAGAAGGAGAAGGGTGAGAAGAAGGAGAAGGATGAGAAGAAGGAGAAGGATGAGAAGAAGGAGAAGGAGAAGGATGAGAAGAAGGAGAAGGAGAAGGATGAGAAGAAGGAGAAGGAGAAGGATGAGAAGAAGGAGAAGGATGAGAAGAAGGAGAAGGATGAGAAGGAGAAGGATGAGAAGGAGAAGGATGAGAAGAAGAAGGCTGAGAATAAGGAGAAGGATGAGAAGAAGGAGAAGGAGAAGGATGAGAAGAAGGAGAAGGATGAGAAGAAGGAGAAGGAGAAGGATGAGAAGAAAGAGAAGGATGAGAAGGAGAAGGATGAGAAGAAGAAGGATGAGAAGAAGGATGAGAAGAAGGAAAAGGATGAGAAGAAGAAGGATGAGAAGAAGGAGAAGGATGAGAAGAAGGAGAATGATGAGAAGAAGGAGAAGGATGATAAGAAGGACAAGGAAGAGAAGAAGGAGAAGGAGAAGGATGAGAAGAAGGAGAAGGATGAGAAGAAGGAGAAGGATGAGAAGAAGGAGAAGGATGAGAAGAAGGAGAAGGATGAGAAGAAGGAGAAGGAGAAGGATGAGAAGAAGGAGAAGGATGAGAAGAAGAAGGATGAGAAGAAGGATGAGAAGAAGGAGGAGAAGGATGAGAAGAAGAAGGATGAGAAGAAGGAGAAGGATGAGAAGAAGGAGAAGGAAGAGAAGAAGGAGAAGGAGAAGGATGAGAAGGAGAAGGATGAGAAGAAGGAGAAGGATGAGAAGAAGGAGAAGGAGAAGGATGAGAAGAAGGAGAAGGATGAGAAGAAGAAGGATGAGAAGAAGGATGAGAAGGATGAGAAGAAGGAGAAGGATGAGAAGAAGGAGAATGATGAGAAGAAGGAGAAGAAGGAGAAGGATGAGAAGAAGGAGAAGGATGAGAAGAAGGAGAAGGATGAGAAGAAGGAGAAGGATGAGAAGAAGGAGAAGGAGAAGGATGAGAAGAAAAAGGATGAGGAGAAGGAGAAGGATGAGAAGAAGGAGAAGGATGAGAAGAAGGAGAAGGATGAGAAGAAGGAGAAGGATGAGAAGAAGGAGAAGGAGAAGGATGAGAAGAAGGAGAAGGAGAAGGATGAGAAGAAGGAGAAGGAGAAGGATGAGAAGAAGGAGAAGGATGAGAAGAAGGAGAAGGATGAGAAGGAGAAGGATGAGAAGGAGAAGGATGAGAAGAAGGAGAATGATGAGAAGAAGGAGAAGAAGGAGAAGGATGAGAAGAAGGAGAAGGATGAGAAGAAGGAGAAGGATGAGAAGAAGGAGAAGGATGAGAAGAAGGAGAAGGAGAAGGATGAGAAGAAAAAGGATGAGGAGAAGGAGAAGGATGAGAAGAAGGAGAAGGATGAGAAGGAGAAGGAGAAGGATGAGAAGAAGGAGAAGGAGAAGGATGAGAAGAAGGAGAAGGATGAGAAGAAGGAGAAGGATGAGAAGGAGAAGGAGAAGGATGAGAAGGAGAAGGATGAGAAGAAGGAGAAGGAGAAGGATGAGAAGAAGGAGAAGGAGAAGGATGAGAAGAAGGAGAAGGATGAGAAGAAGGATGAGCAGAAGGAGAAGGATGAGAAGAAGGAGAAGGATGAGAAGAAGGAGAAGGATGAGAAGAAGGATGAGAAGAAGGATGAGAAGAAGGATGAGAAGAAGGAGAAGGATGAGAAGAAGGACAGTTCTGTGACAGTTTCTGTCTATTTCTGACAGTTCTGGGACATTCACTCCATACAGCGGTTTCAACCGCTGTATGGAGGGAATGTCATAGAACTGTCAGAAATAGACTATTAATGACAGTTCTGGGACTGTCCTTCCATGCAGCGGTTGAAACATTGTATGTATTTGTTTCCATAAATGGATCCATTTATGGAAACAAATACATACAATGTTTCAACCGCTGCATGGAAGGACAGTCCCAGAACTGTCATTAATAGTCTATTTCTGACAGTTCCATGACATTCCCTCCATACAGCGGTTAAAACAGCTGTATGCAGTGAATGTCCCAGAACTGTCATAAATAGTCTATTTCTGATAGATCTGGGACATTCACTCCATACAGCTGTTTTAACCGCTGTATGGAGGGAATGTCATGGAACTGTCAGAAATAGACTATTAATGACAGTTCTGGGACTGTCCTTCCATGCAGCGGTTGAAACATTGTATGTATTTGTTTCCATAAATGGATCCATTTATGGAAACAAATACATACAATGTTTCAACCGCTGCATTGAAGGACAGTCCCAGAACTGTCATTAATAGTCTATTTCTGACAGTTCCATGACATTCCCTCCATACAGCGGTTAAAACAGCTGTATGCAGTGAATGTCCCAGAACTGTCATAAATAGTCTATTTCTGATAGATCTGGGACATTCACTCCATACAGCTGTTTTAACCGCTGTATGGAGGGAATGTCATGGAACTGTCAGAAATAGACTATTAATGACAGTTCTGGGACTGTCCTTCCATGCAGCGGTTGAAACATTGTATGTATTTGTTTCCATAAATGGATCCATTTATGGAAACAAATACATACAATGTTTCAACCGCTGCATTGAAGGACAGTCCCAGAACTGTCATTAATAGTCTATTTCTGACAGTTCCATGACATTCCCTCCATACAGCGGTTAAAACAGCTGTATGCAGTGAATGTCCCAGAACTGTCATAAATAGTCTATTTCTGATAGATCTGGGACATTCACTCCATACAGCTGTTTTAACCGCTGTATGGAGGGAATGTCATGGAACTGTCAGAAATAGACTATTAATGACAGTTGTGGGACTGTCCTTCCATACAGCGGTTGAAACATTGTATGTATTTGTTTCCATAAATGGATCCATTTATGGAAACAAATACATACAATGTTTCAACCGCTGCATTGAAGGACAGTCCCAGAACTGTCATTAATAGTCTATTTCTGACAGTTCCATGACATTCCCTCCATACAGCGGTTAAAACAGCTGTATGCAGTGAATGTCCCAGAACTGTCATAAATAGTCTATTTCTGATAGATCTGGGACATTCACTCCATACAGCTGTTTTAACCGCTGTATGGAGGGAATGTCATGGAACTGTCAGAAATAGACTATTAATGACAGTTCTGGGACTGTCCTTCCATGCAGCGGTTGAAACATTGTATGTATTTGTTTCCATAAATGGATCCATTTATGGAAACAAATACATACAATGTTTCAACCGCTGCATTGAAGGACAGTCCCAGAACTGTCATTAATAGTCTATTTCTGACAGTTCCATGACATTCCCTCCATACAGCGGTTAAAACAGCTGTATGCAGTGAATGTCCCAGAACTGTCATAAATAGTCTATTTCTGATAGATCTGGGACATTCACTCCATACAGCTGTTTTAACCGCTGTATGGAGGGAATGTCATGGAACTGTCAGAAATAGACTATTAATGACAGTTGTGGGACTGTCCTTCCATACAGCGGTTGAAACATTGTATGTATTTGTTTCCATAAATGGATCCATTTATGGAAACAAATACATACAATGTTTCAACCGCTGCATGGAAGGACAGTCCCAGAACTGTCATTAATAGTCTATTTCTGACAGTTCCATGACATTCCCTCCATACAGCGGTTAAAACAGCTGTATGCAGTGAATGTCCCAGAACTGTCATAAATAGTCTATTTCTGATAGATCTGGGACATTCACTCCATACAGCTGTTTTAACCGCTGTATGGAGGGAATGTCATGGAACTGTCAGAAATAGACTATTAATGACAGTTCTGGGACTGTCCTTCCATGCAGCGGTTGAAACATTGTATGTATTTGTTTCCATAAATGGATCCATTTATGGAAACAAATACATACAATGTTTCAACCGCTGCATTGAAGGACAGTCCCAGAACTGTCATTAATAGTCTATTTCTGACAGTTCCATGACATTCCCTCCATACAGCGGTTAAAACAGCTGTATGCAGTGAATGTCCCAGAACTGTCATAAATAGTCTATTTCTGATAGATCTGGGACATTCACTCCATACAGCTGTTTTAACCGCTGTATGGAGGGAATGTCATGGAACTGTCAGAAATAGACTATTAATGACAGTTCTGGGACTGTCCTTCCATGCAGCGGTTGAAACATTGTATGTATTTGTTTCCATAAATGGATCCATTTATGGAAACAAATACATACAATGTTTCAACCGCTGCATTGAAGGACAGTCCCAGAACTGTCATTAATAGTCTATTTCTGACAGTTCCATGACATTCCCTCCATACAGCGGTTAAAACAGCTGTATGCAGTGAATGTCCCAGAACTGTCATAAATAGTCTATTTCTGATAGATCTGGGACATTCACTCCATACAGCTGTTTTAACCGCTGTATGGAGGGAATGTCATGGAACTGTCAGAAATAGACTATTAATGACAGTTGTGGGACTGTCCTTCCATACAGCGGTTGAAACATTGTATGTATTTGTTTCCATAAATGGATCCATTTATGGAAACAAATACATACAATGTTTCAACCGCTGCATTGAAGGACAGTCCCAGAACTGTCATTAATAGTCTATTTCTGACAGTTCCATGACATTCCCTCCATACAGCGGTTAAAACAGCTGTATGCAGTGAATGTCCCAGAACTGTCATAAATAGTCTATTTCTGACAGTTCTGGGACATTCACTCCATACAGCGGTTTCCGGCAAAAAGTGTATGTGCAGAGTTCCTCTATTCTGCAGATACACTTAGAGGAGCTCTGCAGATACACTTAGAGGAGCTCTGCACATACACTTTTTTCCGGTTTGGAATTATTCTTATTTTCATCCTACATCTTCTTCTTCTTCTTCATCCTCATCCTCATCCTCTTCTTCTTCTGAGGATGAGGATGAAGAAGAAGAAGAAGAAGAAGAAGAAGTAGGATGAAAATAAGATTAATTCCAAGCCGGCAAAAAGTGTATGTGCAGAGCTCCTCTAAGTGTATCTGCAGAGCTCCTCTAAGTGTATCTGCAGAATAGAGGAACTCTGCACATACACTTTTTGCCGGCTTGGAATTATTCTTCTTTTCATCCTACTTCTTCTTCTTCTTCTTCTTCATCCTCATCCTCAGAAGAAGAGGATGAGGATGAGGATGAGGAAGAAGAAGAAGAATGAAAAGAAGAATAATTCCAAGCCGGCAAAAAGTGTATGTGCAGAGTTCCTCTATTTCTGACAGTTCTCTCACAGCTTCTTCACATGTACAGCGGTTGAAATATCTGTATCCTAAATGGAAACTAATAGATACAAATTGTATCTATTAGTTTCCATTTAGGATACAGATGTTTCAACCGCTGTACATGTGAAGAAGCTGTGAGAGAACTGTCAGAAATAGAGGAACTCTGCACATACACTTTTTGCCGGCTTGGAATTATTCTTCTTTTCATCCTACTTCTTCTTCTTCTTCTTCTTCTTCTTCTTCTTCTTCATCCTCATCCTCATCCTCTTCTTCTGAGGATGAAGAAGAAGAAGAAGTAGGATGAAAAGAAGAATAATTCCAAGCCGGCAAAAAGTGTATGTGCAGAGTTCCTCTATTTCTGACAGTTCTCTCACAACTTCTTCACATGTACAGTGGTTGAAACATCTGTATCCTAAATGTAAACTAATAGATACAATGTTTCAACCGCTAAACATGTGTTCCTTCTGTCAGAGAACTGTCAGAAATAGCGGAGCTCACTGCAGGGACACTTTTGCCGGCTGATCGGGAAATGTTCGATTCGCGCACCCGAAGTAGGCAAAATTTCGGTTTCGACACGAATCGAATATTTCCTGAAATTCGACTCGAATTCCGGTTCGCCTAGTTCGATTCGCTCATCTCTAATTGTGATATACAATGCTAATGACATACATAAATACATGTTTAATTTATCCAGATTTGTTTGCGAAATGCTATTGCTACCTGCCTAAATTGCTCTGTAGCCAGATAGCTCTAGGCTACCTGTGCTTCTAGGCCCTATTGCAGTCATATGGTCTGATATGTCTGTAGCTATACCTTAAGTATACCATATTACTGATATTAGTGCCTGGCTTCCTAACTATCTTGGATACCCTAACAGTAAGGTCTATGTTACACAATGTCCAACCCAGCCCCTGTCCAATTGGAATTTGATTGTTCCTGTCCATATGTCATAGTCAGTGGTCAGGCTCAGAGACCAGTAGCTACAGCAGTAGAGAGGCTCCAACTGAACAGCAGAATTAGTACACAAGCAGGTTATCCTAGTGGACAATACAGATTGACCCAAGCACTAACAGGTATTCACAAGAGTTCCTGATGGTGAAGATGGGTTTTGCTGCATGTTAGTACTAGGTCACAGTCCTCAGGATCTCCCCACCAGGAGGGGAGCAATATGGGGTCCAATAGTAAATATATCAGGTAGGGATCAAGCA
This sequence comes from Staurois parvus, assembly GCF_062004578.1. Taxonomy (NCBI): domain Eukaryota; kingdom Metazoa; phylum Chordata; class Amphibia; order Anura; family Ranidae; genus Staurois; species Staurois parvus. Next base: position 955,122 of record NW_028317843.1, read on the forward strand.
GACACCTAGTCAACAAATACGCCAAAGGTCAGTAACAAATGGTTGCAGATTGGGATCAAGCAGAAGTGTAGTTGAGGAACAAGCAAAAGTTCAATAAGAATGGTAGAGGAGATAAGGACAGAGACAGTGCAGAGACATGGCTTAAATCAGAAAGGTAATGGGAGGAGCAAAGAGGTCAAGGTTCACAAGAGACAAGGAACAAGGAAAGATTGTCCTAAGACATCAGACAGAGAGCTGTTCAGCATGAACCATCACAGCCAGACATCACATAGGTCACAGGTTCAGATACATACCCTGACACCACATTTGGATGTTGCATTCTCCGTAATATAATAATAAATAGATAAGCAGGGATCCCCTCATAATGGTCATAGAAGGTGTGAAGACCCAGGAATCTATGTAAAATGATTCTTAAGAAATGTAAGAACTGTGAGGTGATTTAACTTTCCTGCATCTGCAAAAAATTTAAATAATAATTCTAGGTAGACTGACCTTTTAAATGGTTGCATTCAATAACTTCAGTATTCATTTACACAAATTCCACAGTTTTAAATGTAAATGAATAACGATTGATTGATTAAAGAAATAGAATGCAGATGAAGCCATCCTATCTAAACAAAACCTATCAGGAGAATACATGGAGGCTTCCACTACTGAATTCATCTTTCAAAAATGGTTTTACTGCCTGTCTTACTAACTGAAAATGAGAAAAAAGTTTGAGAGCCAGTCACATTAAGTGTTCATATAGCTTTATTCTTTATTTCTTTTATTTATGAAGTGACAATAGGTAAATTGTAGCTCATGTGTTTCGGGGGCCACAGGGCTTGGGTTCATCAGGGCTTGGGTTTTTATGCCAGAGTTCCTAATGGAATAGAGTACACATTCCTACAATGGGTTCTACATCAGAAGACAAGTGACAGATTGACTCTACAATTAAATTACCTCTAACTTTTTAACAAGGAGGTCAGCAATGGCATCATCTATGTTTCTCACAGTACAGGGTTCTACTCACCAATATAAGCCAGAGTCTACTTCCTTTCAGACATTCTGTCTGTAAATAAAACCTTATACAGAGGCAACTGAAAGGAAGAGGAGGAAGTTGGAGGTGCCACTGCTCTTCCACATTCGCTTGTTTGTGTAAATTTAATTTTATGTTATTGAGTTTTGGAAACAAGGGGTAAGAAAGAACTGAAAACCATTTTCAAATGATTAGAGAGATTCACCTGTTGGTTGGAAATGAATATTTATCTGCAATATTTAATTTTACCTGACTTAGATAATAACAAATACAGATCTCACAGTGTCTTTCTCCTGGTGTCTCTCTCCCCATTAGCATCACAAGAAAGCATTCATGTCTACTGAAATGTTATATTTAAAAAAATAAATTCTTTCATATGAATAAAATTGAAGTGTATGTAAAGCCACTTTTTTGTCTTGGATAGAGTGTGAAAGAGTTCAAACCTCTACCACGTTATATTGCCTATGTGTCCTTGCTGGGGAGAGGTGGGAAATTCTAAATCTTTAGTTGTCTTTAAACCAGAAAGAGGTGGGGAATGTTCCAAACTATGCTTTGTAACAAATGTCCAAGGGAGAAATTTCTATTAATTTCCTGTTGTGTCTATTACACAGGAAGTGAATGGAAATTCCCCAAACAACAGAAAAATAGGTCAGGTGTTTTGATTCTTCATTGCTCTAGCCAAAACATAAAAACTGTTTACTTTAGAAAAACTTAAAAAGAAAATGATCTTGATAATGAAACCCATAAGTACAATTCCTGTTTCGCTTTACCTACTGCAGAGTGACAAGAAAACCTTTTTAGAGAATCTATTACAAAGTAATATATCTGTCCCCAAATTTCTTAAGAGCTCACTAACATGTATACAACCCTTGCTGGCCCTCTGAAAATCAAGCAATGACTGCAAAAAGTGGAGTGGGTAACTGGAGTCCCATCAGAGACTTGTCATGTCATTTATTATCGATACCTGTGGAAGTTGAAGGGCTGTTGGAGCCAACAGGGTGCTGGTTGTAGCCTCACAATTGGATAGACTTGGGCACATCATGAACCTTGTTTATTTGTTTAAGTCGTCAATTCCATCTGGTAAATGGGGAGAGAGGTCTTGGTCATACCGAGTGGAAGACACTGAAGTTGTTATGTATGTGGCACCTTTTTTGAATATTTATGGAGTAGCACAGAGCATGTACACAGTGAACAGTTTACAGTGAAACTTTTATGTGTTTTTCACTAGTTTAGAGATTCATATAATTATTTTTGGTTGTTTGTTTTATTTTTAATGGCACTGTGCCCTTCAAGTTTGTAATAATGCTGTAAAGGCATTACACTCAGGGAAATTCCAGCACACCCTAGACCTGCATGGGTTGTCTTTCGCTGGGATAATGTCCCCCAAATGTGACATGCTGTTCAATTTTTGCTGAGGCAATGAAGAACAGCACAGTGTTCAGTCTGAGTGACTTCATGTCAGTATTCAGATGGGTGGTAAAATTGCAACCAGTTTTACTACCTCCTGACCACATGTGTGAGTAAACCCTTAGGAAGGAGCAATTGTCTGACTCTGGGGACTCTAACTAGTTTTGGAACATTGACTTCACTCATAATGAAACCAAACTAGCTACTAGAACTGATGCATGGACTGCATGATTGTCAATGGCAGAATCAGTCCCATATTACAGACACCGCACAGTAATCTCCTATTTAACATTACAGCTAAGTAAAAAACATGCAAATGAACATATGTAATGCAAATATGTAAGATAAACACATGAATAAAAGACAGTGGTGTGCAGATTTAGCAAAATTGTTCTCGTATGCATCCCTGAAAGCAGTTATTATCGTATACAAATGTAATAACTGCAATGCAAACACTGACATTGGGAAATATCCTGATATTATCTGTATTATTTTATTTTTTAAATCAGTGGCACTTGGTATAATTTTGCTGTCTCATCTTGAAAAGCAGCCCAAAGCTTTTTATTTTTTTTTTGCTTTTTTTTCATTCTTGTTTCTTTCTTCCAGCTTTCTTGTTGTTTCCTGATTGACATATCAATAGGTGCTGGTCAACTTTAATAGAATATGCTGTCAATGCTGTATTCCAGTAGTGTCAAATTTAGTTTACTTATATGACAGGAGCAGAGATGCCACAAAACAAAAGTGAGGGTTATTTACATAAGTAGCGTACTCGTCGTTCAAATGTGCTGGTGTTTTCCATATCTTATTACAATATAGTTAGATAAAAACAATATCCACTGAATTCTTTCTTTATTTTCTTATTTCTGTGATAGTCAATAAATCAGTTTGCATTCTATTTTTTAAAGGAGATGTATAGTGATTTTGAATATATATTATTTAGGGTAAAAATGCAATTAGAAATATTATGTATTAGTCAATTAGAAATCATGTGAAATATTGCATAATATTATTTAATGCTAACCTATTTTTCAAGTGGAGTACTAGACTCCATTTACCAGGCTAATCTTATTGCCTTGCTGAAGATAGTTCTCTACAGAGCACAATGGCTCAGTTTAGAATTAAATACACAACTGAATCAATGGAGTGTGGAGCTTCATACAAAGAAAGTATGAAGGTAAACAGTTACAGCTACCCAAATGCTTTGTGATTCCTAAACAGTGCAGCCCTGTCTTCTAGTACCAAAATCAGTATGGTAAAAATAAATAAATAAATACACATTTTTATAGTACAAATGGCATGCATTATATAATTTGTGCAAAATGAATCAATAAAGTGTATAGAAACATATGTGTGTAGTCCAACAAATAGTCAGTGTAAATCACATTCAAACACTTGAGCAGTAATGTCACATGCAGGGGGGGACTGACAACTCATGGGGCCCCCGGGCAATAGGGGATCATGGGGCCCCTGTGTTCTTGCCCAAACTCAAAAAAGCCTATGAAAAAGGTACCAGGGGAATCTCATGGGGCCCCCTACTGACCCCGGGCCCTCGGGCAGTGCCCGAGTTTCCAAATGGTCAGTCCGCCCCTGGTCACATGGCATTCCTCTCATTGTGAAACAAAAGCAACTATGCTTAACCTCCTTAGCAGTATTCCCGAGTGTAGCTCGGGGTAAAATTTTAGTACCAAGAGTGGTAACCCCGAGCTACACTCGGGCTTACCATGCGGCGTTGCTCAGGGAGTCCCTGCAGCACTTACCTTGTCCTTCGCTCCCGCGATGTGTCCCTTGCAGCGTCCCCGGCCATCTCCTCCGGCCGATGCCGGCATCCGGCTTCCGTGTTCCGGTCCCTGTGACGTCGGGACGTACGGGCACCGGAACCAGCAGCAAATTTGAAATTTTTAAAAAATGGCATTTTTTTAAAAATTATTATTACATAGTAAAACTTTGCTGTTTCAATGCATTTCACATACATTTTGTCCCTACTGCTTTGTCCTGTGCCTTGCCTGCATTTTGACTGTTCTTTCTGCCTGGAAACTTAGAAAAGTCCATGGCGTCCAAAAAGCGTCCCTTTATGTCAAAAGCGGTTTTAAACCAGCTAGAGAACAGTGATAGTAAATCAGAACCACTTGCAGAATTGAGTGATAATGATTCGTGGGGAAATCCGTCATCAGACACTGAAAACGATTTTGAGACTTTGCTCAGCGATGTGCGAATTTGCCTCTGTATTTCAAATTTCAGTGTTTTTGGTTTGATTATATTATTGAATTAAATTTATTATTATTATATTATTATTATTTTTTATGATTATTTATTAAAATATAATTTATGATTTCGTGTTTCAAATTTTATCCTACCCAGGATGTTTACTAGACTCTTGTTCGTACAGATTTCAGTGAGTTATTCCTAAAAATTACAGCCTACAATAAAAAACTACATATTTCCATGCAAAAAAATGGTACCGCTTTCAGCGCAAAAAATCGGAAATAATCAGACCGCCGAGGAGGTTAATGAAAGAAAACTCTGGTCACTGTGCAATATTCCCCCTGTGGCAAACCAATCTGCTCACCTCCATATAAGACTTAATCAGAGGTGAGAACAATATGTGCTCCCTATAACTACTTAATCTCAGGGAAGGTTTTTCCCCCCTTCATGACCAGGTGATTTTTTTTACTATTAAGCACTGTGCTACTTTAACTGGCAATTGCAGCATTGTACCCAAAATTCAATTTATATCACTCTTTCACACAAATAGAGCTTTCATTCAGCGGTATTTGATCACCACTGTTTTTTTTTTATTTTTTTGCTATATAAGCAAAAAAAAGAAAGAAAAAAATTTTGAAAAAAAAATCTATTTTCTGTTATGAAACATATCTAGTAACATCAAATGTCTACACAAGTTTAGGCCAAAATATACTTTGATTGCTGTTACAGTGCTGATCAAGCTGTCATAAAGGTTAAAGATTCTTGTACAGTGCTGTATCCTCAGCCCCATTCTGCTGGTGATTGGGATATTCATCAGCTAACTGCCTAATGTAAACAAATGGATCAGGAATACAGGTGATGTCATTACCCAAATATGGCACTGATATGGAACTGAGAACCTAGTTTCTCATCAAGTCCACTTTACTTTTGATCGACTGTACATGACTGCACATGGCAGTGGATGGATTCAAATACTGTTTTTGGACTGAATAGGGGCTATTGATCCTCCCACCATGGTGTACAATCATTTGAAGGTAAAGTGGACCTGATGGGAACTAGGTTCACAGTTCCATATTGGTGCCGTATTTGGGCAATGACATCACCTGTATTCATTACCTGGATGTATTTACCACAAGGCAAACAAGGCATTTGCCTAGGGTGGCATTTTTCAGGGGGGCAGCACTGCCCTTTGGAAGAAGGGACACACAATGCATGGGGACCTGATGGGTTCCGGGAGAGGTTGCGGGTTTCATGATGGTGTATGCATAGCCCGACTCTTGTTCCTGGGAATGTCCGGAGCTGTGAAGGTGAGTGTCTTTCTCTCTCTCGCCATGGGATGGTGGCTGGTGTTTAGGGGCAGTGGTACTGAAAGGCGAATGGGAGTCAGGGGTGTTGTTGGTCAATGTCAGGCTCTCTCTGTGGGGGGGCTCCAATTCTTGTGTTGCCTAGGGCAGCACAAAACCTAAATACACCACTGCCTTTATGACAGCTTGATCAGCACTGCAACAGTAATCAAAGTGTGCAAAAGTAAATCAATTTTCAAATATATATCATAGAATGTCAACACTATACTTTTCACACAAACCAATTAATATACACTTTTTGGAATTTTTTACCAAGGGCATGTCACAGAATATATTTTGTCTCTTTTCCCCATCAGGCTCTACCCATCCCTAGTAGAAAACACCTTGGCTATGTGATTGTCAGTGAGATGGCCACAGTGACCAAGGAAGAGGAGAGGGAGGCAGAGCACTAATGAAGAAGTGTCCAGTGTGGGCACTGACCTCAGTGCAGGCACCAACAGATTCATGTGCTTGTCTGTGACAGGAGCATAAATCAGGCTCTAGCACCAACATTTTTAGTGCTGTTATTTCAATGGAATTCTAGGAAGTCTTGACAAATGATTATGAATTCCCCAGAATGCTTGTAAAGCAAGGGGAAATCTTCCCTTACCATTGTCCCCAGAGCTGATGTCCTAATTAAATTTCTCCTCACCTTCTGTCTCTATGCCAATGCTATAATTTGGGATTTTTTGTAATTTTCTGTACTGGAGGTGATGGCTGTCAGGAAAAAAAAGAGGGGCGAATCTCCTCAACGGGAACACAAAGAGCAATAAAAACTTAATGAGGGTTTACACTTAATTCCTGATTTGGCCACAGCTCCCTCTAAGAGCACAGTCCAAGATAGTGTGAAAGTATAAAACATAAAAAGGGATCAGAGTAGAGTTCATAAACAAAGATCGTAATGCAAAACAGAGGCGGCTAAGCATCTGGTGAAATGACAAGAAGATGTACTTTGGAGAGTTGAGAGCATTAACTGAAGTCTTGAAAACATACTGATTCATAATTCTACTGGTGACAAACATATATAGCTGACGAAACATCAAGGCCACCAGGTGCAAGGGCAAAACCTGATAGTTGCATGACAATGTAAGTGTTACCATCTGCATACACTATATCATTAGAATACATGAAATTAAAAAAAGGTTTATCGACCATTAACATTTGTTATTAACTGATTACATTCACACAAAAAATAAATAAATAATACAGTAAATGTCTTTTAACAACATAGAGTAATTGACACATCATTTGAGAACTATACTTTCCCAGCTCTCATGCTTAGACTTTGCTGTGAATTTCAAGGCAATTTTGTTGTCCCCATTGGGGATTTACTGTGATAAACCAATTGGGTAAATCCTGTTTCACACACGCAGAGTTCAGAGATGAGATGAAACGAGGACTTTGGTTGTTTGTTTTGTGATACAGCAGGACTGGCTGTGGAAAAATGCGAGCAGAGAGATGAACAGATTGTGGAAATGCTCTTTTATTTGAGAGCCAATGAGTACAATTGCTGTGTGTAAAGCCAAATGGTATTTTTAGAAAAGAAGAAAGATTCTTTCTGACCCTTGTCTGTACAAGTCTAAAACAGAGTTTCACAGTTGTCTTCTTAAATGGGAGCATACTTCATTTTGCTGTAGTCTGTGGGTTGCAGAACTTTTATTTTGGAGTAAACGTGAAATGTGTGAAAAGTGTAACAAGGTGAATGCATGAGCTGTGTTTCCCACAGAGGTGTATGAATTGTCATTACTAGGCTCAGCGCACATTTTTTTTTTTTGCAGAAGCTTGATGTATTAAATCTATCATACAGAATCTTTATATTTTTTGGCTCTGGTCTTCTTTTAAAGTCTGATTTTAGAAAAAAAAATCAGCATAAAGGTACATTGCTTACTATCAGTGTGATGTGTCCCTTGTGCTACTGGCTCCTGGTTTAGTAGAAAACTTCCTTTAGGATTCCTCCTACCCCCGGCTTCATAATCCTCCAGAGAGGTGGGGATCAATAAAACCAAGAGGACTGTCATATGCATTCATCAAGAGTATTTGCTATGCCAAACCCTTTCTATCCACCTACTCCCTTCATAGAATCTGTACTATAGCTTCTATGAATGAAAAGCGGTCTATGAATGGAGGACAGGCAAATGTATAAAATGTCCACCTCCTCCAATCATAGATTACTTTTTATTCATAGAAGCTATAGCACAGCTTCTATGAATGAAGAAGGTGGGTAGGAAGAGTGGGCATAGTCCAGACCAGGGGTGGACTGACCATTTGGAAACTCGAGCATTGCCCGAGGGCCCGGGGTCAGTAGGGGGCCCCATGAGATGCCCCTGGTACCTTTTTCATAGGCTTTTTTGAGTTTGGGCAAGGACACAGGGGCCCCATGATCCCCTATTGCCCGGGGACCCCATGAATTGTCAGTCTGCCTCTGGTCCAGACTCTTAAAAGGGAATATGACAAGTCCCTTGGCTCCATCAACTCCCACCATACCAGAAGTATACAACAGAGAGCGTAGGAAGTGAATGAAGGAGCAATATTTCAACTAGTGCATTAGTCATCAGCACAAGGGACACATCACTTTGACAGTATGTAATGCTCCTTGTGTTGATTTTGATCGTTTTAGTTATCCCACTGTCATGGTCAGGGTTCAGGCTCAGAGACAAGTCGCTATAGCAGTAGAGAGATTCACACCGACCAGTAAGATAAGCACACAAACAGGACACCATGAGGATGACTCTGGCTCACCTGAGACACTGGGTCTAAGCACTAACGTATTGCACAGGTGGCAACCTATCAAGGTACCACTCTTGAATTCACTGAGCTCCTGAGAGAGACCCATTCTTTCACAAATGTTTGTAGAAGCAGTCTACATGCCTACGTGCTTGATTTTATACACCTGTGATCATGGAGGTGATTGGAACACCTAGATCAAATTATTTGGAGGGGTATACTAATACTTTTGGCAATATAGTCTGTGTATATATATATTTATATATATATATATATATATATATATATATATATATATATATATATATATATATATATATATATATATATATATATTACTACCTCTGGCTCAGGCCCCCTGCTCCCTGCTTACCACTATCACTTATAAACGCAGACGAGTGGCTTCCAAGGGAGATGCAGGTTCCTGAGATGCAGTGCAGATGCCAGTACCCCCACTGGATTATTTATTTGCAAGTGAGAGAGGTGGAGCCACCTACAGTGTTCAGGGAGGTATTAGAGCCAGCTGGGTGCTTCAACTTAACATAGCAACAAAAGTAAGACATGTGGAAGATGGTGGAGCTTTTACGGAGGGGGAAGAAGTTGGGGACAGTGGGGGGGGGGTACATGCAGAGGTCAGAGCAGAAGAGGGCTGAAAGTGAGATGTGGATGGCGGATGCAGAGGTAAGCAGCTGTGGAAGAAAGCTGTACTCTGCACTTTGTATATAGTGCACCCCTGAACTCTGCACACTGTATGCAGCGCACACCTGAACTCTGCAATATGTACATAGCACATTCCTAAACTCTGCACATGCACACCCCTGAACTCTGCACTATGTCGTGGGGTCGTGGTTGAGTTCCTGCACCCATTTTCTGAGTCAAAAAGATATATATATATATATATATATACTTTTTTCTCAAGCTATTTAGCTAAGTTTTCTCTGTTCTAATTACAATTTTTGCAGTAGTTTCATGGTGGCCCCTTCAGTGGATGGGTCGGGAGCAGGGGCGGACTGACAACTCATGGGGCACCCGGGCAATAAGGGACCATAGGGCCCCTGTGTCCTCACCCACACTCAAACCACACCCAAAAAAGCCTATGAAAGGTACCAGGGGCATCTCATGGGGTCCCCTACTGACCCCGGGCCCTCGGGCAGTGCCTGAATGCTCGAATGGTCAGTACATAGCTGGAGCTGTAGAAAGATCTGTTTGTTTGATTGGTATTGAATTGCTGTCTTTAGTATATAAGCTGCACTCTGGGCACAAAATATTATTACATTATATCTCACAGTAGCTACAAAAGCATAAACATTCACTTTGTGTGCACCAAATGCCTTGGACAACTCAGACATTGCCTTGTAAAGGTAGCAGTGACGTTATTTCTGGGGTGCACATAGTCAGAGAAGACTATAGAAAGAGCACACAACATCCATCCACTGCAGGCTGCCTACAGATAACTACAGACAAGGCGGAGACAAGACCAGTCACCCTGCACAAGATGAGAGAGCAGCAGTGACAAGTCTTTATTACAAGAAACTCCTGCAAAGCTGTTTCATGCTGTAATAATGCACAATGTGGAGGAAATACACAAAAGAGCATCAAGATTCAACTAAGAATACATATGCCTCTTTTATTTCAACAATTTTTGTTCTGCTTGGATGGCTATGAATTTTCTACATAGGTAGCGCTCTGACAGCTGTCCAACATTTGATATTTTAACTTAGACTGTAGACCTTTTTTATGCAAAATTCACCAGCAATGTAATTTGCTGCTCAAATGATTGACTTTCTTCAGTAGTTTTTCTTTAGTAACAACACTGCAAATGATCATGTGACTGTATCAAGCAAACCTGCCCATACAGCACTAGGGAAGCAGGTTAGAATACAGTGTGAGATTCTGCCTAACAACAACAAGTACAAGTCTGCTATGAACTGTTTTTTTTTCTCAGTAGAAGTGGATTTTATAAATCTAACTATATGACCAGACAATTGTGAGCACCTGACCATCACACTCATATCAGCTTGTTAGAAATCCCATTCCAAAAACATGGGCATTAATATGGAGTTGGTCTATCCTTTGCAGCCATACCAACCTCTGCTCTTTTGGCATGATTTTCTACAGGATTTTAAATTATCAGATAGTAAAAAGAGAGATGTAAACGAGCGCACCTATAAAGAATAAATAGCAGCTGAACATAAGGTAACCAAACCCCCTAAAAACCAATATATCATAAAAATGCAGCGCTATGAGTAGATGAGGAACTGATACATATACAATAAATAGAGGAATTAGTCCATGTAGCAGTTGATAATAATAAATATAAAGTGACTTCAAGTGCTCTCCTTTAATTCGTATTCAGGCGTTGTGCGGAATGGTGCAGAAGAAATGCACACTCACCAGAACGCACAGATAAATGAGCGTTTGTATAACATATATTCCCCTCTGGATCGCTAGGAAAAGGTCTGTGATGCGATAACCTCCCTCCAGGACTCCTGGGTGCTCCTGCCTGTTCCCTCAAAAGGTGGCTTGCGGACTTCTCCTTACAACACGCCCTTGTCCAGTGAATGGATGAGTTGCTCTGTTGCTCGAGTTCAGAACCGTCAGGATGGAAACTAAATGTGACCGGGAGGGACTTTCCTTATCAAAACTAGGATTTTAAATTATATTTGTGGAAAACTGTGTTAATTCAGGCTAGAGAGAATTTTTGAGGTCTTGTCACTGATGCTGAAGAGAAGTCCTGGCTCACAATTGGAGCTCCAATTAATCTGTAAGGTGTTCAATAGCTTGAGATAAGGGCTCTGTGCAGACTACTCACATGTCTTCACAAGCTCATCAAACCATTTCTTAATGGAGCTGGCTTTGTGCACAGGGGCTGTCAGGAATGGACTTGCCAATGGTGGTGGGACTCACCTGCCTTGTGGGCTGCAGTACCAGGGCTGGCCAGTGGGTGCTCTCAGCAACCGAAAGCTCACTCCTGCAGTCAGCCATCACCTGAGGCTGATTGCAGGAAGTGTATTTAAGGAATGGCCAGACCTGCAGTCAGTGCCTTGGTGTATGTTTCTCATTAGCCCCTGTACCTGCATCCTGTCTGCTTCCTGCCTGATCCTGATTCTGAATGAACTCCGCCTGTCCTGACCTCGGCTATTCCTGACTACTCTTCCGCCTGCTCCTTGTGCCCTGCCTGCCCGTTTGCTACCGACCCGGCCCGCCCGACTACGCTTAGTATTGTTCCTATTGTTATCTGTTGGAGGTTTGGTTTGTTTGCACTGTGTTTATGTTTAGTCTTGCACTGCGTTTATGTTTTGTTTAGTCTTAATAAATTGTCTTATTTACACTATACTTGAGCCTGCGTTTCCCTGTGTCAGTTCACGCATCTCTGGTCTTACCGGGAGCCCTGACAGGGGCACAGTCATACCGGAAAAGAAATTGACCTCCTCCAAACTGTTACCACAAGATTAGAAGTGCACAATTGTCTGAAGTGTCTCCACGCTTTAGCTTTAACAGTATCTTTCACATGAAACACCTGAGCTAAATAACTTACAGGAGGGTCCACAGTTTCTTTTTTAATAAGTTCTGACTTTTTGTAGTTTTGACTTAAAAGTTAATTTTCTAAGGTTATATAAGGAGCAAACAAACTTAGGTATTGTTTCGTGAATGAGACGTTTTCATTGCTTCAGGTGATACATTTGTTTTCCTTTTTTATTTACTTGAGAGATTATTACATTCTTAAATTTACCTCAGGTAAAACCTACTTCCCCTCAAATGTATTCTGTACTATATAGAGGATGCTGAAGGTGTAACTAAAGATGATGTATTTTAACATGCAAAACAGTGGTGACGGGTTTTGATCACAGCAAAACAATCCACTTTATTTTAGATATAGATATCTGATGTTGCGCAAATACATAAATAAATAAAAAAATCACAGTGACATAAGTACCATAAAGAAATATCAAGTGCAAAAATAACAAATACATTCATCAAAATGCCATAAAAAACTTGTAAAATCATTCAATAATTCATAAATATGCAATCGTGCACAATAAATAAATAATAAATAAAGTGCTCTAATGTAAACCCCAATAGCAAAAATATTGTGCAAATCTCCCTTGAAGAATGTGAGAACAGTTCCCTCTATAATAAGTGATCACAATTCTTCATTCCAGCTTGCATAAACACCAACGTGACTAAACAACACCGTGACTGCAGATTGGAAGCTTACCAGATCATTTGAACCCTTGATTACAGTATAGGAGGTCAACATGCACTTTGTTGATAGACTTCAGATCCACACTCTTATACTACAAGCCAGACCACATGGATCCTCAGTCCTTCTAGGTCAAACAGTGTATATATATATTCATGTGAAAATAAAAAGAGACCCTCTCATAGTGCAGATTATTCACAAACCATTTATTAAATACAAGGAAATGCACTTACATGAGTAAAAATGAATCAGCATTCAATAAAAACGCCAAACAGAAAGATTTGGTCTCAACATCAATCTTACGCATTCGGTCATAGTCAGATTTCTTTGGGCTTGCCCTGGAAGACGGCTGATTGTGATGAAACCAGAGGGTCGGAGCCTCCCCTGTGATGTCATTACATAGGATTAGCTGCTGAGACCGAATCTTGCTGTTTGGTGTTTTTATTGAATGCTGATTAATTTTTACTCAATTATAAATTCATTTCCTTCCTTAAATACAGTTGCTGTGTGATGCATGGTAAGCCTCATAAACTTCCTTAACCCCTGCTGAGTTGTGCCTTACATGCTCCCCTTTGTAGACATGCAGCACACAATAAGTGGGTTCCAATAATGGAAGCCATTCTGCCAATCCAGAAAGCAGTGGGCAGGATTAGGTGTGGCCAGGTATTGATTGAACAGCTAAGGCTTGTGATTTAGCAGTGGCAATGCTGAAAGCACGGGCGGACTGAACATTTGGAAACTTGGGCACTGCCCGGGGACCCGGGATCAGTAGGGGGCCCCATGAGATGCCCCTGGTAACTTTTTCTTAGGCTTTTTTGAGTTTGGGTAAGGACACAAAGACCCCATGATCCCCTATTGCCGGGGGGTCCCATGAGTTGTCAGTCCGTCCTTGGCTGAAAGTTATACCGCCTGCGATGTCCTCTAATTCCATTGTTATGTAGGCTGACCTAAACAATGTTCAGGAGCAGAGCACCAGAGTTATCACCCACAGGATGAGGTAGACTTCACTGGCAGGATCAACAGGTACTTGTGTGAATTTGCAGAATTGAAGCCATAGTTTCATGTTAACTTGACAAGTAGAATTGTTAAGGCCACATTGGTTTCTAGAATATTCATCTGGGGGTTGAATCTCCAGCTGTCCTATGTCAATAGGTAACATGTTAAATCACAATTACATCTCTTTATCCCCTGCCTTTTTTAGATAGCTTTTATTTTCTAGTTTTAATGTATTGTACTGTTTTAATTTGATTTGTTTTATTGTACACTGGACTGGCACCCTGCATCTTTTTTTCCAAAAAGTAAAAACACACTTTATTCTTTAATAGCTCTATTTAGAAGAACATTTTTCTTCCAAAAAAAAAAAGGTTCCATTGAGTGGTATATACCTTTTCTGTGCACCCTAAGAATTGATCATTTGTGCCACGTCATATATAATTAAACTTTAGACCTACACTGGGAACCTGAATTGCATGTAGACATTTATACAAAGAAAATGATCCTTGCTGCCCTTTGAAACACTTTAAAACTGAAATTAATTACTACTTTCTCTTGGACAAAAGAGTCTTTATAGGTTTTTGAACACATTGTTCACTTTTTGTGCTTTTTTCCATTTTCATAAAATATCTAACATATTAAAAGACCATTAAAGCTAAATGTATGAAAATAAATATATATATTTGGATGCTGGGTTTGTAAAAGCTGCCAATTTAGGTGTGAATACTGCCTTGACTTAGTTTAGATGCTTTTTATTATTTATAAAACACGAACTCTAACTGTATTTAAATATTTGTATATTACTTTTCTGTAACTTAAAGTATAACTAAAGGCAAAACTTTTTTTTTTTTAGTTTTGGATATAGTGGTGGAGAAGGATTAGAACACGTGTCAGTCTTTATTGCTGTCTGTGTCCCCATTAGGGAAACTCACCCTCTCTATTTGTCATATTTACCATTATTATTGAAAGTGAAAGTAAAAAAAATAAACAATTTTTGGGTTTACAACAGAACAGTAATAGAGGGGAAATCTTCCAATGGGGACACTAGGTCTGGTGATACTGGTGACAGTGCGAGGTTCCGTCACACCTTACCTATTATGTAATGTACTCAGAAGGATTCTGGGATACGTTATGGCTGATAACCACACCAGCCTTCTTTATCACCGTAAATGGTTTTGGGAATAGGTAGCTGCATGTGGGAAAGATCCGAATGTTCGCTACTACCATGAGTTCGCTGTGAATCTTACAGGTGATTTTTTTGTAACCATAATGCACTGTGTGGCCTTTGAACCATGGCTAGCAGGTTTAGAAGGCCCAATAAGAGGGTTTTTGGATATGTCATGCCCTTACTATAAAAGCGGGGTCACAGCACATAGTGTCAGTGCACTAGAGCCTAATGAAGGCAGAGGATAGGAAGGGATGACAAATTGCAAAATTGCATAGGGTGAGATTAAGGTCAGTTAGCTAACTGCACATTAATTCTGATTGATAGCTCCTTGAGCAATCAATCCTTTTGCTGTCTTTTTGTTTTGTTCTTATTATTGGAGGCTGTTTTGTCCTTAATTTTAGTTTGTGGTTGATTTGAGAGCAGCTGCTCTCCTGCCTATGACAACCTGTTTTTGCTTTTATATTTATTTATTTTGCTACAAGGCTACAGGGCTTTCCTTTTAAAATGGAGGCTTTTGTTTCAGAGGGGTTGTGTATTGGAGGTTTCATTTCTGTTTGGGGTATTGTTTCTAATGTATGTTGATAGAACATTTTTATAAGTTTGAGGTGCCCAAAAGGCATCATTCATTTGTTGCAGGCCGTTAATGATAAGTGAACCAAGCAAAGTTCATTGGATGTAGTATTACCAGCATCCTGTATAAAAAGTATTTTATTAAAAAACAAAAACAAAATTTGGCTGTTATGAGACATGTGAACTCAGGGAGTAAGCCACACCCACTTTGCCACTCAGTGGTACCAAAGAATGAACAACTGCTCGATCCCTGAATTTCCAAGCATCTTACTGATTTACAATATTACATGCCCTTCAGGCACTTGCTTAGAGGCCTGAACAACATGTCCTTCAACCCCCGACTAACTGAACCTTGTTTAACTAGATAACCACTGTTTTGAGGGACTTAACACACTCAAGTTGTTAAGTCCCTTTCACACTGACAGTCCAATTGGTTCCCTCTGTCAGTTTTTCAGGCGGACCCAATGAGACCATCCATAGCTCTCTATGGAGTGGCGGGTGTCAGCAGGCATGTGTCCTCAGATACCTGCCTGCATTTGATCTGATCCTGTATGCTAATAAACAGACAGATGGGGATTTGTTCCCCATCTGTCTAGCAGATTGGATTGGATGACAGCCAGGTGAAAATGGACAGGTGGTCCATTTCCATTTGACCACCCCATAGAAAACAGTGGGCTATGTCTGTGTCTGCTCTGCAGCAGCGGAGCGGACACAGACATAGCCTGCTGTTTTCTATGGGGTGGTCAAATGGAAATGGACCACCTGTCTGCAGCAGCGGAGCAGACACAGACCTGTCATCTACTTGCTCAGCGGGGATTAGTGGACAGATGCCCCGCTGAGCAAGTGGATCTGCTGACGTGTCCACCCCATCTGAAAGGGGCCTTACACTGTTTGCTTTTTGGCTGTACACCCAACTCTGTACAACTGTACTTTTTTTTAATGGTGCACACATGTCTTCCTAACCTGTCTGTTGTTAAAGTGCTTTTGTTCTATCAATAAACAATAAAAAGTTCCACAATGTAAATCTTACATCAATCATGTTCTTCAATGGTACAGATCCATTGTCAATCATGGTGAACAAACCCCGACCAACTGCTCAGGTCAGCAGCTGAATGCCAGCTGGATGAGGATGCTGACTTACATTACTGATCATATAGGTCAACTGGCTTGTTTAAATTTGGAAATAAGCCAGCAGACATGAAAAATCTGTAACTAAGTGATAATAATTCTGCCACTAAACAAATTACTTCTGGTTGCAGAAGCTGGAGGTCTGGGGGCAGAGGGCAGGCTCTCTTTAAATGGCCATTTAGTTTTTCTCAGTGAACAGAGACCAGCTTGGGTTCAGGTCAAACTCAGCAGCTCAATCTTCTGTTGTTGGAGCTGTCTTTTGTTAGCTGTGTGCTGCCCCACTTCTGTGTTGTAACTATTGTGTACGAAAGCACCACACATTCACCCTCCCCCATCACTATAAAGTAAATATATGGTAGGTACTGCACTCACCTACAAAAATTCTACAATGACAGGACTAAAATGAGAAGCAATTTGTAGGAAGACACCCTTGCCTTCTAGATCTACTGTGGTTAAAAGAATAGTGCTGCACTGCCCCCTAGTGACCCAACAAATAAACTAATAATAAAGATACACCCTCCTGAGCATCAAACCCAATGTGTAATTGAATAAATCTGTGAAACAAAGTCAATAATAAATAAAAAACTGACTGAGCCACTAAATCCAAATGATATGTGAACATATATATAAAAAAACATAATCAAGAAGCCATAAACACCTGACCAACTAATAATAAACACCCAGATGAGCTGAAGAATAAAGTGTAAAAAACAACAAGAACAGTAAAATATGTGAAACGTTTATCAAAAATCAAACATGATCACAACAGCAGTAAACACCTGGCTGAGCTGTAATAAACACCCGGCTGAGCTGAAGCATAAAGTGTGAAAAACAACAAAAACAGTTGTAAAATGAATGCCCAATGGAATAAATAGGCAATGAATCAAATAAATGTTCAGCGGGGCTAAATATTCACAAAAAGTGTATAGAAAAAGAGAGATAAGCAGCTCTACTGAATATATAAAAAACAAAACATAAATGGTGAATGATAGATAACACTTCCAACATTAAAAGAAATGCACCAGTGACTTCAACAGGTGTGCAACTGTGGCTCAGCCAGTTTTCTATTTATTATTTATTTTACTTGTTTCAGAGATATATTCAATTACACATAGGGTTTGATGCTCAGGAGGGTGTTTATTTTTAGTTTACTTTTTGGGTCACTAGGAGGCAGCTATTTTCGTGCAATTTTATTGATGTGGGAACACATTTAGGTGCTTGCAGCAGATTATCATTTATGTTCGGTAGAGTGTGAGTATTATATCCTTACTAACTGTGGTTACTACTTTTGTTGGCCAACACAGGCTTAGTGCAAATGCAAAGGTTTGTGCTACTGCTAAAACAACCTGAAAAAAAAAGCCTTTTTTTGTAAATTGAAATTAATCAGATTGGGTCACAGCTAAACTAAATGCACCTAAATGCAGGGAAATGCAAAGTGGTGTAATTATACCATTCTAATTCATCATATGGATTTATATACTTATAGAAATGTCCAATTAATTTTTCATTGCTGATGTGAATGAGGCCTAAAAGAATACATTCAATATCACAACCAAATATGAAGTGCCAGAGTACCTTTTCTGAGGTTATGCATTAAAATTATACTGCTCCCTATCACCACACACATATTTAACCACTTCCCGGTCACCTACCACAGATTCTGGCACATATACTATGGCAGAGCTGCCCCCCATGTCAGATGACATACATTTACATGATTCTGCTTGCTAGGGGGCTGCATTACATACATGAACGTGATCCGCCACGGGGGGGTGCTCTGTCGCCGTTTTTTTTTTCTCCCTGCAGAGCAGGGAGTAAAACCGGCACATTGCTTAGTAAAACAGCACACAGTACACACAGTAAGCATTTGTAGGTACACAGTAAAGCAAAGTTGCAGTCATTTTTGTGTTTATTAAAAATCAGCAGCTACAAAAACTGTAGCTGCTGACTTTTAATAAACACACTCTCACTTGTTCAACGATGTGCTCACCCCTGCTGTGCCTTCTCTGCTTCTTCTCTCCTCGATGCCGACATCTCAACTGCCGGGTGTCCACTGCACATGCTTTAGTTATGATGCGCATCCTGATTGGTCCAGAAGACTGCGAGAGGAAGGAAGAGGGCCGAACTTCCGGCTCACTTTGCTGTGGCGAACTGAACCTGAAGAAGGAGTGGGTACCTGTCAAAACCAGGTATCCACTGCTCCCTTCCCCACAAAAGTGCCAAATATGGCAGTGGAGGAAGGGGGGGGGCAAACAACCGGAGCTTTCACTTTTCGATGGAACTCCACTTTAACCCTTTGATTGCCCCAAAATGTTAACCTCTTCCCAGTCAGTGTTATTAGTACAGTGACAGTGTATATTATTAGCACTAATCACTGTATTAGTGTCATTGGAGATGTCAGTCAGTTCCTACCCAGCATCAGTTGGTATCAGATTGCCTGCCACACTATAACAGTCCCACTATAGGTCTGGGATCACCGCCATTACTAAAAGTAAAAAAAAAATTCCAGTGTGCATATAAATATATATATATATATATATATATATATATATATATACATATAATTTTTTAGATGCTATAACTATCTTGCAAACCAATTAATATACACTTTTTGGGATTTTTTTTTTTTACCAAAAATATGCAACAGAATACATTTTGGCCTAAATTCATGACATTTTTAAAAAAATATATTTAGTGTTTTCAGTTGGTTAAGAGGTTAAGTCATCCATCAAGCATGGTATTTATAGGATTTGTATATTTTATATGTAGATCTCAAAGTTGCATACAAATGCCCTCTCCCTGCTAACAGTGGGGTTTTTTTTGGCATTGGTACATCCCCCATAATTAGATTTGCACCTATTAGTCTTCAATGGGGTTAGTCACAGAGTTTTCAAATTTCAAGCAAAATTTGTGAAAAAGTTTGCAAGTCTAATGTGGAGGAGATATTCCCCTGAGGAACCCACATGTCCTGTGGCATAATGCATTGGGGGAGGCTAGCTGACGTCACAATGCAACACGAGATCAGAGGAAGGACATGGGAGGAGAGTGTTATTGGTGTTAGGATGTTTAGATCTGATCACCAAAAATTTGTGAGTGGTGTTTTATAATTTTTTTTATAATAAAGAGTTTTTTTTATGGAGCAATTGAAAGAGGAGTAGGAGATAAGCATTAAAGTCTGCTGTGGGAGAAGGAAAACTACTTGGGGAACCATCATTGCATCATTCCCATTAGGAGGACACAAGCACTTTATAACCAAAAATGATAAAATGTGATGTAAAAAAGCTCCAAGTGAGAGCACAATCTGGGTGTTGGTAGAGGAACAATGATTTATGCATATGAAGATGTAAAGTGGTGAAAGAGTGGAGGAGCATCAAGAAAGATCTTATTGTACATGGGACTTTTTTCTTAAAATGTATGTTTTGATACAGTATATGATATTTACACTTATGTTTGTGAAATGGTTTGCACGAGGGGAATTGAATTAGTAGGGAGGCACTGCACTAATATATTTATTTTAAACCTCAGTACCTAACATATAAATGTTAAATGTTTTCTCCTGTCCAGTGAAGTTTGGTAGTTGAATGACAGGGGTAGGGCCATCACCAGAAGAAATTATGGTTAAATCTAAACTCCAGGAAAAGTCTTGAATCCATGAGGATGCAAGAAACCATAGAACCTACAGTATGTATTACAATACTTACAATATATCAGTTTATATTTTCCAGATGTGGTCACAACCTGTAAAGTAGAAGTATGGAAAAATATGTATAAGTTTTTGAGCATGGTAGTGGCAGACTGCAGATTTGTGTATCCCACCCACCTCTTTATTCAAGGCACACAGATGTAATTATGCATTGTGGCAGTACGCTATGTGTTTATTCAGCACATTACTAGTTTCAACTCCATTAGTCATAATTACTAAAAAAAAAAATCAGCACTATGTGTGCCGCACTGTACAAATTAAAATAATTATGTTACTTTTCAGACATAATCAACATGGAACACTTCTAATTCTCTCATTCTCATTTTTTTATAACTTCCTAACTAGCGATGTTTTAATTGCATTTTTGCATTTTATTAAATTTGGATACATTTTATAGGGTCAGAACAAACCCTTCAATTTAATACCGTGTATTCTGTTTTAATTACATTACAGGTTTTCTTTGCTTATGGAAGTAATAATTATGTGGGATCACAAACTGCAAGATTTGCAATTATTTGAAAGAAAAAAAACCCAAATCCTATATTTACAAGAATATTAATACATTGCTAGATTTTCAAAAACATACACTACAAACACAGTAGGTTTTGGTAGTTATGATCATCACTAATTAGGATTATGTAAACAACAGGAATTTATTCATGAGGTTTGTATCCATATATTAGGATCTACTCAAGAAACCATTGATTAAACAAAGATGTGCTGTTTTAGTAGCTCTAAACCCAATCACTTAAATTTATGTTTAAACGTGTTAGTGTAATTTTCAAAGTTCTTTTTAATCATTTACATATATTCAGCTTTCATTAAAATAATACCTAGTGATCCTGCTAAGAAGGTTCTTTTTTGGACACTTTTTATTAAGGGATGATAATAGTCTCTCTAATTGTGCTCTTGCAAGCTTCTCTGGTACTAACAGCCATTGCACAGGTATGGTCTGCCATAGTCATGATCAGGAAGTTCAGCTTTTGTTAAAATAGTACTTGGTAATCCTGCTATAAAGGTCCTTGTTTAGGCACTTCTTGTTATGGGATGACAATGATCTCTCTAATTGTGCTCTTGTGTAGGTATGGTCTGCCATATTCACAGGCAGGAAGTTGGTGTATAGTAATGACTTTGCATGTAAACAGGAATTGGCTAAATCTCATGATGGGTAAAATTCTTTTGAAAGGAACTATTCTCATCTCCACTTGTTTTTTCTTAAGAGAAAAAAAAACTTACTGGCAGTTCATGGTGCAGATTAGGCTTGACAGTCTTTATATAAAATAGGTCTTCTATTGCAGGTCATCATGATTCTAAAAACATTCACTGCTCAAACCCTGAGAAAGGGGAGGCTTTTCCCCTGAAATGTGTTGACTGTGTTTGATGCTCTTAATCAGTAAACATTTGAAAATGATCTCTGAGTGATATGAACTAGGAGTGATATGAATTATGAACTTTGTAATAGGGTCTCCTCAATACCCACCCCAGAGTTAAATAATGCATATTCTCTTCTTTCCCCCCTTCTTTTTCTCCACCTATATACCTCCCCAACAGTCATTTCCTTTCCCATGAAACTCTTTCAACACAACTCACACCAAGCAGAGTTATTGATGCCCCATACCTACTCTCACTAAGTCATGACATAACATTCCAATAACATTGTAACCCTCCATTCCCACTAATACTGATCTTTAGTTTCTCTATCCCTTGAAATAACATAGCTATTTAATTTAGTAAGTATCATACAACCTCTGTTAATCTACCTGGACACTCACTCCTTGTTTCCTCTTATGTTAGTTTCCATCCTTATCGTGTGTATCTCATTATAATTGGCTTTCTACCAACTCACATTGTATTTACACATATTATGTATAGCTCATGCGTGGGTGTTGTTACTGTTAAATCTCCATCTTGAAAATAATGATAAAACCTTTGAAACAGAAAAAAAAATTACATGAAAATGAAAGGTAACATAGTTTATATTTATAGAATACATATAAAATGATCACAAATCACTTATAATGCATGTTTTACATACATTTTGTAAAAAGAAAATTCTGTCCACTTTCTGTATCTCTTAACAAACCCATGTAAAATGCATCACAAACATACAATGTACACATATCACAAACATATGGTACCGCACGTAAAACATGTATTTAAACATGCATTAAAAATGCAAATGTTTTCCAACACAGAGGTGTTAATACATTCCAAACATTGTGAACTGACTGGCCAGCAAGAAGGTTGGTGAAGTGTTAGGGTGACTGATGGTATGTTGCTTTGATTCTTAGTCAACATAGCCGGTTATTGAGCTTATTATTTATGTTTATACAAGGGTGCAGCCATATTGGCTCATTGGCTGACTGATCTTCTCCATGCACAGAAAAACTGCACAGCGCCTTATCTTCTGATTTCAGCGGTCACTTAGCAAGCCTGTTTCATGCCCCCCAAAAAACAAAAAACCCCACAGAAATAGCAAGCAAATAAACATGTAAATATCACATCAGCTTCATTAGCTCTAGGACATTAAAGTCCACTAGAAAGGCAATTGGGAGGTGGTGCAACTTGACTTCTGTGTCATGTGACTACTGTGATTGTCTTTCGTAGCAGTCACTTGGTCAGGAGCCTGTCACACGTGCTTCCCATCAGAAGCCCTGGCTGGGAACTGTTGGTGACAGCTCAGTCAGTGTGCTGGAAATGCTCTGCAAGTGCTATGTCAGCACACAACCTCAAGTTATGATGAATGCATATGTGCAGTGGCTGGGTGACCCTTTGAGGACCGTAAGATTTTGGAACGCCAAAATAATACATTTTTTTGTTTTTAAAGTTTGTACACAGCAGTTGCTGTAACTAAGCCATTTCATGAAATAATTGGCAAAAAGCTAGATCCATTTGTTGTTTGTTGATAAGAACTAATATTTTGACTCAAACCAAAAAAAAAAAAGAGTTTTAAGTTTTTAATCAGATGATACACGCAATTAAAAACATGGGACAAATACGTCCCTTGGTCCTCAAAGGGTTAAAACTCACTTTTCTTGCAGTAGTATATATGCAGTACATGATTGTAATGCTTTCACATTACAATAATAACTCATAGTATGTCAACAATAAACAATCAGTATAGTTTCTCTTTGTATGCCAATACATGGGGGAAT
Source organism: Staurois parvus (assembly GCF_062004578.1). Classification (NCBI taxonomy): domain Eukaryota; kingdom Metazoa; phylum Chordata; class Amphibia; order Anura; family Ranidae; genus Staurois; species Staurois parvus. The sequence continues at coordinate 978,737 of NW_028317843.1, forward strand.
TATCTGGAGAAAATGCATTTACATCTTTTCAACCAATAATTGGCTGATCACTGGATTCATCACTTTTAAAGCAGACCGGTGGCCAGGAAATAGACATTTAAGTGTTTACATACTTATAGCAAGTAGTACAAGAGCTTAGAACAAGCCCTCACTGGCCTCTGTAGCTGCAGGTTCTGTGGAGCAATTTATCCTCAAAGCTTACAGCAGAAGCACCAACTTCACCAGGATGTTTTTGCAGCACCTCAGCTTCCCTACTTAGGGAAGTACTCAGCAGCTTAGCTTACCCTGCTGCTCTACCAGTAGTAACTTGGTAGCTTAGTTCATGCTGCTCCCCCTTCCCAAGGGTGAATCATAGGCCATAACTCTCCAATCTGGGTACTCTGAGAGGTTGGGGAAACAACAGCTTGTTAAGAATATATAATAAATAAAAAGTTCAGCACTACAATATATTGTACAAATGATATCAAATCTGATATATACTGTGCATGACCATAATTATATAAAAATGCAAGCATAAAGACTCAACTTATATGTAATTCTATTGATTACATATATATATTTTCAGTAAAGAGGAAATATAAATAATGTGTGACAAAACATAAGTCACCAACTCATTGATTGATTTACTAAACCTGGAGGGTGCAAAATGTGGCGCAGATGTGCATGGCAGACAAATTCGCTTCTAGCTTAAGCTTGTTCAGTTAGGCTTTGGCAATAAAACCTGGAAGCTGATTGGTTTTTATACAGAACTGCACCAGATTTTGCACCCTCCAGTTATAGTAAATAACCCCCATCAGGTCCAGAAAAGTCCAAAAGATATCAAAATAAAAAATGTTTTAGTGTTTATTGTAATAGTGCTGGTCAGAAAAGAAACCCAGCAATCCACTCCTTGTGATGGCTGTATAATCAGAAAGGACCTCCGTTAGTCAATGCTCCCCACAGTGAGCACACAAGTCTCTTACAAAAGCAATATGACCACTGTGTAACAAATGGTCAAACAGAGCATGAAAGGTTAAATCTGTCAGGTCTTACTGCACCAAAACGTGTCCTGGGAAGTATTTGAAAGTTCCTTGCAATTGTGGCATATGGAGAGAAAATAAAACAACTCACATAGAGTAATATAGTTAAAATATCCTGTTTATTATACAACAAAGTGTGCACTCATATATTCAAATAGCAAAATAAGGCAGTACTGCAATAACATGATCCAATTGGCAAACAGTTCAGTCCATCCGACTTCCAGCAAAGCATGATCACATCCAAGGCCCTGCCGGGAGCACTGACATTTGTGTGTCCTTCCTTATACAACCAGAACAAAGAGTGGATTGCTGGGTATCTTTTCTGATTAGTACAATTGCAAGGAGTAGAATTCTATAACATTTTTATTTTGATATCTTTTGGACTTTTATGGGCATGATGAGTTGGTGATTTATGTTTTATTTTAGTGTTTTCATACATTATTTGAATACTGTCCGTGATACTTTTTTTTATTTGCACTAACATACAATTTTGAGGACAAGCTTTCGGGGTAGGTCCCCTTCTTCAAAGTCCAAACAGTACTATTACAAATCACAAAGTTTAAGCAGCATGTTAGAAGGGATTGAGAAAAAAAAAGGCTACAGATAAGATACATCAAAAGCGAGGGGGGAGGGGGGGATACTACACTCACACAGAGGGGGTCAAGCTTCAGCTAATAGATAGTCATGAAACTGTCGGATAATGGTTGAGGAATCCCATGTCCAAGTTAAGGCCGTTATCTTTTGTGTCAAATAGAATTATCATTCTTAGTTCAAATGTTTTTCTTTCCTGGATGGATTTGAATTTTCCTTTCAGAACTAAAACATTGAGGTCTTCCATATTGTGGCCTGGTTGTGTGAAATGGTGTCCTACAGGTGTGTACTAGTACTGTTTGGACTTTGAAGAAGGGGACATACCCCGAAAGCTTGTCTTCAAAATTGTATGTTAGTGCAAATAAAAAAAGTATCACGGACAGTGCTCAATTGTTTCTGACGCAAATGCACTAATACGACTACAATCACTTCATACATTATTTAAAATTTCTGTTTATTACATACAAATGTGATCACTGGATTTACATGCATGTTGAGGAGTCTGTATGTTTGTATGTTTATATTTTAACTGTACAGTAATGTATATATCAGATTTTATATAACTTGTACAATATATTGTAGAGCTGCACTTTTTATTCATTATTATACAGATATTTGGTACTGCAAATTTTAGCGCTGGTGGTTTATAGGCATTTTACCCAAATGCACTGATTTCCTTTTTATTTGCTTGTTCAAAATGTATAAATACTTTCATATCTATGGTTTGGCCACATATATACAATAAGCCTTGAGGATATTGACCAGTATAGAAAATGTGGTTGTAAGGAATCCAAATTGACATGTGAGGGCTATTTAGCACTCATGTAGAATGCCCCGAACTCTGATCTAAAAATATCCAACCAGTTTTAAGAGTGATTTGCTGTAAACCTTTTTGTAATAGTAGAATCTGTCAAGCGGGCATTGCGCATTTGTCTTTGCATTAGTAATGGGGCACCTGGAGGGTATCATGTTGGTAAATTGAGTTATTAGCACTCTATCCTGCAAAGCAAGACATAAGTGTTCATTATTTGCAGATCATTACTTCACCTGGATGAGTGGCCAGCTTTACCTTTGTTCATGTATTTGATAACATTGTGTATCACCACTCACAGATAAATGGATTGTGCTCATTTAGGAGACTTCATTACTAATTTGTAAAGACCTCTGGTCAACTTTTCTAATTTCTTTTTCTGCAAAATAAAAAAGAGAGCCTCAAACTTGCATAAAAAGGACATCTTGACTACTTATATCTCGGTAATGTGTTCAGCCGACCAAAAAGGTTTCAAGATTAAGACAAGGCGATGTAATATATCTGACAATATGACTCATGATCTTATACATTTCCAAAAACAATAAACAAAAATGCCTTTAGTTTGCTACAAAATTAATTTCTTCTTTTTTGTACTTTTTTAAAGATGTAAAGTGAAAATGTAATAAATTTGGGTTAATTGTATTTGTTTCCTTTTTTTAAGCATTTAAGCTTTGCAGCTAATGTTTTATACCATGTGGTCTATTTACAAAGGGTTCCCTGGGATATAGACCAATAATTATATTTTATAACAAATCGTCCTGAAATTCACCACAACCACTTTTGTGAGCAGGAACTCTCCATAGTCCTGAAACTATGAAACTACCTGGGGAAAGGGTGGGTGGTAAATTACATTTTTTTTTGCAGCAGTCTCCAAAGACAACCATTGCATAAAAGAAAACACAATGATTATTCAGATTTGACAGTAAAAAAATATTTATAAACAGATTGTGGAAATTGCAGGTGAATGTGTGGGCAAGGCAATATTCTCCCCTTTGATGTAGTACAGGAAAGTCATTTTCCCATGGAAGGACAGAGCTTGCTGAATTTCAGGGAATCTAATTTCTGCTGAGTGAATGTTACCCAAACATTATCTGGTAAATTTTGGGTATATGCCAGAGGAATTTTTGGTGAATAACCATCAAATTGTTTTGTAAATGTAGTCCAAGTATACATGTTTTTGTTTTAAAAATTAACATATACCTGCAAAGGATTCTCAAAAGGAGAAAACATAAGATGCCTGCCTGGAGCCTCTCTTTGTATGATTATATTTTCATATGGAGACATCTGATAAAGAATGAGTCAATCCTCTGACTTATTTGCAGCTTAAATTTCAGCTTGAGCTATGCATCACTGTAAGCAGCAGGCTTTTTTCATCAGAGCAGTTAATGAGATACCATTTTTTATGAACTGTAGCTCAGTGAATAAGTGACAATGCAGCACTGGAGTGCCTGATTCAAATCCCAGTCAGAACACTATCTGCTTGCAGTTTTCATATTCTCCCTGTAGCACAGTAACTTGGTGGCTTTGCAGCACTGGAGTCCCTGGTTTAAATCCCAGTCAGAACTCTACCTGCATGCAGTTTTCAAATTCTCCTTGTGCCTTCATGGGTTTCCTTTGAGTATTCCATTTTTTCCCCATGCCCCAAACACATGCTGTTAGCTTAATTGCCCCCTGTCCAAAATTGGCCTTAGTTTGTGTTTGCATGTATGTATGCATGTGTGATAGGAACCATCGACTATAAGCTCCTTGAGGACAGAAACTGATGTCAATGTGAACGGACAGTATGTAAAATGCATAAATATTGCCATATAAATAGCTCTAATACAAAAGGCTATATAAGGCTTCTCTTTGGTAACAAATATATATTAAATAAAACAAATAAATATATATATGTATATATACATATATATATATATATATATATATATATATATATATATATATACACACACACACACACTATATTGCCAAAAGTATTGGGACGCCTGCCTTTACACGCACATGAACTTTATTTGGCATCCCAGTCTTAGTCCGTAGGGTTCAATATTGAGTTGGCTCACCCTTTGCAGCTATAACAGCTTCAACTCTTCTGGTAAGGCTGTCCACAAGGTTTAGGAGTGAGTCTATGGGAATGTTTGACCATTCTTCCAGCAGTGCATTGGTGAGGTCAGGCTATAAATTATCCCAAAGGTGTTCTTTCGGGTTGAGGTCAGGACAAGTCCTTCCACCCCAAACTCATTCATCCATGTCTTTATTGACAGTGCTTTGTGCACTGGTGTGCAGTCATGTTGGAACAGGAAGGAGTCATCCCCAAACTGTTCCCACAAAGTTGGGAGCATGAAATTGTTCAAAATGTCTTGGTATGCTGACGCCTTAAGAGTTACTTTCACTGGAACTAAAGGGCCAAGCCCAAAACCTGAAACACAACCCCACACCAAAATCCCCCTCCACCAAACTTTACACTTGACACAATGCAGTCAAGGAAGTACCATTCTCCTGGCAATTGTCAAACCCAGACATGTCAATTGGATTGCCAGATATAGAAGCGGGATTCGTCAGTCCAGAGATCACATCTCCACTGCTTTAGAGTCCAGTGGCGGCATACTTTACACCATTGCATCCAACGCTTTGCATTGCATTTGGTGATATAAGGCTTGGATGCAGCTGCTTGGCCATGGAAACCCATTCCATGAAGCTATGCACTGTTGTTGTGCTAATCTGAAGGCCACAGAACGTTTGGAGGCCTTTAGCTGTTGACTCTTCAGACAGTTGGTGATTTCTGTGCACTGTGCGCTTCAGCATGCGCTGACCCAACTCTGTCATTTTACATGGCCTACCACTTGGTGGCTGAGTTGCTGTTGTTCCCATTTGCTTCCACTTTGTTATAATACCACTAACAGTTGACCATGGAATATTTAGTAGCAAGGAAATGTCACAAATGGAATTATTGCACAGGTGGCAACCTATTATGGCACCACATTTGAATTCGCTGAGCTCCTGAGAATAACCCATTCTTTCACAAATGTTTGTAGAAGCAGTCTGCATGCCTAGGTGCTTGATTTTATACATCTGTGGCCATGGAGGTCATTGGAACACCTGATTCCAATGATTTGGAGGCGTGTCCCAATACTTTTGGCAATATAGTGTATATATACAGTGGGGATCGAAAGTTTGGGCACCCCAGCTAAAAATTTGTATTAATGTGCATAAAGAAGCCAAGGAAAGATGGAAAAATCTCTAAAAGGCATCAAATTACAGATTAGACATTCTTATAATATGTCAACAAAAGTTAGATTTTATTTCCATCATTTACTCTTTCAAAATAACAGAAAACCAAAAAATGGCGTCTGCAAAAGTTTGGGCACCCTGCAGAATTTATAGCATGCACTGCCCCCTTTGCAAAGCTGAGACCTGCCAGTGTCATGGATTGTTCTCAATCATCGTCTGGGAAGACCAGGTGATGTCAATCTCAAAGGTTTTAAATGCCCAGACTCATCTAACCTTGCCCCAACAATCAGCACCATGGGTTCTTCTAAGCAGTTGTCTAGAAAACTGAAACTGAAAATAGTTGACGCTCACAAAGCTGGAGAAGGCTATAAGAAGATAGCAAAGCGTTTTCAGATGTCAATATCCTCTGTTCGGAATGTAATTAAGAAATGGCAGTCATCAGGAACAGTGGAAGTTAAAGCAAGATCTGGAAGACCAAGAAAAATATCAGACAGAACAGCTCGCAGGATTGTGAGAAAAACAATTCAAAACCCACGTTTGACTGCTTGATCCCTCCAGAAAGATCTGGCAGACACTGGAGTTGTGGTACACTATTCCACTATAAAGAGATACTTGTACAAATATGGTCTTCATAGAAGAGTCATCAGAAGAAAACCTCTTCTACGTCCTCACCACAAAAATCATCGTTTGAACTTTGCAAATGAACATATAGACAAGCCTGATGCATTCTGGAAACAAGTTCTGTGGACCGATGAGGTTAAAATTGAACTTTTTGGCAGGAATGAGCAAAGGTACGTTTGGAGAAGAAGGGGCACAGAATTTAATGAAAAGAACCCCTGTCCAACTGTTAAGCATGGGGTTGGATCAATCATGCTTTGGGGTTGTGTTGCAGCCAGTGGCACAGGGAACATCTCACGCGTAGAAGGAAAAATGGATTCAATAAAATTTCAGCAAATTTTGGATGGTAACTTGATGCCATCTGTGAAAAAGCTGAAGTTAAAGAGAGGATGGCTTCTACAAATGGATAATGATCCTAAACACCCCTCGAAATCCACGGGGGATTACATCAAGAGGCGTAAACTGAAGGTTTTGCCATGGCCTTCACAATCTCCTGACCTCAACATAATTGAAAATTTATGGATAGACCTTAAAAGAGCAGTGCGTGACAGACAGCCCAGAAATCTCAAAGAACTGGAAGACTTTTGTAAGGAAGAATGGGCAAAGATACCTCAAACAAGAATTGAAAGACTCTTGGCTGGCTACAAAAAGCGCTTACAAGCTGTGATACTTGCCAAAGGGGGCAGTACAAGATATTAACTCTGCAGGGTGCCCAAACTTTTGCAGACGCCATTTTTTTGTTTTCTGTTATTTTGAAAGTGTAAATGATGGAAATAAAATCTAACTTTTGTTGACATATTATAAGAATGTCTAATCTGTAATTTGATGCCTTTTGGAGATTTTTCCACCTTTCCTTGGCTTCTTTATGTACATTAATACAAATTTTTAGCTGGGGTGCCCAAACTTTCGATCCCCACTATATATATATATATATATATATATATATATATATATACACACATACATATTTATATATTTATCTATTTTTGTTTGTTTCTTAATTTTGAGTTTACACATGCAAAAGGAACATTCTCTATATTTTAATTAACCAGGTCGACTCCAGAGCAACTGGTTTTATTTTTCTCATACATGTAAAAATCTAAATTTTTGGTAATAAAATTACTTAAACCTCCAAAAAATTATATATTTTCTGAAAGCAGAGGCCCTTTATAATAAAAAAGGTGACAGTTGCAAACTTCTATTCACATGATATGTGTGCAACATTTTATTAAATGCAAATTTTCAGGAAAAAATATAATTACTTTAATTTAAGTATAAAACCACACAATATACAGTAGTACCCATTTTGGTTAAAGTATACAAGATGAGATTGAATAAATAGATGCCAAACATTCCATGTTTTAAAATTGTGTGCGCCCGCGACATCACCAAAAACTGTGGTGCCCAACAATCATTATAGGTGAGCTTTAAAAGCCTTTACAACTCATCAGTTTAGAGTTAACTAGGATCTCTTGTGCTAGAATTATTGCTCTCACCCTGACATTCATGGCAATATGTCACACATGTAGTACAACTGCGGTTTACATACACGTGCACTCCCTGGGCTTGCGTTTGTGTTTGTGCAGGTGTGTGAGTCAACAGGGGTTACAGCAATTTTTTAAATTATAATATATTTATTATAATTTTATTTTTTCAGACTTGTTTCTTTATTTTTTCTTTATTTTTACTTAATTGCTATCACAAGAGGTTAATCAATCCCTATGTGATAGCATTGGGCAGGTGACAGGTACTTTTTATGGAGACATTAAAGGTCTAATAGGTTTCAATGTCTGCCCTGCCCTTAACACCATCTAACCAAGCAAAATCAGCTTGGTTAGATGTGTCCCCTGGCTGTACTGCCAGGAAATGGTGACACCACTTCCAGTTTCATTGTTTGCATGGGAGATCTAGGCATGGATTTGCCTTGGTCACACAGTGCTCTCCCTCCCTTTGCCAGTAGTTGTATTCCCGGGCTCTGGAAAGAGCAGGAAAGCCTGTGAACAACAGGAGATGGGGGAGCTAGTGGGGGGGGGGGGCACCATTCTGCCAGCTTTGTGAAAGTGATTGGCAGCTGTGGAGCTGCCGCATCACTTTAACTTTCAAGCTGGAAGTTGGCTAAACAAAAAACACACAAGCTGATGGCTGCTACTGTATCCATCAGCTTGTGATTAAGGTTCACTATTTGGATGTATGTATGTCCAAAGAGCTGAAGTGGTTAATTTTATTTTATTTTTAGTAGAGTAACCTGATAATTACAGCAAATGTACAGTATATTGCAGTACTGAAGCTTGTAGGTGGAGGTGTCCATCTGAAAGCTGATGGCTTTTATTTTTCTTGATGAAGCCTCCAATTTGCATGTGAAAACGTAGATGACATAGTGAGCACATGATTTAGAACCACTGTGATCAGATCACAATAGTCAGTGGGGAACCCAGGTGTTAGTGACAGTATCACCAGTGGGGAACATTGTGCTGGGGAATGCTTAAATGCAGATGGTGTGTGGGAAGAGGTTTAAAAATATTAAATTCCTCACTCCAGCAAAAATTAGAAAGTCTGGCAAAATCCAACATACATGTGCCACCAAACACATCCTCCCTTGCTGTCTCAATAATTCATCCACACCATAAAGATCTGTTACTGTATGTTACACTTATAAATTATAGTTCCAAGACTTTTTTTTACAAGATGTTTTCTGCGTTTCTACATCTACACACCAAAGGAAATGGAAAATAAAGAGACATTTTAAGTGTCTATTTTGCATTATGGACATACGTAAATGTGTAAATGTCAAGTAGCGAAATAAGCTGTTAAATTTATCACACCACCGTGAACCTCTTGTTTTGGATATATTAACTATTACAAATGCTGTGCTAAGGCAAGAAGAAAAAAAAAGAAACTGTTGTTTTGCTTGCAGTCAGGAAGCTGCTTAGACAAAAGGGCATAGGGCAGAACAACTACAGGCTATTACAAAGTGAATATTGAACAGAAGGACATCATTATGCCCAAGGATGTGACTGACAAGACTGGAAGCAAACATGAACTAATGATTCAGTGAGCTGATGTGGTGATATGCAACAAAGTATAGAATTTATTAAAAATGTATATACATATATATATATATATACAGTCAGGTCCATAAATATTGGGACATCAACACAATTCTAATGTTTTTTGGCTCTATACACCACCACAATGGATTTGAAATGAAACGAACATGATGTGCTTTAACTGCAGACCGTCAGCTTTAATTTGAGGGTATTTACATCCAAATCAGGTGAACGGTGTAGGAATTACAACAGTTTGCATATGTGCCTCCCACTTGTTAAGGGACCAAACGTAATGGGACAATTGGCTTCTCAGCTGTTCCATGGCCAGGTGTGTGTTATTCCCTCATTATCCCAATTACAATGAGCAGATAAAAGGTCCAGAGTTCATTTCAAGTGTGCTATTTGCATTTGGAATCTGTTGCTGTCAACTCTCAAGATGAGATCCAAAGAGCTGTCACTATCAGTGAAGCAAGCCATCATTAGACTGAAAAAACAAAACAAACCCATCAGAGAGATAGCAAAAACATTAGGCGTGGCCAAAGCAACTGTTTGGAACATTCTTAAAAAGAAGGAACGCACCAGTGAGCTCAGCAACACCAAAAGACCCGGAAGACCACGGAAAACAACTGTGATGGATGACCGAATAATTCTTTCCCTGGTGAAGAAAACACCCTTCACAACAGTTGGCCAGATCACAAACACTCTCCAGGAGGTAGGTGTATGTGTGTCAAAGTCAACAATCAAGAGAAGACTTCACCAGAGTCAATACAGAGGGTTCACCACAAGATGTAAACCATTGGTGAGCCTCAAAAACAGGAAGGCCAGATTAGAGTTTGCCAAACGACATCTAAAAAAGCCTTCACAGTTCTGGAACAACATCCTATGGACAGATGAGACCAAGATCAACTTGTACCAGAGTGATGGGAAGAGAAGAGTATGGAGAAGGAAAGGACCTGCTCATGATTCTAAGCATACCACCTCATCAGTGAAGCATGGTGGTGGTAGTGTCATGGCGTGGGCATGTATGGCTGCCAATGGAACTGGTTCTCTTGTATTTATTGATGATGTGACTGCTGACAAAAGCAGCAGGATGAATTCTGAAGTGTTTCGGCAATATTATCTGCTCATATTCAGCCAATTGCTTCAGAACTCATTGGACGCTGCTTCACAGTGCAGATGGACAATGACCCAAAGCATACTGCAAAAGCAACCAAAGAGTTTTTTTAAGGGAAAGAAGTGGAATGTTATGCAATGGCCAAGTCAATCACCTGACCTGAATCCGATTGAGCATGCATTTCACTTGCTGAAGACAAAACTGAAGGGAAAATGTCCCAAGAACAAGCAGGAACTGAAGACAGTTGCAGTAGAGGCCTGGCAGAGCATCACCAGGGATGAAACCCAGCGTCTGGTGATGTCTATGCGTTCCAGACTTCAGGCTGTAATTGACTGCAAAGGATTTGCAACCAAGTATTAAAAAGTGAAAGTTTGATTTATGATTATTATTCTGTCCCATTACTTTTGGTCCCTTAACAAGTGGGAGGCACATATGCAAACTGTTGTAATTCCTACACCGTTTACCTGATTTGGATGTAAATACCCTCAAATTAAAGCTGACATTCTGCAGTTAAAGCGCATCTTGTTCGTTTCATTTCAAATCCATTGTGGTGGTGTATAGAGCCAAAAATGTTAGAATTGTGTCGATGTCCCAATATTTATGGACCTGACTGTATATATATATATATATATATATATATACATATATATATATATTTTTTTTTTTTACAAAGAAGGGAGAACTCACTCCGTTATGCTATTTTGTTTTCCCAGACCACTGTTTAATAAGATTGCCTGTCAGCACAGCCCCCAATTTTTCAAGACAGGGAGCCAAGGATCTTGCTGGCAAAATTTAGTACTGCAGATCCTCTAGTCATACATAGTTCTATGAGGGGTATTTGAGTCAAATTGGGACTTTTAATTTTACAAGTATAAAAAGGGATGCTAGCATGGTGGTACTACATGCAGTAGTAAGTGGCAAGCATGTCCTATTACTGATAAGCAGACAAGATCGCAGACAACAGTGTTAGTGAGTGCATGGAACAGTGTGTAGTGATGAATTAACTTGTGAACAAAGGATATATACAGAAGACTTCAAGCACAGTACAGTGACTCTCAGCCTCAGAAAGACATTTGAATGATGTAAACATTTCAAAGATGGACGTCCGTCTGTCCGTCAGGGACCAACCGGGCCATGGTGGTTCCCAGCCTACAGCAGTCATTCCTCTGAACATAAAAAAGGTGCAAATACCAAGCTCAATGAGGTTCCAGGGGATGATAACCACAATATGAACAGCTCCTCCAGCTTCTGGGAATATGTGTTTCTCCTCTGCACTGGCTTGGTGATCTATCATTCTGGGCACTCCTACATGTCATGCTTTTTAACCCAACATAAAAGTGAATTTCGATTTTAACTGTTCCTGGGCTTGTGACTCTACTGCCTTTCAAAGGGTTGGGAGTGCTCCTTTATTTGTTGTTGTTTTTTTATTCCTCTGAACATTCAGCTTGTAGAACACCTGATCCTGGATAGTCGACACATAACCTGTGGTGCAATTGCACAAGATACAAATTTTTCTGTGGGAACGGTGAACACAATGATGATGAAGTGAAGCCAGATGTCCTAGGATTGTTCAAGTGTATTGACACATTTTTCTTTGCCGAAGATTTCCAGACATTAGTTAAAATCTGGGAAAAGTGTATAAATGTTGTAGGGGGTATGCTGAAAAATAAATGCAGTTTCCACTCCTTGAAATTTGTTATTTTATTATAAAATCTCAAAAGTCCCAGTTTGACTTGAAGGCCCCTCGTGCCATATGAGCATATGATGAATATCAGAGACAAAGATAAAATAGGTTAAACTAGTGGTTTTCAACCTATGAGCTAAACAGGGCCTTAAATGTGGCCCTTGAAATCACCAAAGGGCCTCACATAATGTTCATAATATATAATACTTGAGAGGGCTGTCACAAACTGCAGACCTAATATAGTAAATTAGAGTCAGAGAGTGTAGACATGCAACATTTTTGGCTGGTTTTATATGCTGCAGAAGATAATATGAAACAGGGATCAAGATACATGAGGCTATTAGACATCAATTCTATTACCCTAACCAATGTTCCTACTACAAGCTGCTGAGGGTCAAAGGCCACACATATTATACCTAAGGGCCCCAGGTTGGGCACCATGGAATTAAACAATTGTAGGCCGCAGATCCTTTTGTGTTTTGCTTGCAAAATGTATTCAGACAGAAGCTCTTCTGGTTAAAAACATGTCTTCTTCAGTCTAAAATTGAACTCCAGGCAAACAGATTAAAAACCCAGAGAAGAAATAGGTATAAGAGAGTTATTTTACCCAGCAAATGATTAGTATTCTTGACCATCCAGTCCTGAGATTTACACAACTCTCTGACACACAGCACAGCCCTGACTGGCAGGAGTAGAGACCTAATTTTTCTTCAGTCAACCTTTAAATCTGCTATTCAGTTGCTGCCCCTTTGCACAGTAAGGTTTGGTTGCTTGTTTAACCACTTTACCTCTGCCCACCCACAATGTATAGAGGACAAGTGGCAGCTGTAGGCAAAGTGAGGTACGCCGCTGCCTACTTCTGGGTTTCCAGCGTGCGCGCCCCCCTACCAGCACCTGCTGGGATTGTACACAGTGAGAACCTGTAGTCAACTCCCAGTCAATGATTCACGCCAGGACCTGCTGATCGGCTGTGTATGATCACAGGCCAGAGCTCTGTGTTGGTAAACAATACAGTGCTCTGTACAGAGGGAGCAGTCTGTCAGTTTCTCATCCCTGCTATGCAGGGATGAGAAACATAGAGATTGTTAAGTAGAAGCAGCACACTTTAGATATAGTACAAATAGTTGGACACACATTTAACCCTTTGATCGCCCTAGATGTTAATCTATATGATAAGGAATAAAGAGACATACGTACCCTAGTCCTCATTCCTAAAGGTTTTTGACATGCCATTTGACCGATTCCTTGAAGTCACTCCCTTTCACTGCTCATCCAAAGACATGGAATAAGGTGCGTACTTCTTCTTGTTCCTTTACCCCTAGACTAAACAATCAGTTAACCTTTGCTAGGGAGCAGCAACTGAATAGCAGAGTTTGAAGGTTGACTGGAGATCAGCTTTGAGTAATACTTACAGTTCTTGTCCCATCAATAGCCCTTAACAGGACAGTGAAAAGAGATTGTCAAACGTATTGGGACACCCCTCCAAATCATTGGATTCAAGTGTTCCAATGACCTCCATGGCCACAGGTGTAAAAAATCAAGCACCTAGGCATCCAGACTGCTTCTACAAATATTTGTGACAGAATGGGTTGCTCTCAGAAGCTTGGTGAATTAAAGAGTGGTACTATGATAGGTTGCCACCTGTGCAATAAGTCCATCCATGAAATGTCCTTGCTACCAAATATTCCACGGTCAACTGTTATTGGTATTATAACAAAGTGTAAGCAACTGGGAACAACAGCAACTCAGCCATGAAGTGGTAGGCCACGTAAAATGAGCGGTGTCAGCGCATGCTGAAGCGCACAGTGCACAGAAGTCACCAACTGTCTGGGAAGACAATAGCTAAAGATCTAAAGATCTCCAAACTTTGTGTAGCCTTCAGATTAGCACAACAACAGTGCATAGAGAGCTTCATGGAATGGGTGTTCTTGGTCGAGCAACTGCATCCAAGCCTTACGCCACCAAATGCAATGCAAAGCATTGGATGCAGTGGTGTAAAGCACACCACCACTGGACTCTAGAGCAGTAGAGATGTGTTCTCTGGAGTTACAAATCACACTTCTCTGTCTGGTAATCTGATGGATGTGTCTGGGTTTGGCCGTTGACAGGAGAATGGTACTTGCCTGACTGCTTTATGCCAAGTGTGAAGTTTGGTGGAGGGGGTTATTTTTCAGGTTTTAGGCTTGGCCCCCTAGTTCCAGTGAAGGGAACTCTTAAGGTGTCAGCATACCAAGACATTTTGGACCTTTTCATGCCCCAACTTTGTGGGTACAGTTTGGCCCCTTCCTGTTCCAACAGGACTGCGAACTAGTGCACAAAGCATGGTCCATAAAGACATCAATGATTGAGTTTGGGGTGGAGGAACTTGACTGGCCTACACAAAGTCCTGACCTCAACCTGACTGAACACCTTTGGGATGAATTAGTGCAGAGACTGCTAACCAGGCTTGCTCGTCCAATATCAGTGCTGGACCTCACAAATGTGCTTCTGGAAGACTGGTCAAACATTCCCATAGACACCCTCCTAAACCTTATGGACAGCTTTCCCAGAAGAGTTGAAGCTGTTATGGCTGCAAAGGGTGGGCCAACTCAATATTAAGCCTTATGGACTAAGACTGGGATGCCAATAAAGTTCATGTGCATGTAAAGGCAGGTGTCCCAATACTTTTGGAAATATTGGATATCTCTCACCCTCTTAGTCCGCCAAGCAAGTTTAGTTTTTGCTCCATTGTAATTAGTGTTTTTTTAGAGTTTATTGCTTCCCCCTTGCCTCTGAAATAAGCTTCCAGAGAATAAGGAGGGAGGTTCAAATGATCAGCTGGATATTTACCATGACCTGTAAGAAAAACACAGAAAAACACAAAATACCAGGCTACGCAAGCAACAAATAGCAAAACCATGTCTCAAACAAATGACAACATAACTTATAAATAAAACCTCATCAAATTCTTCATTGTGTTAAACTGTTGCCCTCATTCTTTAAGAAGTGACAAGGCTGAATAAATATAATGAGGAGAAATTGTACCAAAATGAAGACGTTTCTCCCGTCAACATCAAGGGGTCTGTTTATCAAAGTCTGCAGCTAAAGCTAGTACCACACATATCAAAAGAAAAAATCCAATTGAATTTCAATTTCATTTGGAATGGCTCTTCTTGATAAAATAGATGACGTGTTGTTTCCCAGCTGGGTAACACTGATAAATGCCACCAATCTCAAAAGTAATAACAATTTGTAACTATGTAATAGGACATATTGGAGGACTGAGGAGACCATTATAATGTTTCAGCTTTAATTATTTCAACAGACTAAAGTCTTAAAATATATTGTTTTACAGCCAAGGTCATCAAAGTAAAAACACTAACTACAACTTTATTTAATGTGAGTATAAATTGTAAACTTGCACAGCTCTGACCAGCTATGTCATTAGTCTCTGTCTTAATCTGTATATTACAATTTGTATTCGCCTTAGAACACTGAAGATTATATCTAGGTAATTTATAAATGACTCAGGATTTTAAAAAGATTTATAAGTATAAAATATAATTGAGCTTTTTGAGAATTATGGATGTGTGGCAGTGTGCTTAAATGTGCTATGATTCAAATAAAATACAGTAACAAGATTGCTTTGTATCTCTGTTGGCTGTTCAGCTTTGTAAAGTAATTGAACTGCATGGAGAAAAAGGTACCTGTGTTTGTGTTTTATATATATATGTCGCCTTGTTCGATTTACACCATGCTGTTACTGATTGCTTTAGTGTCAGTATGGCATTCTGTGAATCCCAAAATACCCAGGCCCCTGTTCCTGGTCATTTGATCTGGGTTGTCATTGATGGCTCTCTTCCACACAATCAGACTGGGAAGTAGCTGCAAAACATCAGTTTTTGAATGAAGCTTGTAATACATAAAAGTTTATTAGGGTACAAAATAAGGGAGGAAACGGTTTTCCTTTTTTTTTCTTCAAATTTGTCGTAGCTGCCAAATGGTGGGATATACGAGATGTACCTTATGAGTAAACACTTTCTCATAGGAAACATGTCAAGGTTTTTATATTGATGACTGCCTGGTTGTGCCCTTTGAGCCTGTTAATATACTGACATTGAAACATATGAGCATCATGGGTACAATTTTTCTTTGCACATTTATCTTGTGCATTTGAGCCAAGCTGGGTGCTGCAATCTGCAACTGCTACAGTATAAGCAGTGAATTAAATGAAGTCCTTGTAGTGCCATTTCCTGGTGGTACGAGCCTTGGCTTCCAGAGCAGCTAGAAGGATAAGTCTGCAGGGTTTCCTATATTAGAAGGGAGGTCATGCCCTGCAATACTGGGGGAGGAGGCATTGAGGCGACTGATCATACAGTGCACAGCTAGTTGGTGAGCAGCATTCCCTGGTGAATTATACCTAAATAGAGCTGGTGGCTGCATAGAGACATGGACAATAATGTTGCAGCACTTTTTATTCTTTATAATATATATATATATATATATTACATTCACATCAGTTCCTGCCCTCAAGGCCCCTAAGGCCTAAAGTCCCTAACTTAAATTCATACATACACATACTAGGGCCATTTTAGACAGGAGTCAATTAATCTACAAGCTTGTCTTTGGAGTGTGGGAGGAAACTGGAGTACCTGGAGGAAACCTGCACAGGCTTCATTTTTTTTTTTAAACTTTTACAACAGATTTAACCCCTTGACACCCTACCTCAGCTACCTGGTAACTGGGCTATTATGGTTGGGGGGCAGGAAGGTCTACTAAATCACATGACCGCTGTGATTGGCTGTCACAGTGACCACATGATTGAGAGCCGGTCCCGACAGCTCCAGAACATTGATAGTGACTGGGAACGATCTTTGACACAGTGAGAGCTCTCTCGGCATAGAAGCCTCCTCTGTCCATGGAAACAATAAAAACAATAGTTCCAATGTGCCCGCACCATTTAGTGTATGATGGATTTGGACACTAGGTTCTTGTTCATATTTTAACATATGACTTTTACTGTTTTCTTT
Source organism: Staurois parvus (assembly GCF_062004578.1). Classification (NCBI taxonomy): domain Eukaryota; kingdom Metazoa; phylum Chordata; class Amphibia; order Anura; family Ranidae; genus Staurois; species Staurois parvus. The sequence continues at coordinate 995,858 of NW_028317843.1, forward strand.
GCTTGGACATGTTTTTCATAATGACAATTATCTGGTTTTGTAACTAAGTTACTTTGATCTCTTTCTTGTTCATAATTGTAGCTTCCCAGGGGGAAGTAATACCCTGGCAACCGGAAATGTATGTATTTTGTGCATTCTATAGATAATTGGGGTGATAGTGACCATAGGTTTACCCTGCGTGAGGATTGTATTACATAGCGTTTATATGTTAAAATAGTCACTAAATACAGATGTATTATTAGCTGAAGTTACTGTATATAAAGAACTTAAAGTGGGACTGCTCTACATCTGAGCACCACAAACCAAAAATGCTATTTAATGCATTAATATTCAAAGCAAACTCCCTCATCCATCCATGTCTCCATGCTTTATTTTGCTGATAATTCATTTTGAAAAACACCCCTTGATATTTCTGGCAGTGGCTATCTTGAGTAAGGGCAGATGATTCATGTAGCAGTTACTTCCTGGAGTCCATCTACCCTTATCTCAGGCATTGGCTGAGCTGAGAACTCTCCATCTCCTCCTAAAGATTCCTGGGATGTATGACATTATTTGCCTAGGCATGAAAACCAGGAAGTAATTGAAGAAATGTAAAAAAAAAAAACAAAAGTTGAAAAAAAAGTAAATATGATATACTTTCCTATCTATTTACTAATGCTGGCAGCATAAGGATTCAAAAATAGTCAATGTTGATTGAGAGAGTGAAGTTCTGCTTTAATTCTTTCCTGTAAATTCTGAGCCTGACCCTCGCACCTCTCACTTCCCCATCCTGTTTATTTATCATTTAGACTGTGTGACATATTTAAAACACCAATCAAAAGGCATGATGGGACAAGACCTAACTAAACTTTTATGGGAATAAGTAGAATTTCATGTGGTCTTCATTGAATGGGATTATATATTAAATACACAATATGTTCAGTTTGAACAGTTTATCATTTGCTCAGGTTTGTAATAGGTTTACTTTACATTCCTTAGTGTCCTTTTGAATTTACTTAAGAGTCTTTGGTTTTATGACTAAATGACATATGGAGATGATCATTGTGCACTGGAAGCATCAAGCTCTTGCATTAAAAAAATCTTTGCCACACTTGCCGAAATCAAATTCTAGCAATTACTGTATAACCGGATTGCTTTAGGAGCATCTACTTTGATGGCACCCTTAACATCAGATGTTGATTTAATTGCTGCAGTGTATGGCCACAGTTTCATTAACCCAGCAGGATTCACGTAGTGATAAGGAGATAAACACTGGTTTGCTAGCCTAAACTTCAATTCTTGTTGCACTGCATTTAAAATCTTCTGCAATTTCTATTTTGCCTTTAGACATTTTGAAATTAAGTATGCTTGTTTACACTTATTATCATATGTAGGGTCTTGTTTGAGGTAGGAGTAATGACTCCTGTTAGAATCATAATGTGCCTTGGTTTATATATTTTTTTCAGTAGGTTTTATTGGGTTGATGGGAATGTATATTTCTGTTTTCCCCATATATGGGATGTAAAATAAATATGACCTAATTTAGAAAAATATACAAAACAGCTTAATCTTTTTAATTTCTTTAAGTACTCAAGTGCCATCAAATAATTAATATTTATATTTATCGTCGAACCTTATATTTTACAAATCAAATTACCAATTGTGTAACTATTATGTTAAGTCACTCAAAGATAAGAGTTTTATATATATATATATATATATATATATATATGTATATTGTGGGAACTCGCTTCAAATGGTAGAGCTTTGTTAAACGCAAACAGCAACTTGCTTTCTTTTCTTAAGGCCTTTTTAGCCCACTTTTATTTAAAGAAAATGTTCCATAAAGCTTCCCACGCAGGGGTATCCACCATCAAACACATGCAAATGACAATTCAGCCTCTTGGCTTGTACACAGTTTTCTGTCTGTCTCTTACAGACTCTTTCCAAAATATGGCTCTCACACACAGCTGGCCACTAGCACACAGCTAGTCTGGCTTTCGCCTCTCCTTGGTGATGCCCTCCTGACTCCAAGGCAGATACCTCCTGTCTGCCAGGGTGGAGCCCTCCTGACACCTGTCTGCCGGGGTGGAGCCCAGAGCCCTGGTTAGGCCTCTATGAAAAGGTCTGCACACACCTGTGCAATCAGTCTCCTGGCCATTCCCAAAACCTGGTCCCAGGATTGGAGATTTCATCCCTCCCAAATCGCTTTGAAATCTCCAGGCTCCAGGTCCCAAAGTGGACCTTACAAACAAATGAGGAAAGTGAAAAGCCACTTTCCTCTGCACCAAACACTTACCCTGGAGCCCTCAACCTGCCTTGTTGAGAATCCACCTTTCAACATCGTGACAGATCGCCACACTGTCACTATATATATATATATATATATATATATATATACACACTGCTCAAAAAGATTAAAGGAACACTTTTTAATCAGAATATCAGAGTATAGCAGAGAATCAGAGAAAAACATAAAGCCAATTAAACTCCTGAGATATTGATCTTGTCAGTTAAGTAGCAGAGGGGGTTGTTAATCAGTTTCAGCTGCTTTGGCGCTAATGAAATTAACAACAGGTGCACTAGATGGGCAACAATGACACAACCCCCAAAACAGGAATGGTTTTACAGGTGGAGGCCACTGACATTTTTTTCGCTACTCATCTTTTCTGACTGTTTTTCATTATTTTTGCATTTGGCTAGGGTCAGTGTCACTACTGGTATCATGAGGCGATACCTGGACTTTACAGAGGTTGCACAGGCAGTCCAACTCCTCCAGGATTGCATATTAATACGTGCCATTGCCAGAAGGTTTGCTGTATCTCCCAGCACAGTCTCAAGAGCATGGAAGATATTCCAGGAGACACGCAGTACCTCTAGGAGAGCTGGACAGGGCTGTAGAAGGTCCTTAACCCATCCACATCTGCTCCTTTGTGCAAGGAGGAACAGGATGAGCACTGCCACACCCCTACAAAATGACCTCCAGCAGGCCACTGATGTGAATGTCTCTAACCAAACAATCCGAAACAGAAGGCTAGGTTCACACCTATGCAGGTTGTGTTTGAGCCATTTCTGCATTGCATTTTTGCGTTTTTGCACTTGCATTTTTGCTGCATTTTTATGCGTTTTTTTTTTCCTTGTTGCTAGGCAGATTTAACCATTAGCCGCCCGGCCAATGGCCGTTTGGTGGCTTCAAAAGTGCTTCGGCATTCCGGGTGCACGCCATTTGGCGTGCTCCCGCATATGCGCAGTTTGCGCTAATGCAGAGCCGCGCAGCGGTGCGATCTGTCACCGGCCGTGTACCTCGGACACGGCCGATGACAGATCTGAGTACCGACCCCCATTGCTGGTACCATGTGACCTGGTGTGACCAATCACAGCAGGTCACATGACAGTTGTATACAATGGATGGCTTCATTCATGCCATCCATTGTATACTAGTGCCTAGCTGTGAATGGTCACAGCTAATCACATGCACATGTCATGTGATTAGCTGTGACCAAATCACAGCTAAGCACAAAAAAAAAAAAAAAAAAACTTGAATGAATCGATTTCATTCAGGTAAATGCTTGCTTATAGCAAAGTAATTCTTTGCTATAAGAAAATTGTGTAAAAAAAAATACTGATCACTTCCCCAAAGTAGTACAATGTTACTATGGTAACATTGTACTACTTTGGTCATAGTAAAATATGAAAAAGAAATCTTAAAAAAAAAATAAAAAAAATGTAATAAAAAATTAAAAATAATAAAAAAATTTAAAAAAATTAAAAAAATATATATATATTTTTTTTTTCATACTGTCACCAGTCAGTGTCCCTGTTCACCGCCATGCCAGTTATATGATGATGCTGTACTGCACTGGTGACAGTATGTAAAAAAAAAATAGTGAAAAAAATTTCTTTTAATTTTTTCATTTTCCGAAAAATTATGACAAAAAAAATACAACTTCAAAAAACTCGCCATGCCAATTATGAAGTACGTCGGACTGTCTACTCTGCAAAAATGGGTCATTTGGGAATATCTGTACTATTCTGACATTCTTGGACCTCAAGAAATTAGATTGGCTGTCAGTACTTCAGGATTGATCAATATTCAGATATACACCATAGTTTGTGAACTCTATAACTTTCCTACAAACTAAATAATACATCCTAATTTGGGTTATTTTCACCAAAGACATGTAGCAGAATACATCTCGGCCTAAATTTATGAAGAACAATTATTTATTTGTAAACTTTTATAACAGAAACAAAGAAAAACGTGGTTTTTTTCCAAACTTTTTGGTCTTTTTTTGTTAATGTAGCAAAAAATAAAAACCCCAGCGGTGATTAAATACCACCAAAAGAAAGCTCTAGTTGTGTGAAGAAAATGATAAAATTTTAGTTTGGGTAGAATGTTGTATGACCGCGCAATTGTCATTCAAAGTGTGAGAGCGCTGAAACGTGAAAAATGGCCTGGGCAGGAAGGTGTAAAATTGCCTGGTATTGAAATGGTTAAAATGCAAAACACATAAAAAATGCAGCAAAAACGCAATATATGTTTTTCTGCAGCATTTCCATTGAAGTCTAGAGAAACAAAAACACAACTTTTTGCCTTAAAAAAAAATCACTGACCCTGTCCAAAAACAGCACCAGGTGAAAACGCACAGGTGTAAACATATCCCATAAGAAATCATGTTGAACGGACTGTACTGCGTTTCTGCAAACAGCAAAACACAGAAAGTGCTTAGGTGTGAACCTAGGGTTCATGAGGGTGGCCTGAGGGCTCAGCATCCTCCAGTGGCCCCTGTGCTCACTGCCTGGCACCATAGAGCTCGATTGGCATTTGCCATTGAACACCAGAATTGGCAGGTGCACCACTGGCACCCTGTGCTTTTCATAGATGAGAGCAGGTTCACCCTGAGCACATGTGACAGATGTGATGAAAGGGTCTGGAGAAGCCGTGGAGAATGTTATACTGCCTGTAACATTGTTCAGCATGACCGTTTTGATGGTGGGTCAGTCATGGCATATCCATGGAGGGAAGCACAGACCTCTACAAGCTACACAATGGCACCTTGACTGCCATTAGGTACCGGGATGAAATCCTTGGACCCATTGTCAGACCCTACGCTGGTGCAGTGGGTCCTGGGTTCCTCCTGGTGCATGACAATGCTCGGCCTCATGTGGCAAGAGTATGCAGGCAGTTCCTGGAGGATGAAGGAATTGATACCATTGAATGGCCCCCATGCTCACCTGACCTAAATCCAATAGAACACCTCTGGGATATCATGTTTCGGTTCATTCGATGTCATCAGGTTGCATCTCAGACTGGACTAATGTCTTAGTCCAGATCTGGGAGAAAATACCCCAGGACACCATCCATTGTCTCATTAGGAGCATGTACTGACATTGTCAGGCATGCATACAAGCACGTGGGGGCCATACAAACTACTGAGTACCATTTTGAGTTCCTGCAATGAAATTTCAGCAAAATGGACTAGCCTGTTGCATCATTTTTTCACTTTCATTTTCAGGGTATCTTTGAAATCAGTCCTCTGCAGATTGATAATTTTCATTTCCATCAAATGATGGGGCATCCTTACGTTCCTAACACGTTACCTAGTCCATATCGGTATAGATATCCAGAATGATATTTTTCCCCTTTGAGATCTGATGTGCTTTCAAAGTGTTCCTTTAATTTTTTGAGCAGGGTTAATTTTAATCTTAACTTCTGCTTACCTTGAGTTGAGATGCAATAATATACTCACCTTCAAAACACCCAAAAGCAAATCCAGCGCTACCCTGCTGTAATAAGTTAAAGACATTGCATGCTGGTTCTGTCAATGCCATCATCTTAGCTGACGTCTTTAGCAGGCCTGTTGTCTTGTCCGGACCCTAGCAGCCAGTCCCCTGATGACACTCCACAGCACATGTTCAATGTATTCTACACAGCCCCAAAGCCTAAAGGGATGCATGGAATGGCATGGTATCATAGAGGCTTCTGCCAGGGTGGGAACTCATGCTCAGCTAGGCAAGAACGGTGGAAATGCGAAGCTGCCAAATTATTTTGCAATTTACTGAAAGCTGGAGAGGACAAGTAAGATAAAAGGAAGTGGTAAAAGTGAGTAAAGGTTTGCTTAAGCTATTCAGCTGTGTAAATTATAAGAATTTGTTTTCAACAAAGGAATTATGAAAAAAAAAACAAAATGTGTAAAAAAAAAAGGAGCAGAGAGTGCTACATGCTGACTTTTCATATGCAGTATGAAATGCTGCTTATATTATTCCCCTGATTTAAAAAAAAGTTGTTTTTTATGTTATGATTTAATCCAGGCCATAATAAATAAAGAAATAACATATAAACAAAAGCCACTTTACATTCCTTTTAAGCCTTCTGAATATTTATACAAGCCACATAATGTTATTATCCTGATAAAAGGGCAATCATGGAATGAAATCTGTAGCTGCAGTAAAATTGGGGTTGATTTAGGAAAGATGCAGACGCTTCAAAGTGAAAGATAGCAGATCATGCATAATGCAAATGAAAAACCAACTGAATTTTTGCTAACGGGTGATTGGCTGACTAAGGTGAACACAGTTTCATCTGTTTTGCTGAGCTCATTGAACGATCTCTAGCTGATTCTGAATTCTGAAAGAAATATGCAGATTTTTGGGTGTCTAAAGTAAACACGTGTTGACCCCATTTACTATAATTTATTTTTCAAAATAATTATTAGCTTTGTCAAGTGTACAGTGAACTGCCACCATATCTCTCTTTTTACAGGTTTCCTTTATAGACCAACTCCAGCTAAATATCATTGGTCAAATGTGGGATGAAGGGGCACTTGTTAACTTATTTTGTGCTATTGAATACATAAAAATAAAATTATTCCTGTAAGATAGTAAAAAGAAAATACTGATTATTCCCCAGAAACAATATATGTGCCTTCAATATCATAGGTAACAGCAATGTTATTGCCAAATCAAGTAGGCAAATAAATGTAAAAATTTATTTGGTTCAAAGGTGTCACACAACTACTAACCCTGATAAGGTTAATAAAATACATTGTTGACCGGGACTCAGGGACAAAGGTATTTTAATGTGGGGGGGGTTGTAATTGGCATTTTTTTAATGACATCTTCAGGGGTGACCAGTGGACCTAAAGTTTTGGACTAATGGGTACCTGTAACATTTTCATTTTAAATATACTTCTTTAAATCCTCACTGCAAAATGTCCCAATTTTAAGATTACCTTCACAATTGCAAAGAAAATGATAGAACCCAAGACAGAAAATGAGAAATAAAACACACTGAATGCATCTTGTTCTATGTTTAGTCAAATAAATCTTTATTTTACAGCTGAAGATGCTTGTGGAGGCACTATACGAGGTACCAATGGAATAATCTCAAGCCCTGGATTTCCCAATGAATACCATAACAACGCTGATTGCACATGGACGATTTTCACAGAACCTGGAGACACCATATCGCTTGTTTTTACAGATTTTCAGACAGAGGAAAAATATGATTACTTAGAAGTTGAAGGATCTGAGCCACAAAAAATATGGTAAGATTATGACATCTCTCTTGTAGACTAAAGGGTCAGTCCACTCAAAAGTGATATTTCAGTTCTGACAGATGCTGACATTTTATTGTTTCTTTTGGGATCTCTGGTAGAGGGATTGTTGTTTTTGAATTCTTGGGTTTTTGCATTGACTGCAGCCTTAAAAAAAAAATGCACACAACATTTCACATTCCTGATATGTCCCTGCTGTCCCCTATACTTGTATGAAAAAGTATTCTGCTCTCTTTTTATTGCTTCCTTTGTGTGAAATCCCTGGTGTTCCTGCCAGTCCCTCTGCTTTCCTATTAAAAACTGAGTGTGCTGCTGTTTCTCCTCTGGCAGCTCTCTAAAATCCTTGTGCATCTAAGAACAGAGAGTATGTGGTTGCCAATAAAAAAAAAGGGGAAAAAAGGTGTTTATTATGTTTTTCATATGTATACAGAAATGTTTTGCCTTTCATTTCTATTTTAAACTGAATGGGTGGTTTTAGGGTTTACATATTCTTTAAAGGCTTAGGTCATCTCTTTGACCGTGTTTCCTTATACACCCATATTTAGCATATAGCTTCCCCCTAACCCTAATCCCATCTTACTTAAATCATAGATACATCGACTAACAGCATTCTGTTGTTGAATTTAGCATGGTACAGTATCAAAGGTTATGATGGCAGTTTTTAGGAAAACGTCATCTGATAAGCATAAGCACGGCGGACATAGGCAACTGACTGAAAGAGACAAAAGAACATGGCACAGTCCCGTGAAAACTGAGATTGAGTTCTGCAGCCACTTTTGCAGCAGTTGTTTTTTATTCCGGGTCTCAATCTCGCACAATGTCCTTTTTTCTCTTTCAGTCAGTTGACCATGACCGTCAGTTGACAGCACTTATCAGACAACGTTTTCACGGAAAGTGTATCTGCCATCATAACCTTTAAAACTGTACCTCGCTACATGGGAAATAAATTGGCAACTTCAATCACAGAGGCACCAGCATAGCTGGAACCAACAATTTGCCCTCTCTGAAGCTCAATAAGCTCTGACTCTGTATTACTAGCAAAGCACACAGTGAATAATGAAAGTGAGGCTTCCCACCTGTTAGCTAGGTGTCTCATCACACAGCATAAGCAGAAGAATTTTACATCACTTCCACTTTCAAAGTGAAACATGTTGTCACTTTCACACCTCCAAATCATGTAGTGTTTCCAGTTTTTGTCGAACCCCTGTATGTCAAACTATGCATCCATTGCTTCCCTACAAACATGAAAAGGCTGAGCTAACCACTAGATATATACTTTGCAGGTGGCAAATACATAATTGCAGCACCAATAGAGATGCCAGATTTCCCCACTAGATTAAATTTACACAAATCCCTTGATAATTTCCATGGCTGGAAATGTTCTTGCTCTCACTCAGGCTAATCAGTTTGAGTTCCCTCTAGCACCAGTACAATTAATGGTTTATTGACCCTGTTATCATCATTGCCACGAATTGTATTGATTGCCCAGTTGTTGCCCACATATTGTAACAGTGGGTTGTTTATTGCCCATATATTCTTTGGATTGCCATTTTTGCGCATTTCTATTAATAAACTGTATTGTCTATTTAGTGCTGTTTGTTTAGAGGGTCACGTTGCTACAGTTTAATCTAATGCAAGCCTGTCCTGTCCAAAACCGGTCCACCATCAGTCCACGGTCCACGTTTCACCATGTTATTAAATCCATGAGTTTGCCCCAACCCGCACAACCACAGTGTCTTTACCTCCTCTATTCTAGGCTCACCAGCCTTTAAACATTTCAAGGTATGCTAACCCCACTAAAGAAAAACCATATGTCATATGCCTACAACTAATTATTCTACATGTCAGGAACACTTACATATTAGGTACTGGGCAGATGTCAGCAGAAACAAAATACTGCATGCTTCCAAAGTATCTTTTACATAGTTATACCATAATCATATAAATGTATACTATATTTGCTGTATCTGGATTCTACAGAATCATTTTCTTCAACTATCTGGCTGTGTATAGTACAACTGTGCACAGAACTGGGATATTTTTAATAATTGCAGGACTAGTATGTGGTATGGAGGTGTCTAATGATAGTGTCTGCTGATTCTATGAAATGTGCTTGCTCAGCAAGAGGAAGGAGGTTGGAAGAGATCATTCATTACTAACATTCTGCCGACATTAAAAATGGCCAAATGTCACTCTGTAGTATATGGGTAGAAATGTTATGGGATTGCCCGATCAGCAAGTACTGACTGATATGGTCCTGATGCGTAGGGGTACTCTTATTTGTTCCTTTTCACTAGCTGTCTTCGTTGACATGCAACATATATTAGTAAGAGCTTTCTACTGTTTTATTGCAAGTTAGCATATCCTGGTAGCAGATTTTTTAGAATCTATGTTTGTTACCCAAAGGTTCCAGCTATGTCAGGATGATCTTGATTCTTGAGCATGCTAAGACTGAAAATATTTGTTAATTGTTTAAGGGTTATGTGAATAAAGTCTGGGCATGTAAAGAACTAAAAAATGAACTTGGGGCTTAAAATGAAGCTATGTTCAAACTAACAGTGATTTTTGCAAGTATTTTTTAGAATTCCCAAATTGATTACTGTTTAACTGGAAAGGTTATGGTTTACAGGAACAAAAATCTGTAAAAGCATAACATAAAAAGTTCATTTTCAAGCTTAACCTCTGATAGAATTGGATGAATGAAAGTGTTAAAGTGTCTACTTTCTTATTTCTCTCTGTTACTCCATTGGAAAGTTTTCACTTGTGCTATCCAAAAACGGGAGATGCTGTTGTTTCTGGGACAGGAAGACAGAAAGCAATAAAAAATTCAGTAAGAAGAATTTAGAGGTTCTAACCCTCCCTCCTCTACTAAATATTTGGTTTTGTTTTGACCTGTGGTCCCATTGGCAACATTTCCCATTGCTTGGTGTTCTTACATTTTTTCTTACTATATTAAGGATAGACTAGGCCCACTAGAAGGAGCAAACATTCATTTTGCAATAACTTTTGCCTCCCTTATTACCAACTGTTGATATAAGAATGCCTTATCAGAGTGGATTGTTTTCAATGCATTAACTGACTAATAGAGGTTAATATACAATGCTAGTGAATTACTGAGTACGGTAAACATATATAAATATATATATATATATTCACAACTGATCAACCAGTTCCCGCTGACTTGGCTCATTTATGCGGCCTCTTGGTGGGTGAGCTTATATATGTATCCCTAGGTAAACATATTACTGTGTGCTCCCTGCGTGCTCCCAGCACAGTAATGAATGGGTACCAGAAAGCACCTGATGCATACTTGCGAATGGAAGCTTTCCAATAATGTGACCTGAGTGACTGCCAATTACAGCAGTCACATGATCAGAATATCTGCCTCCCCCTCCTAGCATTTAGAATCTCCTAAAGGTCCTGAAGGTGGTAGTGGGAAGGGGTTAATATATTTTTCAGTTTAGGGCCTATACTGTGAAGGGGCACCTTGATTTTGACATGTGGCTTTTTCCAACGTTGGTACTACAGCTTTGGTGAAACTAAAAATTATATGATGCATTGCAAGAGTCTCCCTGCTACAAACATGGCTGCCAGAGGCAGAGGCATGATGGAATTTGTAGTTTCAATACAGCTACAGTGTCAAGGAGGTTGCTTACCCCTGCACTAAACCCTTACAGAAGGTTCCTTCAAGACTTTAAAACTTAGCTAATGCAGAGTACCAATTAACAGCAAAATACATTAAATTCACAAGATCCCTACAAGTGATTCTTACCTAATTCTATTTTGTAGTTTCAACAACATGTAACAGAGACAGAATCCATGCACTTAGTTTATTAAAAACTATATAATCAATAAAAATATATGCAACTCATAAAGAGTTCATAAAAACACCTTGGCATGACCTTATTTTTGAATTTCTGGAATATATTGAGGTCAAGAGCAGTTATGTTGTCCTAGAAACATGTAATCTTGTGCTTACTTCTCTAAAATATACCAAGCGTGAGGTGCTATATATTTATCTGGGTTACTTCAAATGTACAGCATATAATTTAAAGCTCTTTGATATTTTGAGGTCAGCAGTATGTACACAAAAATCTATTTGTTAGTGAACTAAAAATATACAGCAGGGTAATTTGAAATGGTATAGCGCAATGATCGCCAGACAGCAATTCAGAGCATTTTTAGTGTGCCACAATACTGTATTTTACCTATAACTAAAATGAAGGTGCTTGGATTTTGTCCGATTTTTCAATCTGCTCTCTCCTTTGGTGGTCCATCCACTTTTTGTCACAGAAATAGTCACAGGTTTAACTACTCAATATTCTCTGAAAGCCAGGCCATTTATGACTTCAAATACTAAAACCGTAAAAAGCAGCCTAAGGAAAGAAATTTTTTTTTAAGAAAGCATATATTCTGGCAAGTCTTAGATGGAACACATTTTTAAATGTTTACCTGCGTCCCATTCCATGCTTTTGAAATTGTATTTTCCATGCTGATTTGTAAATGCTTCCTCTAATGGTCATCTGTATATAATGTAATGTAAATGTCATGATTTCCTGCACCACTAGGCATCTGTAATTTGCAGATTAACTTTGCAAGGTACAGGTATGTCAACCTGCATCTCTCATTTGAGAGCTAGAAGCATTCACAATGCTCACTGTCAGCTGCCACTATGGACTGTCTCTGATAGCTAAACGCCTCTACTAATGATCAGCAGCCAATAAGTGTCATTACTGAGCATGTGATCACTAGGACAGCCAACCGTGGTCATCAAATGCAGGCGGCTACAGGTTCCTTCATGAGATAAACTTCTTCAGCTTAGAAATACCACTTCAACCTGAGTGCCTATGCTTAATACCTTAAGGACTCATTTTCAGACTGCTCTTCAGAGAGCATTTAGCAGGCCGTGAGGAAGTGTTGCATCACCTCCTCACTGTCTGCTTTAACCCCTTGGACTCTGCACGAGCATACAGCAACCACATGCATTGCACGTGGATACGGGATGGTTGCAGAGTGTTGGGGAAAGTGGTTGGGGAATAATGAAGCCATCCCTACCCATTGGTGTAAACAAGCCTTAACTGTCAGATACAGTTACGGTATTAAAAAAAATAAAATACAAATAAAATCAAATTAAATTAAAAAAATAAACAAAATAAAAAATTATATTTTTTCAGGAGAAAAATGCTTTATACTTATAGCAGCAGAAAAGTCAAAGGTCAGAATTTTAAATCTGCATACTTGTTCTGAGTCCATAAGAATACTGACACCATTAAATCAGTATCTCATCCACAAAATAAGGTCAGCAATAGCAGCTTTTGCATTTACTTTTAAAGGATAAGTTTCCTTCAAAAATAAATAAATAAGTGCATTATTATTTTTTTTTCAGGAGCCTGGAAAGCATTGCACCTGCGATCAGCAAATTGCTGGTGCCATGCAGGACTCCTGCAGATTGCCAGTGTGAGCTGTCAGCCTGTACATCATATGTTTCACACTGACAGGAAGAATCAATGAACGATTGTAAGCTCGAAAGAGCAGGGCCCTCGATCCCCTCATGTTTTGCATTGTATTGTTGTTGTTCTGTCACATGTTCTGTCGCCCTTTGTAATGTACAGCGCTGAGCGAACTATTGGCGCTTTATAAATACTGTATAATAATAATAACTACCACAACACTCAACAAAGCCGTGGTAGTTCATTGAGAACTACAAGCTGATAGCTGCAAAGGCTGTCAGGACTTGTAGTTTTCCATTCGCAGAACTCTGTGAATGAGCTTTCACAATGGGGTAGGGGAGGGTATAGAGGCTAGTGTTACAGTAATATGTTACATATTACACCCTAAACGTGGGTGTAACATGTAACATGTTATAAATGGTGAACTTATCCTTTAAAGACCACAACCTTTCAATGCTGATGATTGAGACATAATATAAATCATAAATATAAATGCAACAAGAAAAATCAACACCATTACACACTTTAAAGCACTGGCTACTGTACAACTTGGTGGGTGTCAGAGGGAAAAAAGAGTAAGAACCTTTGTCAAATTTGTATTGCTGTTGCAATAGCAATTGGAGAGCTTTTCCATCAGGACTCATTCACACCAAATCTATTAAATTGCAATAAACTGCACAGATTAACACAAACTCAATGCAAGAGCACCTAGAAAACCATTTTTTTTATGTGCCCTGTTCACACCATAGCACTGTGTGGCGGTGTGGTGTGCTGCATAGACTTGATTGAAATGCCCTTTTGTGACACTTTAATAAAGTAAAATAATTAAATAAATACATAATGTGATGCACTGTAACAATGCATCCCACCACACCTTACTACTCCTACGCTATGCACACCAGTGCACACAAACATTTTTAGGATCATATGAAAGAGCTCTTAATTCCTTTGTGGCCATCAAGACAAGAAGCAAGCCAAATTTCGCCAATGGGAACATAGATATGAAATTTTTTTTTTTTTAAATGTACTGGCAAAGGGTTTTAACTTCTGACAGGGTTTACTTCCATCCATGTTACTACTGTAGTGGACTTCCACTTCTTGTGTGGTCATCAGGGAAGTCTCCCTGACAGGGATGATAAACTTTAATAAAAATCTGACAGAGGTTTGATCCCTGTGATGGTTGTTTGATTTACCTGAAACATGATGAAATAGAATTTTTGAAAGGTTTTTCTTTATTAACAAATTTCATCTTTTCCCAGTTAAGTTGTCTCTTCTGGGTCTAAAAATTAGGTTGAGTTCTGTAATTTCAATGTGCAGATGGCTGCCAAAGAATGGTAGGGTGATATGTTGCAGTGATTCTGCTATTTCAAGGGATAACCCAATCAACTACAAACTAAATTAATGTATAGGGGTTTCAATATATGACTGAGAAAGGTTTAATTAGTTTAACCCTGAAAAAGCTGAGCTTATGATGATTCCTTTGGTTGCTCTGTGTCAGGTTAAGGTTGATCTCTTCACCACATCTCTGTCATTGAGAGGCATGAGGTTAATTAGTGCCTATTGAAGGGGCTTAAGTACTTACTCATGTGCTAATCTATTGATCAGACAAGGATGGATGCATATGTTTTTCGAGGTCAGAGGATACAGAGTTCCAGGTCAAATTAATGTAGACTGGAAGCAGATCTTTGTGCAAGGTCAGTAAAGAACACATTTAAGCCATTTAAATGAAGCCTTTGTACAAAGGTGCAGTATTCAAGACAGTTCCATTAGAAAACCGATGGATGAGGAATCACTGAAAATATATGCTATTACATATTCCACACAAATTTCCAAATGAGGTCTAATGTGTGAGGACTTAGATATCAATCTTACCAGCCAGCACAGGCTACAACATAGATTGATACTGATTTAAAAGATTAAGTTGGCCTTTCATTTGTTAACTGGGGAAATTGAAAAAAAAAAAAAGATTATATGTCCAGTATGATTTTGAAGCACAACTGACCAGCCTTAAAACTAGGGAGAATTGGGGAAAGCAAATTCATATTATATTCTAGATTTTTCTGTCTGTATATTTTTAACTAAAGCATAACTTAATAAAAAAATCTAAACCTTAAAACAATAATTTATTATATTGCATCTTAACAGCTCTCAGATGTGGTGGTTGCATTAACCCCTTCATGACCAGGGTCAAAACAAACCTGACCGCCCATAGCCAACTTTGCAACTTTGACATGTGTTAGTAAAACTGTACATATTATTGCATCTACTTTGTGCATCCTAATGATTCATACCTTATTTTTTCCAGGACAAATTGGGCTTTCAAATAAATATTTTTTTTATTTATCAAATGAAAATAATGTTTTTTAATTTAGTTGCATATTTCTTGAAATTGCCATAACTTACCACCAAAGAACAACCCAAAATAAATTATCCGACTCCTGTCAATGACATTGATGCCACATATGTGTATGTTATTTGTTGTATGTACCCATAATAGGGCCCAGAAACAATAGCACATATTTTTATTCTATCTAAAACACACGGACACTTATTTTAAAAAATGAAGTTTTTTTAATTCCTACATAAAATATACTGATTCTGACTTTTGACCTTTACCATTGATGCTGATCCTTACCTTTGACCCTTATCTTAACCCTAGCCCTGACAATGACTGAGAACAAACCTTGATCTAGCTATTTTTTCTTTATATTTTTAAAATGGTTATTTTTTTATTTTTTTTTACACACACACACTTTGTTTAAATTTTTCTTCCCTGGCAAGTAGAGAAAGATGTGTTTTTCTCTCCATCCAGAAGAGAAAAAAAAACAGGGGTGGGCTGCACAGTGACTGATCATCTGTCACAGAGATCAGGTGATCTGGAAACAGAACTCCCAGTTCCTTATCATTAGTAGGAGACCTAGGGATCTTGGTGAGAGCCTGGTCTCTGTGCTGGGAGTGTATGATCAAGTGTGCTCCCAGCACAAACACAGGAACACATATATGAGGCACTTAGGTTTAAAGCCCACCTCCTGGATGCCACATATATGTTTTATGGTGTCACAAAGGGGTTCATTTTCCTTTTTCAGGGTTTTTTCCTTTAATATTTTCAATACTAATTTCACTTGATAATCCTACAACATGCATCCTCTCCCTGGATAAAGAATGTACTTTAAACATGTCTGCCTTAGTTCCTGTCCATTACACAGGGGTATAAAGAATTATAGTTTACAGAAAGAAGTTAAGATTGATTTAAGTTTCCAGTTCATCTAAGAGGGAGAGACAAGTCTATTTCTGATAAAATCAAGTATTTTCTGTACTTGCTAAAAATTTTCTTAGTCTGCAAAAGAAAAATGAATATCTAAAACAGGTAAAATGCAATTGCAATGGCTTTAATTTTCCATTTAAATGTAAACAATATACAGCCCATGTTTAATAATAAAGGAGGGATAAACGAAATATAACTTCCAAACAAGACGTTAATTTGATAAACAGTTAGGCTTTATGTTACCCTTGCCAGGAGTGATTACCATTCCCCCCTCAGGTGAAGTATGTAGCAATTATAGTGAGATGGAGAAAGCAGGGCACCCAAATGGGCTAATAACTGTTAGCCCTGGCGGAATATTACTTTTTCTCCAAATAAACCACTGAAGAAAAACAACCTCTGTGCTGTTTACTGTCTCAATGGTACCATTAAAAGAACAGTATAATTTTACCCTATAGCACACATCAGGCCTCCTCTTTCTGGTCTTCCCTCTTCCTCCCTTCCCATGGATTTCTCGTAAAAAAAATTTGGATACTTTTCCCCTATTTTAATCATATGGCCAAGACATCTAAAATGTTGACCTTTTATACAGTATCTGCTAATTATTTGTGTACAAAATAGCTGTTGCTTAATTCTTTATTTGATTTCTTATCCATTGTCCATGTATCTACATCCATCCAAAGTCCTCCTGATAGTGTCTATATTTAATAAAAGTGTAAAAAAAAAGCCAGCTTGTAAAGAAAATATTTCAGATTACACTGAACATAGAAAAACAAGTTGGACTGGACTAATACTTTAATACTTACCTGTTCTTCTGCCTAAACTTCCAATATCTGGTGCCTTTTAGAGCTCCAACAGCTGAAAAATCTAACGCAGAAAAAGAAGTGTGCTTCTGCAGAAAAATAAGTGTGCTGGATGACTGGTCCCCCACTGCCCACTGTCATTCCATCTGTTGCCTCCTATATTCCTAGTGAATTTTCTAGTGAAATAAAAGGCCTTCAGAAGGAACCACAGTGTTCCAGAGATGATATGTGCTGAAGACTTTTCAGTCACCAAATCTGTGCAAAAATCAACAGCACAAGCATTGGGGTAGCAACTAATTCTTTTCTTTACAGGCTGGGCTTTTTAACAAAATTTTTAACTAAGATATGGGCGGATAACTAAAATTTTGTATAGTTATCATTTAAGTTACTCCTCATTACCCTGAAAGGTGTTATACTAACCTGTCCATGTTCCTACCAGATCCACTCTGTGTGGTGCATGGGGTTCCGTGCTTCTTCTACAAAAAAAATGTCTATTCATTCGTATGAAGAGACAGACTATCATTGGGTTATCAAAGCAATATAACGTGCTAACCAAAACAATACATATATTATATGAAAAATATAAATTAAAACCTTCACAAATCCATATAAATGTGAAAAAAAAAATCAAAACAAGAAATAACGACCATAAAGAAATGGGCTCTGTGAAAAGATCCAATATTTGATGAGTGAATTCCATGTCACAAGAGTCACATACAGCTTTTTATGGTTATCCCAGTTATCACACCAGGTAACCACTCTTTGTACACATAATCATCTCAGAGCGGTATTATCTCTCAGGATCTTCACCGATTCAAACCATGCTTGTTGCTAGTCTTCCACTTTGAGAGCCAAACCTTTGGGTTGAATAATAGATGATCTCTTTATAGATTGAATGGGACCTTTGATATGCATGCACATAAAATGTGAGGAACTGCCTTGGAGAATTTGCAGTGGTGGCTTTGTGGCTCCCTGTGAGCAGAACAGTGTGGATCTGGTAGGAGGGTGGACAAGCGACTAATTTAAAGTTTAATTACATGATAATATAGTTATCCTTTAAATCCTTTATTAGTACCCACGTCTGCATACCCAACAATAGGTTTAATAAACCAGAATGTTAGATTTCTGAGACAAAACCCATAATCTCATACTGACTTTAGTGAACACTGCACTACAATTTTTAGGGTTGACTCTCTCTTTCTTCACACTTATTTTTATATCACATAGTTGTATTTTATATGCCTACATCAAATGTGATCAACAGATTTTCATTTGCTACCATGGTAGACAAGTAACTATAATAGTACTTAAGGCCAGAAACGTGGGACTGGAGCAGCCACTAACAGGTCAAGAGATCATATTGTTGAGCCTGGTCACATAATTTATATAACTCCCCAAGGATATAGGTAGGTTAAAAATGTCATCATCCCTTTTATTTAACAAAGGAATTTGTGTAGTTTGTGTAGTTGCAGCTGGCTGAAAGATAAAGAATCAGAGAATATCTTAAAGGGCCACTTTACTTAACTAGCTGCCGACCGCAGATAGCCGAATGACGGCTGCACTGCGGCCGGCCAGTTCTGAGTGGACGTCATATGACGTCCTCCCAGAGCGCGCTCTCCTGCGCGCCCCAGGGGGCGTTTACCCGGCGATCTCTGTGATCGCTGTGTCCTACAGACACAGCTGATCACATGATGTGGTAAAACGCCAATCACAGCGGCCTTTTACCACGTGATCAGCGGTGTCCAATGACACGCTGATCAGAGGGAAATGCAAGTGCCGGTTCTCGGCTGCACTTTCCTCACGCTGTCAGATCGTGAGAAAAGTACTGCCGAGAACCGGCAGTTGTCAGAGCGGGGATCGGCACCGATCATCAGGGCACTGATGATCAGTGCCCTGATGATCCGTGCCCAGCAGTGGCACCCGCAAGTTCCGCCCACCTGTGCCCAGCAGTGCGCCCACTAGCTCCGCCCACCCGTGCCCAGCAGATCACCCACCTGTGCCCAGCAGTGCACCCACCTGTGCCACTCTGCAGTGCCACCCACCTGTGCCCAGCAGTGCCACCCACCTGTGCCCACCAGTTCCACCCACCTGTGCCCACCCACCAGTGCCACCCACCAGTGCAGCCCAGCAGTGCTGCCAGTCAGTGCCACCAGTCAGTGCCCAGGGGTTGTGCCAGTCAGTGCCGCCAGTCAGTGCCCAGCAGTGATGCCAGTCAGTGCCGTCTATCAGTACCCATAATCAGTGTCACCTATCAGTGCCGCCTATCAGTGCTGCATATTAGTGCCGCCTATCCGTGCCACCTCATTAGTACTGCCTATCAGTGCACTTTAGTGCTGCCTATCAGTGCCCATCAGTGCCGCCTATCAGTGCCCATCAGTGCTACCTCATCAACGCACATCAGTGAAGGAGAAAAAATACCTGTTTGAAAAATTTTATAAAAGAAACAAAGAAACTTTTTTTTTTCAAATTTTTTGCACTTTTTGTATTTATAGCGCAAAAAGTAAAGCGCCCAGTGTCGATTAAATACCACCAAAAGAAAGCTCTATTTAAAAAAAATGATCAAAATTTCATATGGGTACAATGTTGCATGACCGCGCAATTGTCAATCAAAGTGCGGCAGCGCTGAAAGCTGAAAATTGGCCTGGTAAATAAGGGGGTATAAGTGCCTGGTAGGCAAGTGGTTAATCAGAGCATTTTATAACTTAAGTCACACAATTATGTAAAAGTTGTTTTATTGCAATTTATGGAAAAACATGTTAATGTTTCAAAATTGAAAATAGTTAAACCCAGGTGCGATTGCTGGTAGCAAGCAATTCCAACACACAGTTGTGAAATAATCCAATAGAGGAAAACGAATAGCTATCATATTGTTGTCTCCTTTTGCCTCCGGTAAACATAGAAGCTTACACAAACATTAAAGCTGCAAAAAAATAGATAAATGACCAATATTTCATTTTTTTATTATAATGTATACAGGGGAATATAGAGCCCTTTTAAAGGTCAATTACACTTCTACAAAGCTATATGAAACTTCCTTATCTGCCCTGAAGGCAAGGGGAATTCCTATAGCTACACTTGAGCAAGTTATTATTATTATTATAAGGTCCCTTTCACAAGATTGGTCTGATCAGGCCCAGCTGTCCGTCCCTCCATTCGCCTCTGTGGAGCCATGGATGTAAATGGACTTGTGTGCATTTACACCCACCTACCTTCAATATGATCCACTAAAAACAAACAGAATGGGATTCATTCCCCTCTGCCTGGGTGGATCGGAATGGAGGGCAGTCGGTTGTAAACAGACAGTTGGTTCATTTACACCCAACCACTCTAAGAGCAGAGCAGCCTGTGTTTGTGTCTGCACTGCATAAGCAGAGCAGACACAGACCTGTCATCTGCCTGCTCTGTGGGCAGATCCCCCTCTGAGCAAGCAGATTCCACAACATGTAAAAGGGGCCTTACAGGTACCTATAAAGTATAGCACTGTCTATTTATGCAGTGCTTTACACATATATTATACATTCACGTTAGTCCCTCAAGAAACTTACATTCTAAGGCCCCTAACTCACATATACACATACTAGGGCCAATTTACAGGAGCCAATTAACCAGCCAGCATGTCTTTGGAGTGTGGGAGCAAACCAGAGTACCTAGAAGAAATCCATGCAGGCAGAGGGAGAACATGCAAACTCTAGGCAGGTGGTGCCAAGGCTGGGGTTTGAACCAATGACCCTAGTGCTGCAGAAGTGCTATCAACTGTGCTGCCTGTTAATAATTGCAAGTTTAACGCAAGCCCTAGGATTGAATGAATTGTTTGGCAAAATGTTAGGACCTTTGTCGGGTTTTACTGCTCTCCTTGTTCATGATGGTGATAGTTTCTCTTCTTTTCTGGATTACAATGATCACTAGGACAGGGAAATTTCTCAAATGAAAAAACAGACAACAGTAAACATCCTTGGCTGCTGCATATAAAAAGGACTAGAATCCCTGTCACAGTACTGTTGATTAGACATACCCTAATTTTCTGCCCTGCAGACATGGATTGTTCTCACACTTGTCAATCCACACATACTGCAAGGGTGACAGACTCAACTGGTTTGGCCGCAGCAGGGACACCCAGTAACAGTCAAAGTATATTTGTCCTGCACTTTTGTTCATTCAAGCCATACATTAAACTCAGGTCAATTCCTGACTAATAGGGTGAAGGGGTAATGGACTTAACAATAAATTCAAACTCCTTCAAAACAAACAGGTAACTCATGTATCTTTTTCAGTGCTCAGTCAGCAGTCAGCCTTTTCACCCAGCAGCAGGCTTTCATAGAGAGCACTAAGCATCAGTCAATTCACATATACAAAGGTCTTTGCACAGCTAGGGCTAAAAATGAGGTCTGATCAGGTGGTGGACTGGCATTTGGAAACTTGGGCACTGCCCGAGGGCCCAGGGTCAGTAGGGGGCCCCATGAGATGCCCCTGGTACCTTTTTCATAGGCTTTTTTGAGTTTGGGCAAGGACACAGGGGCCCCATGATCCCCTATTGCCTGGGTGCCCCATGAGTTGTCAATCCGCCCCTGGGTCTGACTAATATGTGGGATGTCAACCTAGCAAGCCTTTATCCCACCCAAAGCTCTAAAACGTTTCCAAGCTCCAAGAGCTGTTTTTCATTGCTAGGATGATGGTGGTGGGGGTCACACAGTGCCAATGGTTGTTATGGGGCAGGTGGCTGCCTCGGTGGTGCCACAGCCATGAACCTAGATTGCACATATACATCACCCACAATTCTACCAGCTAGTGCCTTATAATGGCTAAACAACACGTTTTGTAGTTCTGCTTTAACATTTTAGAATAGAAAAAGAGTTTCAACTCTGTAAAGGTTTTTTTCGTCTGTCAGTGTCCCCACTAAGGTGATTCACCTTCTAAATTTGACAATTAAATATGGTGTTCCCTACCCTTATTCAGAGACTTCCCCAAAATGCATATAAACACTTTAAACCCCAAAAAGTGTCCCGGTGTCACCAAAACATGTGTAGAGGGAAGATCTTTCTCTGGGGACACTTGTTGGAGAGCCAACTGTCTAAGACAGGATTTCCCTTACCTTGGTTAGATTTCTCTCACTTCCTGATATGTCTCCAGAACATTTAGCAAAGGGAAATCTCCTCAATGAGACACAAATGGCAAAAACGTGATAGATGTCTAAACCCTTCCCTACTTTATCCAAATCTAAAACAAAACAAAAGGTTTTGCTTTAGATACATGTTAATTACTTTCCATCACTATCATGTAAGTGTAGTTCACCAGTGCAAAAATGTCTTGGAACTCTGTTGGTAGCATAAAATCTCTGGATGCATCACAATAACAGAAAAATTACAGCCTACCAATACAAGTAGCATTAAAGGAAACCTTTGCCAAAAGCAATGTTGAAGCTGCCATTGCTTACCTCTATCCCTTTAAATCCTATGGGACTTTTCACACCACTGTGCTGCAGGTGCTTGCAGCATCTTTGGTCTTTTCAAAACTACACTAAAAATGCAGGTCCTTATTGAAAGCATGTCAAAAATGCATTGCGTTGGTACATTTTTTGAGTCAAGTGTCCAAGTTTCAATGGTGCATGCTGTGTAATACACACGCAAAAAATGCACCAGAAACACGGCAAACATGCATTTTAAAGTGGTTTTGCATTGAATTAGTGTGAAAGCAACCTAAAAGCATAAGCAAAATGTGTTTGTGTATTCTCATGACTGTTCCATTCAAGGACTTTAAGAACATTTGGCATGCTTAAATCAAGTTACATGTAATAAAATCCAACCATATTAATGGTCTTTTAATAGCATATGAACATGTTAATATGCCCCCTTTTTTATTTTCAGTTGAGCAGGTTAAAATGTTCCCAAGAAAGCAATCACTTTATGCTCTTTAGTCATATTTTTGGGAAAACTATTAGGTTAAAAAACATTTTTTAGAGCATGGTCAAATGTTGAGTTGTTTAAACATTTTATTCTAGTGTTTGATTATGCTGGTATTAAATCAAAAAGCATACAATGACCTATAATTTTGAATAAAGTTTCTGGAAGTGTTTTTTTTTCCCTTTGTAACGGAGTGTGATTATCCCCGTTCAACCTGTTTAGAGCTATTTTTCAAAGCACCCAGTTAATGTTAAAGGTTCAGAGAATGGATTATTACCCAAAGCTACAAATGTATTTGTAATGCACAAGACCTGACCTTAATCAAATCAGCTGGATTGAGAAGTTGTTCTGTGTGCCACAGCTTAATTGCATCTTTGACCTCCATTACTGTGTAGCTTAACACAGGAAACCCCAGTAGAAATCTAGAATAAGCCATATACATCATATGCCAAGGTAATTTTATTTCATAAAAGAAAACAAATGCACATCGTATTCATTAAGGTGGAAATGGCGACAGCCTTTTAAGCAATATCTGACAAGTCTCGCTTGACCCCATTTAGAAATGAATCTTCCAACACATTTCTGGAGCCCCCTAAAGTTAATGACGAGCACTATATACAGTTAGATTTATATACATCAGTCTGTTTAGTGCTGCAGCTCATAAATCAAAGTACCCAGGTGCAAAATAACAGCAAAAAGAAAAAACGGTATAATAAATACAAGTCATTCAGGTGTATGAATATAATAATGCCTAGCAGGCCTAGACTTGCAACATATGCAAGAGGGACACATTTATAGTTATCTTAAATAAGATCTAAGCAAAGAGAGTATGAGCGAGCGCTACCTCCAGAAATAGCCGCTGGAACACCAAAGGTAACCAAAACAACCTTCCAATATAAATGATAGAAAAAATTGCAGCACTAAAACAAGGTGATATGCATATTAAAGTGCAAAGTGATCAGTAATATTTAGATCACAACCACCTAAATAAATATCTAATAAATAAATAGATAAATACTGAATAAATAGTTATAATGTGTAAGGTAATCACCACAAGGTGATAATGGTGATAAAATGTAGACGTGAGGATCCCATCAAGATCGCAATCAACGTGTATGGGTAACTGATCCAGGGGTGTCAGATGAAGTGACAGAAAACATTTAGTATAAAGGGGGGCTACAGCATCCAGGCGTCAAGCCACCGCTGGTGGCCATCCTGAATATTTTACTGTTAGTTCTTTTACCTTTTATACTACCTGTTTTCTGTGGAAATAAAAGAATCCCTATATGCAGTATCACGCTATGTGGTGTCCTTCATTGGGTTCTCCATGTGAGCGCCGTCATTTGCAGAGCCCATTTTAGAGATGACCCTACGAGGTGATGCATACTAAGGGAGCCCAGAGTATCTTACACAGACGTGACCAGACGCTGTGACATCTGCCTAAGGACCTTAAAGGTGTATTGGAACCTGGCCGAACTCGGGAGCAGATGACCTGATTATACCTGATGAGACAGGATAATATCTCATATGTGTGTTTTTAGCGCACTTCTGGTGAGTGCGCATTTTGCTTACTTAGTCACTTCATCTGACACCCCTGGATCAGTTACCCATACACGTTGATTGCGATCTTGAAGGTATCCTCACGTCTAAATAAGATCTGTTTAAATAACATACCCGTATTTGCCGGCGTATAAGACGACTGGGCGTATAAGACGACCCCCTACTTTTCCTGTTAAAATATAGGGTTTGAGCTATACTCGCCGTAGAAGACTACCCCTCTTCCAACGCACACCAAATAAAAATGAAAAAACATCAGATTTGATGTCAATATGATATGGTATTTCAGTATGGTATTCCAATGATGGGGTGCTATTCCTCCCACTGACACCAATGATGGGGCACTATTCCTCCCACTGATACCAATGATGAGGCACTACTCCTCCCACTGACACTAAGGGTGCCCCATCAGTAGTGTCAGTGTGTGAGGAATAGTGTCCCATCATTAGTGTCAGTGGGAGGAATAGTGCCCCATCATTGGTGTCAGTGGGAGGAATCATGCCCCATCATTGGTGTCAGTGGGAGGAATAGCACCCCATCATTGGTATCAGTGGGAGGAATAGTGCCCCATCATTAGTCAGTGGGAGGAATAGTGCCCCATGGTTGGTGTCAGTGGGGAGGAGGAATAGTGCCCCATGGTTGGTGTCAGTGGGGAGGAGGAATAGTGCCCCATGGTTGGTGTCAGTAGGGGAGGAATAGTGCCCCATCATTGGTGTCAGTGGGGAGAATAGTGCCCCATCATTGGTATCAGTGGGGAGAAAAGTGCCCCATCATTGGTGTCAGTGGGGGAGGAATAGTGCCCCATCATTGGTGTCAGTGGGGGAGGAATAGTGCCCCATCATTGGTGTCAGTGGGGGAGGAATAGTGCCCCATCATTGGTGTCAGTGGGGGAGGAATAGTGCCCCATCATTGGTGTCAGTGGGGGAGGAATAGTGCCCCATCATTGGTGTCAGTGGGGGAGGAATAGTGCCCCATCGTTGGTGTCAGTGAGGGAGGAATAGTGCCCCATCGTTGGTGTCAGTGGGGGAGGAATAGTACCCCATCGTTGGTGTCAGTGGGGGAGGAATAGTGCCCCATCGTTGGTGTCAGTGGGGAGAATAGTGCCCCATCATTGGTGTCAGTGGGGAGGAGGAATAGTGCCTCATCATTGGTGTCAGTGTGGAGGAGGTATAGTGCCCCATCGTTAGTGTCAGTGGGGGAGAGGAGCAGCTGCTCCTTCTTTCAGTTCGGCAGCTTGATTTTCGCGGGGCCGTTCGGCTCCGCCTCCTCGCCGGTGATTGGTCGCCTGTGTGCGCTGGCGCCCAATCACCGGTGAGGAGGCGGAGCCGAGCGGCCGCGCGACCATCGGGCGGCCGAACTGAAAGAAGGAGCAGCCACGCTTCCGGGACCGGATCATCGTGGGACCAGGACCGGAGCCAGGTAAGGTACAGCAGCCCCTCTGCCAAACCCCTGTACTTAGTGTCTGTTGGAGGACACCGCCCCTGGAAAAAGTGCCACCCTGACACACCGGCTCGCCGTATACCGGCGTATAAGACGACCCCCGACTTTTCAGAAGATTTTCAGGGGTTGAAAAGTCGTCTTATACGCCGGCAAATACGGTAATAATTTTTTTAGCCTGTGTACCTGCTATATTTGAATTGTATTGGGCTCCAAAGGAACTCACATGCGATATTTAGGTGCCCGGACACATTTTGCCTAAATATCACATGCAATGCTGAAACTGTCAATTCACTATATAATTTTGCGGTATTTACGCTTGGTAAATACTGCATGAACAGGTGTTAAACTCAAATCACAGAAGGAAATAAATAATTAAATGTATGAGGTAATTAACCTCCCTGGCGGTATTCCCGAGTGTAGCTCGGGGTAAAGTTTCAGTACCACAAGCAGTAACTCCGAGCTACACTCGGGCTTACCATGAGGCGCTGCTCCGCGATCCCTCGATCACTTACCTTGTCCTGCGCTTCCGCGATGTCCCTCCTGCAGTGTCCCTGGCAATGTAATCCGACAGATGCTGGCATCTGTCATCTGGGTTCCGTCCTCTGCGAGCGCCGGGACGTACGGGGGACGGAACGGTGGGAAATTTGAGGAAGAAAATACAATTACAGTTGCTAGGTGGGAACAGGATAGACCTTTCTGAAGAGATGAGTTTTTAGGGAATGTCTAAAAGTGGACAGAATAGGAGACAGTCAGACACATTAGGGAAGGGAGTTCCAGAGGATGGGAGAGGCTCTGGAGAAGTTCTGGAGGTGAGCATGGGAGGAGGTGACAAAGGAGTTAGGGAGCAGGAGGTCTTGGGAGGAACAAAGGGAACAATTTAGTCAGTATTTAACCTCCCTAACGGTATTCCCGAGTGTAGCTCGGGGTAAAATGTCTATACCAAAAGCAGTAAGCCCGAGCTACACTCGGGCTTACCATGCAGCGCTGCATAGGGAGTCCCTGCAGCACTTACCTTGTCCTTGGCTCCCGTGATGTGTCCACAGCAGCGTCCCCGGCCATCTCCTCCGGCTGATTCCGGCATCTGCCTCCTGTGTTCCGGTCCCTGTGACGTACGGGCGCCGCCGCCGGCGGCGGGAAATTTGAAAATTTAAAAAAAATGTCATTTTTTTCAAAACAAATTTACATAGTAAAACATTGCTGTT
Source organism: Staurois parvus (assembly GCF_062004578.1). Taxonomy (NCBI): domain Eukaryota; kingdom Metazoa; phylum Chordata; class Amphibia; order Anura; family Ranidae; genus Staurois; species Staurois parvus. The sequence goes on from NW_028317843.1 coordinate 1,023,004, forward strand.
TCAACCCATTTCACATACATTTTGTCCCGAGTGCTTTGTCCTGTCCCCTGTCTGCATTTTTACTGTTCTTTCTACCTGGAAACTTAGAAAAGTCCATGGCGTCCAAAAAGCGTCCCTTTAGGTCAAAAGCGGTTTTAGACCAGCTAGAGAACAGCGATAGCAAATCAGAACCACTTGCAGAATTGAGTGATAATGATTCGTGGAGAAATTCGTCATCAAACACTGAAAACGATTCTGCGACTTTGCTTAGTGATGTGCGAACTTGGCGCTCTATTTCAAATTTCAGTGTTTTTGGTTTGATTATATTATTGAATTAAATGTATGATTTAGAATCTTGTTCAGACAGATTTCAGTGAGTTATTCCTAAAAATTACAGCCTACAATAAAAAAACGACATATTTCCATGCAAAATAATGGTACCGCTTTCAGCACCAAAAATATGAAATAATCAGACCACTAGGGAGGTTAAGACAAGGTTTGTGATGTAGCTTGGAGGTGAGTTGTGGATGGCAACTTAGGTCTGCTATGGATTTTGAGGGAAACCCAGCACCAATTTTTTTTAAAAAAATGGCATGGGGTCCCCCAAAATCCATACCTGACCCTTATCTGAGCATGCAGCCTGTCAGGCCAGGAAAGGGAGGATGAGCACGCCCCCCTGAACCATATCAGGTCATTCGCACTGAACATGGGGGGGTGCTTTGGAACAGGGGGCTCCCCCCCAATGCACCTTGTCCCCATATTGATAAGGACAAGGGCCTCTTCCCCACAACCCTGACCAGTAGTTGTTGGGCCTTCAGGCAGGGGGCTTATCAGAATCTGGAAGCCCCCCAAATCCCAGTGTAAGTAAACACAGGGGGAAGTTGTTAACAAGCCTTTTATTAACCACTTACCACCCGCCCACAGTACTTTTATTGTGGCAGGGTGGCTCTGCTGCACAAAATCACGTATATATACATGATTTTGCATCTCCGTGTAGGGGGCGCATGTGAGGCGTATGGCCGCCCTACCCACGTCGCCGATCGTGGACGCGGGTGTCAATCACTGTGTCCTGGTTGGTGATTACCCACTTGCGCTCGGTGATTACCGGTAAACACCGACAGGGAGGAGTGCTGCATTGTTTACAATGCAGCCCTCCTCCCTGTCAGTTTGGGCACACTGATTGGGATGGCTGAGCACAGCCATCCCGATCAGTGTGCTTACAGTGAAACACAGACCCCCCACCCCCTAGTAAAACACTTCCATCACACAGTTAACCCTTTGATTGCCCCCAAATGTTAACCCATTCCTCCCCAGTGACATTAGTACAGTGTCAGTTCCCCCCAGTGTCAGAATGTCCGCCGCAGTCCCACAGTCCCGCAGTCCCTCTATAAGTAATTGATCGCTGCCAAATAAAAAAAAAATTAAAATAACTTTAAAAAAAAGTACCCTCGCCCCCCCCCCACGCGCGAGCACCTGCGTGTGCGAGCGTTGACCCTGTGTCGGTATGTAAACAGCGGTTGCACCATGCATGTGAGGTATCGCGGTGAACGGCAGATCAAGAGCAGTAATTCTAACACTATACTTCCTCTGTAAATCTAAAATAGTAGCTTGTATGCAGTTTGTCGCCATTGCACGGGCATGAGCAATTTTAAAGCATGTCATGTTTAGTATCCATTTACTTGGCATACCATCATATTTTATATCTTACCAAATAATTGGCCAATATATTGTGTTTTTGTGCATTAAAAGTAAAAAAAGTTTATTTTTTGCAAACAATTTGCATTTGAAAAATCGCTGCGCAAGTACTATGTGACATAAAAAATTGCAGCACCCACCATTTTATTCACTAGGGTCTCTGCTTTAAAAAAATACATAATGTTTATGGGTTCAAAGTAATTTCTTAGCAAAATATACAGATTTTTTTTTCATGGGAACAAAAAGTGTAAGAAAAGGCTTGGTCTTGAGGTGGTTAGAAGAGTGAATGATGTGTGGCATAACCTTCTAACGATGGGCATAAAATGCCCCCACCCCCCAAAACAACCTCTTTTTGGAAAGTAGACACCACAAAATATTTGCTGAGAGGCATGTTGAGTCAATAAAAAGTTGTTTTTTTTTACCACAAGTTTTTGGAAAATGACAAAAAAATTTTTTTTTTACAAAAAATTGTCTCTTAAATAATTTATTGCTAACACATGCCATGGGTATATGTGGAATTACTCCCCAAAATAAATTCTGCTACTTCTCCCGAGTATGGGGGTACTACATGTGAGATACTTTTTGGCAGTCTAGCCAAGTACAGGACCCCAAAATCCAATAAGCACCTTCAGGCTTTGAAAAGGTTTTATTTCCTCATTACACTTCCTGACTACCTATCACAGGTTCGGAGGCCCTGACATGCCAGGATAGCACCAAACCCCCCACATGACCTCTTTTTGGAAAGTAGACACCCCAAGGAATTTAATAAGAAGCATGGTGAGTATTTTACAGATCTTGTTTGTTGTCGCACGTTTTTGGAAAATGAAGAAAGAAAACAAAAACATATTTTTTCTTTTCTTTTTTTATATTTCAAAGCCTTGTGAAAAAAAATTAGATCTGCAAAATACTCACCATGCCTCTTTTTAAATTCCTTGGGGTGTCTACTTTCCAGAAAGGGGTCATTTTGGGGGGTTTGGTGCTATCCTGGCATTTCAGGGCCTCTAAAAATGTGATAGGTAGTGAGGAGGTGAAACGAGGAAGTTACGCACCTTCAGGCTTTCAAAGTGGTCATTTGATTTCAGGCTCCTGTATGTGGCTAGGCTCCCAAAAATTCTTACACATGTTGTATCCACATATTTTATAGAAGTAGCAGAATGTATTTTGGGGTGTAATTCCACATATACCCATGGCTTGTGTGCGAAAAAAAATAAAATTTAAATGACAACTTTATGTAAAAAATATGCCTCTCAGCAGATAGCTTATGGTGCCTACTTTCCTAAAAGGGGTCATTTGGGGGTGTGTGTACTGTCCTGGTATTTTAGCACCTCAAGAAATGTGATTGGCAGTCAGAAAGTAAAAGCTGTGTAAATTCCATTATCTATACCACAGTTTGTAGATGCTATAACTTTCACACAAATCAATCAATATACACTTATTGGGATTTTTTAACCAAAGACTAGCAGAATACATTCTGGCCTAAATTTATGATGAAATTTTAGTTTTTTGGATATTTTTTATGACAGAAATGAGAAAATATAGTTGTTGTTTTTTTCAAACTTTTTGTTTATAGCGCCAAAAATTAAAAGCACACAGGTGATCAAATACCACCAAAATAAAACTCTATTTGTGTGAAAAAAGGATGTAAATTTCATATATGTACCATATTGCATGACCACGCAGTTCTCAGTTAAACTAGTGCAGCGCTGTATAGCAAAACAATCGCGTAAATTGCAGTATCTATACCATAGTTTGTGGACGCTATAACTTTCACACAAAGCAATCAATATACACTTATTGGGATTTTTTTCCAAAAACATGTAGCAGAATACATTTTGGCCTAAATTTATGACTAACTTTCAGTTTACTACATATTTTTTATAGCCAAAAGTAACAAATATCGTTTTTCTTCAAAATTTTCGGTCTTTTTTTGTTTATAGCGTGAGAAATAAAGAGAGCACAGGTGATCAAATACCACTGAAAGAAAGCTCTATTTGTGTGAAAAAAAGGACATAAATTTTGTTTGGATACAGCATTGCATGACCGCACAATTATCAGTTGAAATAGTGCAGCGCCGAATAGCAAAAAGAGGCCTGGTCAGGAAGGGGGGTAAATCCTCAGGATGGCAAGTATTTAAAAAATTTTTTTTTAAAAATTGTCCCCTGATGTAGATCCAGCCTCAATCATGATGAACGACCACCGACCTGAAAAAAAAAAGAGGTCTTCACCCGATGCAGCCTTACGTTGAATAACAGCTCTGCCACCTCCTGCCGCTAAACAAGCTAACCTTGTGACATCATCAACCCAGCAAGGGATTTGATAAGGAAGGCAGGAGCTTTGAAATGCATCGTGTCATTGGTGAGAAAGCATTCCTGGGTCTACTCCTTCTCTAACACAGCTATTGAGATGGAACCGTCATCATTTCCAGCCCACGGCTCTGCTGATGACTTCTGGGTCAGAATAGACACGGAGTGGCCTTCTTCTAGGTGTCCCCCCCCCCAGCTGCTGAGCATTGGACCTCAGCTGTGTACTCTCACAGGACATCTGTAGCGGTTGCCCATTTCTCTTAGGACCTCACCGGCTGGTATGTGATCCCCAGGGGCGGACTGACAACTCATGGGGCCCCCCGGGCAATAGGGAATCATGGGGCCCCTGTGTCCTTGCCCAAACACAAAAAGCCTATGAAAAAGGTACCAGGGGCATCTCATGGGGCCCCCTACTGACCCCAGGCCCTCGGGCAGTGCCCGAGTTTCCAAATCGTCAGTCCGCCCCTGGTGATCCCTGATGACCACTTTCACAACAAGTGCTGGGTCACATGTTTTAAATGTAGAGAGGTTTGCATGTGACATGATTTTCACATGTGACTGTGTTCATTTCTTTTTGTTTGCTCAATAAAGGTAGAGTTTCATTTCATCCACAGTTGTTGTGCTTGTGGACATCCCTGTTGATACTAGTGAGCAGCATATAACTTTTGGTTTTCTTTTCCATTTCTCCAATGGATTGCCAGAAGCACAGTGTTGTGGGGATGTGAATTACATTTACATTAGTTCACCAAGTGTTTGGTCCTTTTGTGCATTTATTTCCCTATGGCGCACAGTTGTCACACTCCCCCTTTTCACTTGAACGGGTCACATCTGGGTGGGAATATGACAGGGGGATAAAATTAGCTCTGGGCACAAAGCATTGTGGCCATGACCTGGCAAGTGAGTTCCCCCGTCCATGGCATGGCATCTGAATACCCCTGTCCACTGTCTTTGTAGCTTAAAGGCCATCCATGTCAGCTCATTTTCATGGAAAGAGCCCACTCTGCAATATGGACATCTGGGAGTTAATGGACTATTTGTTTACATCTGACTAGCCTCCAATCTGATCCACCTGATTAGAAGAGGACAGATCCCCTTCCATTTGCGTAGCGGACTGGATCGGTCCTAGAGGTAGGCGGGTGTAAATACACACAAATTTGTTTGCACTAGCCTGTCCATATGGATGCAATGGACCATCTGATCAGGTCCACCTGAAAAACGGACAGGTGGATCTGCTCGGATCGCCTGTGTGAAAGGGGCCTTAGAAAGGGCAGTTTTGGGGTTGCTAAAAAATTAAGCTCAACCATGTATTTTAATGCCTCCCAATTGCACGCTGAAGAAGCCCTTCAAAAAACAAATCTAATGAGTTTCACTGACTGCTATATACCAATGAGCAAATCAGGTGACAAATCTGCCAAACTGGTGAATTGCCCAATTCCTTCTTTTCCTGAATATATGCACACAGAGGCAGAGAATCATACAATTCATTAATCATTATTGGCTGACTAATAGAAAAGCAATTCTAAAGCAGCAGTGCACCTCCCTCCTCTGTCTTCCTAACCAGAGGGATAATGAAGAGAATCTCTGTTCAGGTACATTCAGGAATATTTATACATATTATACATTTCTGCACAGATAAATAAAAGTGATTTACATCTTCATTGTTTGCCTCTTGCTGTGTGTTGCAGGCGGCATGTCATACCTTATCTTTAAAACAAACAAAAACTGGGCAGAAAGATATTGTACTTTTATAGATGATGCCGCGCACCACATTCTATGTACCATTCACAATGCCGTTTTGAAATATAGATTTATGTACTAACAAGAGTGCATATTGTGTAAGTAAATATTTTTGTTTGTTTCAAAGGGAAATACCAGTGTGTGCAATGCTTTTTTATCAAGCAATAGAAAAGTTTTGCTGCAAAGGAAAAAATACACCCTATGTTTCAATACAGCTTGATTTTGAATATTTTATTGTCTAAGTTTTAAAAAAAGGCAAGGCAAAATGTATTGTAGTTTTCTCCTGAGCAAATTGAGCTATTTGGAGTTAGATAAGATAAAATACATAGAAAAAAATATTATTTTGATTTGCAGCCTCTAAACCAGTCTTTTTCAACCTTTTTTTAAACAGTGGAACCCTTGAAATTATTGTCAGGGAACCCCTTCTGAAGCAAATTATTTCAATGCTGCTGCCAGACCCTTCTACCTTACCAACCGTTCAGTGTCTGCTACTTCTCTCTGCCAATCCCACCACTGGCCCCCACTCACTCCACAAATTAACCACTTGCACTCCAGAGGAATTACCCCCCCTTCATGACCAGGCCATTTTTTGCTGTTTTTGCTGTGAAAGGCGTTAAGTCCTGTATTCATGTCCTGGTGTTTTGTGTGTCCTATGGATCAATAAATACACACTATATTCATCTATCCTCCGGGGTGCAGCTTACCCTTCTTCCTGTTGCACCACTTGGTGTAGCCTCCCTGGCGGTATTCCCGAGTGTAGTTCGGGGTAAAGTTTCAGTACCACAAGCAGTAACCCCGAGCTACACTCGGGCTTACCATGTGGCTCTGCTCCGGGATCTGTTTTGCACTTACCTTGTCCTGCGCTCCCGTGATGTACCTCCTGCAGTGTCCCCGGCAATGTAATCCGGCGGATGCCGGCATCTGTCATCTGGGTTCCGTTCCTTGCGATGTCGGGATGTACGGGGACGGAACGGCGGGAAATGTGAAAATGACAAAAAGTGGCATTCACTAAATTCACTAAAATAACATAGTAAACCATTACTGTATCAAACCATTTCACATACTGTACATGTTGTCCCGAGTGTTTTGTTCTGTGCCCTGCCTGCATTTTTACTGTTCTTTCTGCCTGGAAACTGAGAAATATGCATGGCGTCCAAAAAGCATCCCTTTAGGTCAGTGGTTCTCAACCTTTCTAATGCCGCGACCCCTTCATACAGTTCCTCATGTTGTGGTGACCCCCAACCATAAAATTATTTTCGTTGCTACTTCATAACTGTAATTTTGCAGTGGGAGGAATAGTGCCCCATCATTGATATCAGTGGGAGGAATAGTACCTCATCATTGGTATCAGTGGGAGGAATAGTGCCCCATCACTGATGTCAATGGGAGGAATAGTGCCCCATCATTGGTATCAGTGGTAGGAATAGTGCCTCCATCATTGGTGTCAGTGGTAGGAATAGTGCCCCATCATTGGTGTCAGTGGTAGGAATAGTGCCCCATCATTGGTGTCAGTGGGAGGAATAGTGCCCCATCATTGGTGTCAGTGGGAGGAATAGTGCCCCATCGTTGGTGTCAGTGGGGGGAGGAATAGTGCCCCATCGTTGGTGTCAATGGGAGGAATAGTGCCCCATCATAGGTGTCAGTGGGGGGAATAGTGCCCCATCATTGGTGTCAGTGGGGGGAATAGTGCCCCATCATTGGTGTCAGTGGGGGGAATAGTGCCCCATCATTGGTGTCAGTGGGGGGAATAGTGCCCCATCATTGGTGTCAGTGGGGGGAATAGTGCCCCATCATTGGTGTCAGTGGGGGGAATAGTGCCCCATCATTGGTGTCAGTAGGAGGAATAGTGTCCCATCACTGGTGTCAGTGGGAGGAATAGTGTCCCATCACTGGTGTCAGTGGGAGGAAAAGTGCCCCATCACTGGTGTCAGTGGGAGGAATAGTGTCCCATCACTGGTGTCAGTGGGAGGAATAGTGTCCCATCACTGGTGTCAGTGGGAGGAAAAGTGCCCCATCACTGGTGTCAGTGGGAGGAATAGTGCCCCATCACTGGTGTCAGTGGGAGGAATAGTGCCCCATCACTGGTGTCAGTGGGAGGAATAGTGCCCCATCATTGGTGTCAGTGGGGGGAATACGGCCCCATTATTGGTGTCAGTGGGAGGAATAGTGCCCCATCATTGGTGTCAGTGGGAGGAATAGTGCCCCATCATTGGTATCAGTGGGAGGAATAGTGCCCCCATCATTGGTGTCAGTGGGAGGAATAGTGCCCCATCGCTGGCATCAGGGGGAGCAATAGTGCCCCAACATTGGTGTCAGTGGGAGGAATAGTGCCCCATCGTTGGTATCAGAGGGAAGTATAGTGCCCCATCGTTGGTGTCAGTGGGAGGAATAGTGCCCCATCGTTGGTGTCAGTGGGAGGAATAGTGCCCCATTGTTGGTGTCAGTGGGAGGAATAGTGCCCCATCGTTGGTGTCAGTGGGAGGAATAGTGCCCCATCGTTGGTGTCAGTGGGGGGAGGAATAGTGCCCCATCGTTGGTGTCAATGGGAGGAATAGTGCCCCATCATAGGTGTCAGTGGGGGGAATAGTGCCCCATCATTGGTGTCAGTGGGGGGAATAGTGCTCCATCATTGGTGTCAGTGGGGGGAATAGTGCCCCATCATTGGTGTCAGTGGGGGGAATAGTGCCCCATCATTGGTGTCAGTGGGAGGAATAGTGCCCCATCACTGGTGTCAGTGGGAGGAATAGTGTCCCATCACTGGTGTCAGTGGGAGGAAAAGTGCCCCATCATTGGTGTCAGTGGGAGGAATAGTGCCCCATCACTGGTGTCAGTGGGAGGAATAGTGCCCCATCATTGGTGTCAGTGGGGGGAATACGGCCCCATTATTGGTGTCAGTGGGAGGAATAGTGCCCCATCATTGGTGTCAGTGGGAGGAATAGTGCCCCATCATTGGTATCAGTGGGAGGAATAGTGCCCCCATCATTGGTGTCAGTGGGAGGAATAGTGCCCCATCGTTGGCATCAGGGGGAGCAATAGTGCCCCAACATTGGTGTCAATGGGAGGAATAGTGCCCCGTCGTTGGTATCAGAGGGAAGTATAGTGCCCCATCGTTGGTGTCAGTGGGAGGAATAGTGCCCCATCGTTGGTGTCAGTGGGAGGAATAGTGCCCCATCGTTGGTGTCAGTGGGAGGAATAGTGCCCCATCGTTGGTGTCAGTGGGAGGAATAGTGCCCCATCGTTGGTGTCAGTGGGGGGAGGAATAGTGCCCCATCATTGGTAATAGTGACACCAATGATTGGGCACTATTCCTCCCACTGACACCAATGATACTTACCTTGCTGACCCCTGCTCCAGCCTGGGCTCGCTCCCTCCCTCTCCCATGGTACAAACACTTACCAGTCAGATGGCTTCCTTCTCCGGCCGCTTTCCTCCTCTTCACTCGCTCGTGCTTCGCGGTGCCGCTCGGCTCCTCCTTTCCAAGCTCCACCTCCTCGCCGGTGATTGGCCGCCTGTGTGCCTCTCTTGAGCTACAGTTCCGGCGGCCAATCACCGACGAGGAAGGATTGATCCCGGGGGTGTGTCCAGATGACAGAGACGGCATGTCATCCCGCCCACACCTGCAGACGGATCAAGGAGCGGTGTCTCGGTTCCTAAGGCCATCGGAAATATGTGTTTTCCGATGGTCTTAGGCGACCCCTGGGAAAGTGTCGTTCGACCCCCAAAGGGGTCGCGACCCCCAGGTTGAGAACCGCTGCTTTAGGTCAAAATTGGTTTTAGACCAGCTAGAGAACAGCGATAGTAAATTAGAACTACTTGCAGAATTGAGTGATAATGATTTGTGGGGAAATTTGTCATCAGACACTGAAAACGATTTTGCGACTTTGCTCAGTGATGTGCGAACTTGGCGCTATATTTGGTTTGATTACATTATTGAATTAAATTTATTATTATTATATTATTATTGTTTATGATTATTTATTAAATTATAAATTATGATTTCGTGTTTCAAAGTTTAACAGACCCGGGATGTTTACTAGACTCTTGTTCGGACAGATTTCAGTAAGTTATTCCTAAAAATTACAGGCCTACAAAAAAAAAATACATATTTCCATGCAAAAAAATGTACAGCTTTGAGCACAGAAATATGGATATAATCAGACCGCTAGGGAGGTTAATGTAGTGCTCACTGGATTCTTGTTGTTTGCTGGATATGATCTACAGCTCACTGGCTGCATTCGCTTGTTGCCTGGAATTACTCTTTAGTGTTCTGTAAAAGCAAAATGCCTGTTCCATAAAGACTAACATCTCCAATAAGGGACCCTAATGACTGTTCTCAACATACAATTAAACTGTTATCTCAAGTCAACCTCATCTTTATTGTTATAAAAATTTCATATATGAGCTTTGACGTGATATCACAGGATCTAAATTCCATCATCAATAAAGGGGACATCCAGACATAACTGCTGCATTCTTCTGTAGCTGGAAAACACAGATCAATAAAAATGATGGTAATCATACAAAAGAGTGTTTGATACACTGCACTTGAATGCCTGTAGAGTTAGCAGCTTCAAATTGTTCCAGGGCATGTGTAGGTTTATTGTAGGCTGTGATTCAATTTAAGGCTCCAGCTTAAGAGTTCTTTATACATGTAATGAGATCTTAGACAAGTTCAGATCCCTGCAATCTTGTGTGATGAATGCCAGAGGTCTAAATGCATTTTCTTTTTTTTTTTAAGTGCAATATTCTATTGACCAATGAACAATGTAACATTTCCTGTTTGTAATTCATCCTTATTCACTTGGAATGCTATAGTACAAAAAGTAAGCAAATTGCCCACCAAGTACTAGAACATAAAACTAGAAACTGGGTCACAACATCCTTTTTGCACCATGCGATGATCCATATACCACTTATGCATCTCAATGTCACAGGTTACTATATATAAATACCTATAAGCCATACCTTAATGACCACTGACAGGGTAAATTAATAACATTGGTTATTTTGTTACAATGGCACCTGAAAGTCTGTGGTATAAATTCGTCGGCAAGTAAACATGTTGTTCCTGAAGGTGATGTGTTGAGAGCAGAAGCTACGTGCATTACAGTTTGTTGTGTATGGAGCTGTGGAGCCACAGACCAGTCAAGGTGCCCATTCTAACCTGTGTTCACAGCCAAAAACACCTACAATGGGTGTGTGAGCATCAGAACCATACCATTGGGCAATAGAAGAAGGTGGCCTGGTCTGATGAATCACATTTTTCTTTACACAATGTAGATGTCTGGATGCTTATGAGTCATATACCTGGGGATGACATGGCACCAAGATGCACTATGGGAAGAAGGCAAGCTGGAGGCATCAATGTGATGTTTTGGGCAATGTTCTGCTGGAAAACCTTGGGTCTGTCAGTCATGTGGATGTTACTGGACATGTCTCACCTACATAAACATTGTTGCTGACCAAGTATACCCTTTCATGGAAATGGCATTAATGCATGGCAGGGTAATGCTCATTGCCAAACTGCAAAAATGGTTCAAGAAAGGTTTGAGGAACCCAACAATGTGTTCAAGATCTTGACTTGACCTCCAAATGATCCAAATCTCAATCCAATCAAGCATCTGTGGTGACATCGGTGACATCAACAGATGAACACGCACCCTATGACCTCATGGACGAGGTCTCTAAGTGACATCCTGAGGGTTTGGTCACCTGGTGACTCCTCACCCCCATGTTTGCTAACCTGCAAGTAGATGTCATTCAGCAAGTATCTCTCGACGTCGACAGGACCAGCTGTGTTCGCCGACTGGTGGGTTTTTGTTAATGCAGTTTTGCATTCAACGTGCTTAACACCAGATTTACAGTGGGGACATGCTTTTATGTAGTTATTTTAATAAAGGACTTGTCAAAAACAGTTTTTACTTACTTTTGACATTTTTTCAGTGAATGACTAGGGGTACTATGTATCCCCTACTCCTTCACATAGGTGGGAGCCAGGGTCTGGGACCCCCCTTGTTAAAGGGGGCTTCCAGATTCTGATTAGTCCCTCCCTGCACCCCCACAACCACAAGGCCAAGGCAAGGTTGTAGAAGGGGCCCTTGTCCTCATCAACATGGGGACAAGGTGTTTTGGGGAGGAGAGCCCTCTCCCTCAGATCAGCCCCCATGATGAGGGCATGTGGCCTGCTATGGTTCAGGAGGGGGGCGCTCATTCGTACCTCCCTTTTTCTGTTCTGCCAGGCTGCATGCTTGGATAAGTGTCTGGTATGGAGTTTGGGGGGGATCCACACCATTTTTTTTTTTATTTTGGCTTGGGGTTCCCTTCAAAATTCCTACCAGACCTAAAGGGCCTGATATGGATTGGGGGGACCCACATGCTATTTAAAAAAAAAAAAGAGTCATATTTGCTAAGGACACTGCAGCCACCTGCTCCTTAACAACCAGCTATTCACAATTAATCCAAATAAAATTAAACAAATTCAGTTTTGTTATAACTTTTTTTTTTCAGATTTCGTTGACATTCATTACTATGTCCATTCAGACAGATACATCCAGATCTCCAAAAATAATATTTTTGTCCAAAAAAACTAATCCTAATGAAAACAAAACACACATGTCTAGTTCTCACAAGAAACCACTCTCAACTCAATGAGTTCTCACAATGTAGATACTATCCACTAAGTTTCTAAAACTAAATGGAAGCCGTATACTTATAAAACTGCCCAAATGTGGATTCCAACAGTAATATGTCAATATTTGTTGTGTGCTTGTGGAGCCTAATATTCCTTGTTAGATAACAACTATGTATCTGTATGTTACTATTTTTGACTTTTTTCTTCTACCAAGCATTAAATGATTTAAAAAATAGAAACTGGGTCTGGAATCACCTAAAGTAGTAAACATATTTTGTTCCTAAAGGCCTACATGTGTTTTAACAAATGTGCTTATCTTTAAAGGAAAAAAAATGCACAATAACCTACATTATATATCAGCATGCCTATATAGAATTCTGCCAGACACTCCTGCGGTTGTTCTTTTCATCATTTTGAAATTAAATGCAGATATAAATAGGGGATTGCATTGAAATGCTCTGTTTAAGAAACATGAACTGAACAATCATCCAGTCCTTTAACAAGGAAGCTATAGATACGGATAAAATACAGGGTTAAACTTGAAATCCTGTCAACTACAAAACTTAATGCAGCTCTTTATCTTTTAATACAAACATAAATACAGTTTATATTTTAAATTTAAGCAGTGTTAGTACCTAAATGTGACTTGGTACCAGCAGCTTGTTAGTGCCTGTACAGTAGAGCTCAGAGAGTGACAGAGAAGCAGCACAAGGAACCAGTCAGCTGTGCTGATTTGGTCATGCGCTAACAACGTCATGCTGATAGGAGGAATGATTGCAAGAGTGCTAGAAAAATTAGCTCATTAGTTAGCTTTTTTTTTTTTCACTGTAATCTCTTAGACTAGGGGAGGGACAAGATCTATAGGTGTTCCTTAACTGCAACAGAGATCATCTGTCCTGCCAGACAGGGTTATGGGGCAGAGCTGTTTTAATCTCAGGGCTGGATGGGCAGAAATACAAATAAGGTAGCAGGTAAAACTGATTCTATTTTTATGTATTTAATCTGTGTATTTAGCTGTTTGATTTGCTGTTCCACTTTGAGGGACCCTATTTAAAGATTTTTTTTAATCCAATATAAATACTGTCACTATTTTACCTTTAATGCAAGGTATGTTGTGAGTGAATTCTTCCAATGACAGTCTCACCAGCAAAGCTTGAAATGTGCTCAGATGGGCACAGGAATACTTTATTTGGTACAATGAACCAGAGGTGTAGATAAGGGAGGGGATAAGGGGGTCCAAACTTCATCCAGAGCATCTGTGGTGCAGCAGTTAGTGCTGACAGCCACTGTACACCCAAAGCACAAGAGCTGCCACTCCTGCTATCAGTCAGGTCTTAGACACAGGCAGCTGCAGTTCAGAGTGAGGGAGGCTCTCTTTATCTCCTCCTCGGTCACATGACACAGCCTAGGTAGGATTTCCCATTACTCTGAATTTCCATGTTTGACTGGTGAGTGTGTTACATGAAGGTTGTAGATCTGCACTAAAAGAAAGGTGGGGAAGGGGGAAAAGAGAATTTGTATAGGAGAGGCTGTAACGGGGGGCTGTACTAAATAGGAGGGAGAGATCTGTACTGGGGGGGGGGTTGTACTAAGAAATAGAGATTAAACAAAGAGTCCTTAGTTTGGCTAAAGCAGGGTTCAGCGAACTTCAAAGTATAACAACTGGACTGAACCCTGTTTAAATCAAAGGGAACCAAATCTGTCAAATTAAAAAAATGCCCAAAACTTCCCATGTAGCATGGGGGTTCCTGGCAGCTAATGATATCTCCCTCATGCTTTTTTTAAGGAAAAAATAAGAAATAGCAACTCAAACCCCAAAGGTCTCCCAAAATATATACAGGAGACCCTTAACTGTCTGTTGTGTATTGTAGGGAATCGTTGAATGGGTCTGTGTGCTGTTTTTATTTTTTTCAAAAAGCCACCAATGAAGTTTCATTTCATAGCAATTTAACCTGTATGATTTTTTTTCTTTATAAATGTCACTTTTGCTGTAGCACATCCTACAGCAAGAATAAACAAACGTGCACAGACACACACACACACACACCAAAAATGCATACCAGACCCTAATATTGATTTTAAGGGGGTATTTCACAAAAAAATGCAGTTGTTTCCCTAGGAAATTCATACCAAACCCTAAAGCTAATGTACAGATTTTAAGGGGGACTCCATTTAAAAAAAAAATATCAATTCCTGATTTTATAAAATGAATACCAGCTCCTTACTTCAAGCATGCAGCCTGACTGACTAGGAAAGGGAGGAGGCACGTATGCTCTCCCCCCTCCTGAACCACATTAGGTCACATGCCCTTAACATGGGGGGGTTCCTTGCTAGGGGTATCAACCTAGCAGAGCATGTTGTCCCCATGTTGATGAAAACAAGAGCATCCTCCTAAAATCCTTGTCTGGCGTTTATAGGACTCTGTGGCCAATGAGGCTTATCAGAATCAGGTATCACCTTTAATAATAAGGGGGCCTCAAGAGCCTGCCCCCCCCCCCACATGAATGAGTATGGTGAATAGGTACCTTACTCATTTACAAACAAAGAAAATTGCAACCTAGAAATAAAGACCCTGGGGAGTGGCCGGGATGCGATCGGGATGAGAGGTGCACTGCTGGAGCTCCAATCCTGTCTCTTATTTGACTATTCTCAGCCTGACTTTTAACATCCTCCATGGGAATCCCTGGCTCGGCGAACCTCTCCTGCTTCACCGGACTCTGTAATGCCACCCGGAAAACCTCCCTTCTCCTGTGGCATTACATGGAGATGGAGGGAGGTGGAGAGTCGGGTTGCTGTAACAGAGGACATGATCCATTCCGACTTCCACGAGCCGAGGGCCCTACAGATCCAGGTAAAGACACTCCAAGAGCGAGCTATTGAGCAGCTCTTGCTATAGCTGTGGAGCCCATTGCTGAGGCTCTCTGTACTTCCCCTAACATCAGAGGCCTATGCATCAGCGGACTGGAGGAGACGGTGGCCTTGTACGCTGATGACCTCCTATTGTTCCTAAACAATGCTGGGGTGTCACTCGCTGGGGCCCTCCATGTCCTGAACTCATTTGCTCCTGTCACGGATCTTAGGGTCAACTGGACAAAATCCTTATTGTTTTCCATTGATCGTCGGACTCCTGGCATGGCCCTTCCCTCTACCCAATTGCAATGGGTGGAGAGTTTCAGATATCTGGGGGTCGTGATCTCCCGTCGGCATCTAATTTTCTTTCCTTAAATCTTGCTCTGGTGGTGCAAGATCTTAGGCTGAAGCTGAAGGCATGGAAGTCCCTACCTCTATCTCTCCTTGGGCAAATCAACCTTATCAAAATGAAAATCCTTCTGAAATTCACCTGTTTCGACACTCTCCGCAATGGATCCCCAAATCTTTTTTCACCCATTTTAACCAACTATTTCCTCCTTCATTTTGGTCCCCAACACCCCTAGATACAAATTTTCTACCCTCACACAGCCTCAGGCTCAAGGTGACTTAGCCTTTCCTGACTGTTACAAATATTTCTTAGCTGCCCAATTGGTTATGGCTGCCTGGTGGCTGACCCCTGATTCTACCAACTCCTCCACTGCACTAGAAGCTGCAGTGTTACGCTCTGTGAGGGCTCTGAAGTTCTTTTTATGATCGCCTCCATGCGGGCCTGGCGTGTGGGTTTAACTTGCGAACATTATCCCAAGCTAGCTGTTTCTCCGAATGCCTGATTATGGCTTAATCCTACCCTGCCCCATATTTTCATGTTACCTGAGCCCCATGCCTGGACAAAATTTTATATAAAAACAATCTTACAAATTGTCACTGGTTCTACCCTTTCCCCTTTGTCTACCCTTTCTTACTAATGTTCTTGCATCCTATCTATTTCGATACCTACAGCTCTCCCATGCCTTCCGTGCTCAATTCCCTCACTCTACACTAAGGCTTATTCAACCGGCCCTGGAAGAGGTATTGCCATCTGATTGCACAGTGAAATACACCTCCCATCTGTATTACCACGTATTAAGGGTTTCCCTCCCCGCTCTGGGAGGCTTGCATGAGAGATGGTCACGAGGCATCCCGGAATTAGATGATGATGACTGGGATCATATTTGGGACCTGCCCTTCCATTCCCTGGTTTCTCTAAAGGACCATCTTATTCATTTTAAGGTAGTGTATCAGGCTTTTTATACTCCCTATAGGCTTCAGAAAATGAGCTCAACACACTCCCCCGAAAGCTGGCATTGTGGAAGCACTCCGGGAGACGTTACCCACATGTTTTGGCATTGCTCTGCGTTGTATGATTTCTGGAAGGAGGTGATATCCCTATGCAATAAGTTGACCTCAGCCCCCCTACATCCTACCACGTCGGTGTGTTTATTAGGATTGGTTAGCGATCTCCTAACCACTATAGCTGAACACACTCTGATTAGCCTACTTTTGTTTTATGCTAGAAAGGCCATTGCTTTGCATTGGAAAAAACCTACTCCTCCATCTATTACTTTATAGAAGTGGATAATTAATCATAATTTACCACTTTATAAGGATACTTACTGTATATGCACAGGGGATGCCCCAAAAAATTTTATAGAGTATGGTCCAAATGGCTAGCCGAACCCTCCACTGCCCCTGACATGCCGATAACCTGAGTAGCTATTGTAATTCCAAGGCATATCTGTACATCCTCAGGGTCTTGGGGACATCATACACACTATGACAGACATTAGAATGAAACATTTCACATTCCCCCGTATATTCCTTCGTTAGTAGCGGTCACCATCTGGGCATCTCGGATAGTCCATCGATGCAACTTTTTCTCTTGTAATCTTTCTGGATATATAGTTTGGATATTTCTTCACCCCTGCGAGGGTAGGATGCATGTGAACCACTGTTGTGTATTTTTCATTTATTTTTATTTTTATTTTTTTTCTGTTTTCTTTCTGTATATTGTGGGTATCCCATTTAATATGTTAAACAGTTCAATAAACAGATTAAAAGAAAAGAAATAAAGCTACCCATACATCATTTGACATTTGGCAAAAACAAGTCCGCGTAAAAAGTCCTTCATTGTAAATTCTTACAATTCTCACCAAGCATGATACCTGATACCCACCAACTCAGGAAAAAAAAAACATGACATGCAGCACACGATCAAGCCCAAAGGTGCATAAAACTTGAATGACAGCTCCCTGCGTTGTCATAAGCTATACAGTGTAAAGCAAAGAGAGGGGATTCCTGGCCATGTAAGAGAATGTGCTGGGTGATGTCAGCTTTCAGCAAGGACACAGTGGGTGCTAAGAGCCACTGCTTCCTTAGCAACCATTAACAGCCAGGATAGTGGTGACATAATTGCCCAAATACGGCCATGTAGCCATATTTGGGCAATGATGTAACTCTCTTCATTCCCCACCCATTTGCTTAGGTGGCAAGGGATTGTTGACCATGTAAGTGAATGGGCCAGGTGATATCAGTGGTTGGTAAGGATGCAGGGGGTGGGTGCAAGCTTCCTTAATAACCAATGACAGCTGGAAGTTGTTATGTTTATCTATGCCAAACACCCTTCAGATGAATGTCTGAATAGTCATTGTTCAATCCAGACTTACTTTTGGACCAAACACTGAGCTCATTCCTACTAAGGAAGTGAGTGCTCTGTAATATGGGGTAGCTTGTTTTGCTTGTAATACAATAATTAAGAATATTTTTGGGTCACAAGGACTGTTACAAATGTTACCGTGTACACTGTAAAATGTTAGGCCCTTGCCTACATCCCTGTGTTAAAAGTTTACTGTCTTCAGGTTAGCTTTGAAAACCTAAAGCCTTTAGGGTGGCTCTACAAAATACAATAGTTGTAATAGTTACAATAATAATAAACAGTGCTATACATGTGCTGGGTATGTAAAGCATACTTTATATGATGGGGACTGAGTTCCATAGTTTTCTTCATTTAGGGTACATGTTTCTGTTTGCAAGGCTGTAGGATGTGGCATCTGTAGTAAGGAAGATTTAAAGAGCAGCTCCAGTGTGATGTCGAGCTCTTTGTGGTGGATACATGGGTGACAGCTGGCTGTAAATCTGGCATTTGGCAGTCTGATCCCCCTTCATATGGGAGTATAGGTTGCAGCACCAACCCTTTCTCAGCACAGTTTGGGGTAAATTTCCTCCCTTTTACTATGACATATTTTTTTTACTTAGCTGTATTTATAAGTAATTAACAAAATGACTGCATACAGCAATGTCTACACCAGGGAGTCAACCTTCTTTGACACGTTTCACCACTCCTAGTTTACTCATAAGGATAGGAGAAGTCCCCTATCCTTCCCCTATCCTTGTGAGCAAGCCGAAAATGGTGAAACGTGTCAAGGAAGGTTGGTTCCCAGGTGGAGACATTGTTTTATGCAATCAGTTTGTTGATAACTAATAAATATGTCAAGAGGAGCTAAGAGCAGAGTGCGGGTGATATATTTTTTCCTAATTCTGATTCAGAGTGGAGATGGACTACAGTTGTCGGCACCCTGGTTGTCCATGTACATGAGGGCAAGTCTTTAGCTGAGCTGTGAATTCAAGCATCTTTTTTACTTTGTGGACATATGTTTTGTGTTGTACAACTGACTGCTGTTTTTTTTCTGTGTGAATGCCTTTTTTTTAATTTTTTTTTTCTCTGACCACAAGAGACAGATTGGTAATAGGGCCTTTATCTCTAATACATGATGTTGACAGTTTTCAGGTATCAGCATGCTGCAGAAAAGGAGCATGACACCAAGTCACTACCAAAGTCCTGTTAAGGAGTTACACTTTAAAATTGTATTTGTTTTTCAATGGCTACAAGTTATGGTCAGTCATCACTGGAAGTGGACATGGAGTTTCTATATTGAAACACATTGCACTTCTCAAGTTAAACAGTAAAACAAATAACGTGTCCAGCATGTGTCCAAAGTAAAAAAAACATCACAGGTACCAAATAATGATAACTAATATATGGCTTTGGAAGAAAATAAATATATGATGACATGTGTAGCAGCATTATCACAAGTGCTCAATGGCATCCTGGTAAGACAAATCTTTTGTTAGTCAAGTTGTTTGCTTAGAAAATGTTGTTTATACTATTACTGTATTATTATTATTATTATTATTATATTATTATTATAATACAGGATTTTTATAGCACCAACAGTTTACGCAGCACTTTTTTAATATCCAAAAGATATGAATGGCAATAAAAGAAACTAAATTGTCAAGTATTGGTATTGTTACATGATCGCATATAAAGCTCCATGGGTAGCTCCACATGCCCAACAGATTTGTAACGGCTGTAGGTGCTGATGTAATGACAAACATACCCATTTTCAGAACCTCTGTTCCCCTACTGTTCACATTACTGAATGGTTTTTTTTTGTTATATTGTATATTCTTTTTGGCCTGTATAAGATATAATGGAAGCTTTGTGAGCAAAATATAATGCTATTTGTACATTAGTCTTCTCTAACCCAGTTAATACACCTATATTTCTCCAATTTTGACTTGTTTCGTCCCCACCTTCCTTTTTTCCCTCTTTTCACCCTGTGCTCTCATCCCTTCCCTTCCTCTCCTCACTTTTTCTTCATTTACAGTATCTCTTCTCTCCACTCTGTTATTTTATCCCCCCTAATTTCATCACTTATCAATTCTTCCCCCCCATCGCTTCCCTTATCTTCTCTCCTTACTAGACCCCTCTCCTCCCCCTTATCTTCTTCCCTTTCAATTTTGCATTTCTCTCCTTATCTTTCTTTATCTTCTTTTTTTTCACCCCCCTCCTGTGCATTCCTTCTATTATCCTTGCTTCCCCTAATTTCATCTTGTTTCCTTTTCTCTCTTTTCTCCTCTCCCCTAATTGTTTCTTCTCTCTAAACCTCTCTCCTCTCCTCTCCTCTCCTCTCCTCTTCTGTCCTTTCCTGTCCTCTCCTGTCCTCTCCTCATCTCCATGTATCTCCTGTTCCTCTTTTCTCTCACCCTCCTATCCGTTTCTTTCCTCTCTTCACTTTTTGGACAAAAATAATAAATGCACATTTTTTGCAGGTGAAAATATGTGCATTTATTATTTTTGTCCAAAGGAGCCTGGAAAGCATTGCACCAGCAATCAGTAGATTGCTGATGCCATGCAGGTCTCCTGGAGACCTGTCAGTATATCTGCTTGATATATGGGGTGTACAGCCAAGCAGATATTCTGACAGGAAGCTTCAATGGGCTACCAAGGCGCTCTACATTGCTGTAGTATGTAATTGAAAAGTGCAAGCCCACAGCCGCTAAGGCTGCCAGGATTGGTAGGCACTCATGCACAAAACACTGCCCCACATGGCCGCTCTGTTTTCAAATCTGACAGATAGTATGGGAAAACTTCACCTCATATTATCTCTCAGAGGGCGGGGGGTGGCTGTGGCTATGGGAACATGTTACATGTTCCACCCTAAAAATGGGTGAAACATGTAACATGTTTCAAAGGTGAACTTATCCTTTAACATCTTCCCGCCCAGCCTATAGCAGATCGACTGATGGGCAGGACACTTCTTCTTGTGATTGGGAGTAATATGATGTCCTGTCAAAAAGAGCCTCTCACACAGCCGCGCAGCAGTGTGATCTGTCACGGGTTAAAACTCCAGTGAGTTTTTTTTGTGATCTATGTCCTGCAGGGATGTTTTACTTCACTTTCTGTCAAGTACACACAACAGATAGTGGGAGGGTAACTCTCTGGATTAAGGGAATTCCCCTCTGAGACAGCTGTCACTAGAACAAATCTTTCATTTGGATGAATTTATCTCCATTGCTGTTTTGGTGACTTAAAAATGTGGATTCCTGTATACTTTGATTAATTTGTTTCGTAAATATGTAGCACGTATTCAACTTAATAATGGTAAGGAAATATCTGTTGATCCTGTCAGAAATGTTATTAATTTATGAAGTTTGCACTCTGCCTGTGCTGACTGTCATCTATTGGCAGTGTCACAAAAGGGCAACAAATGCACTACTGGTAGGATCAACAGGTATTTGGTAGGACCAAATAACCAGGTAGCCTCCTTCATCAATGGGATTTCACATTTTCATATCCTTAAGGATCCCATTCTCATACTGTTTAGCAACTATACCCCACAAGGCCAACCTGAAACAACACAACTGGGGAAACTATCTGACAGCCTCCAATGGATCCTCATTTTCCTTTTAGCAGCTCACAAAGACATACTCAAAAAGTGGACCTCAAAGATATTGGACATTAAAAGTGAACTCACAATTCTCATGTACAGGGATAAACTTGAAATGGAATCGTTCCACTCCACTCTCCTTCGACTGCTTCCTGCAGGCGGGTTTTTATGAAACATACTCTTCCACATTCGGAAATTTCAGCTCTGCTTTTGGATTTCCAGTGGCATTGTGCTCTTTTTAAGATATTTTAGTTCTTCCAACCTGAGGTCTTACTCTTTTGGTTCTCTTAGGTTTATGATATTCTTTATGTTTATGTATCTTGATTATACCACCCATATGGACAAGGTTTTATGTTTTCCAAACATTTTATTGAAAAGTAATTTTTGTAAGAAAACAGTACAATATAAAATGGAGTTACGTGGCCAAAACAGTAATATAGGAAAATGAGAAACGTTTATATACAATTTTAGTCTAATCACAGGACAAAGATTAATGTTATTATACAGCAATTTGAGAGCGAATGAGTGGACATATTCATGTTTCATAGGATCCTATGGGGTTACTATAAAAGCAGAGGTATGTTAAGTAAAGAATGGTATGAAACTCAGGGTAGAGAATTGAAATATGTGTTTTTGGGTAGGGATGAGTGGTGTGGGAAAAATTGTGCTGGAGTGAAGTCTAAAGTATATGTAGTTATTTGGGATATTAGTTTGTGGATTTCTATTCAGAAAGGCTGTATGATAAGGCAGGACACCCTTAAGTGGAATTGGGAGCCTGGAGCTGTTGTGCAATGCCAGCAATAAGAGGGGTTTGATGGTGAAATTTTCTGGAGTAGAAGGGGGGTTCTATACCATCCTGAAACCACTTTACTGTATATCCATTTTCTTGGGTGGTTAGATTTATTGAGCCTTAAGTAGGTAAAGAAAAAAGTTTCCACTCTTTAGCAGAGGACAAGGTTTTATGATGCCCCTGGTTTGGAGGTGACGTCAGTGAGAGTTTACAGCCATGTCTCCCAGATCTTTTCTATAGCTATCGTAACATGATGTATAATTGTTTACTTCAATATATTGCTCTGACCTGCTGATTGTATATTAAGTTCCATTGTTAACACTTTTGCTCTGTTTAGCTATGTACTGCCTCTTTGAAAAACTTTATCTAGAAAAAAAGTCCTGAAAAACAATTCTTCCATCACATATGAGGCTGGCAAAATGCAATATATTACATATTTGATATTAGGCTGATATACATATTAGAAAGTATATTTTTATAGAGGTCTAGAAGGACTTTTATAGCGTAAAGTAGGAGAGAAATTTGGTTCCAAAAGAGTGACAGTTCCTCCATATAAGGAACAGTTGAGAGCTAAAAAAAAAACCTTCTCCTATGCCCATATAGATTTATAGCTATCAACAGAAACCTGAATTTTCAAAAAACTTTCACTGATAAGGTTAATTACTTTAGGCTGGTGACATTCACTTATACATATATCTGGTAATCACTGCTAAAAGACAATAGCTTCTCTTTGATATATTTTCTTTTAGCTTGGAAACTTCATGCTCTTTTCAACTCTATTTTGTTTCATTGCGGGAAAGTTGGTTTATATTTCAAAGCACAATGTCAGGCTGTTTGAGAGAATGGCTTTGAAGTTTTATTTGCCCTTTTCGTTACATGAGGGATCTTGAGTATAATGTACAGTAGTAAATACTATTCATTTCAGCTTTTTACTTTTTTCAGTATAACATCTTTCACAATATTTCTGCTGTAGGGTTGTGTGAAAACTCTGTATAACCTGAAAGACATAATTTGTCCTACTTTTCAGAAATTGCCAAAAAAGATTCCTGTACAGGGTGGAGAGCACTAATATGGTGAAAGCATTCAAACATAGTTGCCTGTATTATAGCTTTTAATTTTAATTTTTGTTCCTATAGTTGCCTAAAAGCATATCTCACCTTCTCCTAGTTAAAATAATTCTCAATATTTTGTAACTTGACCCAGAACATTCCTGTAAATTGCACCCTGATGCCTAGGTTAGGAGCTACAGCTAGAGGGTGTTTCTTCTGGCTATAGCAGCCCCTGTTCCCTTAATTCAAGCAGGTCCAACTGTCTTTGGTTGCACCAAGGTCTTAGAACAAGATGCTATAGTTCCTTTTCAGGCAGCAGCAGGGACTGAATGATTGCAATGGGTACCTGTGGTCCCAATGCTGGTCAGTCAGTAGATAGCAGCTGGTACCAAAATCTTAAAACAGTTAAGGAATAGGCAGTTAGTAAGCAAGGGCAGTGTAAAAACTTTGCCGAGGTCAGAGCAGGTTGAAAACAAGTGTAATCCAATCAACATTTCCAGGGTCAGGGCAGGATGAGAGCAAGTGTAGTCCAGTAAGCAATCAAAGGACAATATCCAACGATAAGGAGGTTTATTTACTAAAACTGAAGAGTGCAACATCTGGTACAGCCTTGCACGGTAGGCAATCAGCTTCTAACTTCAGTTTGTCCAATTAAGCTTTGACAAAAAAAAAGGAAGCTGACTGGTTTCTATGCAGAGCTGTGCCAGATTTTGCACTCTCCAGCTTTAGTAGATCAAACTCAAGGTGTCAATCCAAAGAGTAGTCAGGGCAAAGGTCAGCTACAAGGGAATCCAAGATAATAGAAGATCTGGGTCAGGCAAGGAAACAGACAGGGAGCCAGGAAGCTTCCACTATCACAACCACAGAGTGACAGGCTGTTAATGTTAAAGTAAGGCACCTCCTGCACCAAGGACCAATCCATCTAAGGGTTTTCTTGCCAGACTCATCACTCCAGCTGATAGGAACAAATAGGAATATGAGAAGATACTTTAACCCACAGCTGCTAGAAGAAGCTGGAAGGCTGCTCAACATTTAATTTCTAAAAAATATTAGCTAGTCAAGTCAGATTGTTAAATAAAAAAAAAAAATATATATATATACTATATATATATATATATATATATATATATATATATATATAGTATATTTACTTTCAAATTTGGGTTTATTTTAGCTAATTAATTTTTTTCCACCAACCCAAAAATATACTAGTAGGCTCTACGGTTAAGCCATAGTGCATTTGGCTTCCAGACATATCAGACTGTGGGGGGCAGTCATAAAGACTTGTGCTTTTGTTTTCTTTCTATGCATTTTGCATAATAATAATAATAAACTAGCTGCTATGAAAATGTACATAAGTTCACATATGTACAAAGTGCTATTTAGCCCTTCTAGATTCTGCCACAGTTTTCAGGTTAAATTTCATTGCTGAATAAGTGCTCTCAGTTGTGGCACAACAGAGCAAAGATGCAGAGACTCTCTATTTGGACACAGGATCACACAACACTTCATCTTTTTTGATTGAAAAACAGCCCAAAGATTAACCTACATGTTTTCTGCTGATTTGAGACATAGACCAGGCAACAATGAGGACCCTTAACAAAAGTGAAGGAATACCAATTTTTGTTTAAATAACATAGCATATTTTCCTTCTCTATTTATCACAAGCAGCAGTATTTACAAGAGGACTCTCTTGGTTGAGTGGTCTCTAGTATTCAACAGAAAGGATACTTTCATTTGTTAAGTTAAAATGTTTCACCGCCCCATAATATATCCAATTTTCTAAAACCAGACACTGTCCCTGAAAATCATGGATATCTGGATATTATGTTATGGTGCATTACTGGTAGCTGTTTATATAATGAAATGTATTATTTGCTTGTGTTAGTTCCTGAAACACACAGGAACAAACTCTCAAATAGTAATGTACCCTAAATTCTAAAATCAAGAGCTTGGTGGATGTCTGCTAACAAAAAGGTAATTTTATTTAACTGCCAAGGGAAGGGTCTAACTTCACCAGAGCAGTTGGCTTGAGTCAAAATCTTTAAGTGATGGTGCTGATAACCAAAATCCTACATTTTATCTTCTATCAGTGCCCTCATCTCATATAATGTCTCCACTTTGTTGGAGATGGATGAGCCTGAATTCTACATATTAAAAGCCTTTGAAGATATTACTGATCCAAGTCGGCCCTTGGTTGTCTTGGATCCCTTCCAGTTGAGATGAATATACGGAGATTGAATTCAAATTGCAATCTTCTGGTTTCCTGAAGCATAAAAAGTCAGTAGGAAGAAAAATGTAGAAAGAATATTACTGTATTTGTAGCTTGGACAATCCGAGCTTATTCATGGAAAAATTATGGGGAAGATCTGAAGTGAAGAATAAAACCTGTATAGGCCCTCATCGATCAAAGAAATCCTATTCAAGAATCAATAGATAAAGAAAAAAATGCAGAAAATACGTAGACTGTGCATGGAGTTTTACAAACAAATGATCTGTATAAAATACAGTCATGGCCGAAATTGTTGGCACCCTTGATATTTCTCCAGGAAATCATGTATTTCTCACGAAACGTATTGCATTAACACATGTTTTGCTATACACATGTTTATTCCCTTTGTGTGTATTGGGACAAAACAAAAAAAGGGAGGAAAGAAAGCAAATTCGACATAATGTCACACAAACCTCCAAAAATGGGCTGGACAAAAGTATTGGCACCCTTTCACAACTGCGGATAAATAAGAATGTTACAAGCATGTGATGCTCCTGTAAACTCACCTGGGGCAAGTAACAGGTGTGGGCAATATAGAAATCACACCTGAAAGCAGATAAAAAGGAGAGACGTTCACTTAACCTTTGCATTGTGTGTCTGTCTGTGCCACACTAAGCATGGACAACAGAAAGAGGAGACGAGAACTGTCTGAGGACCTGAGAACCAAAATTGTGGCAAAATATCAACAATCTCAAGGTTACAAGTCCATCTCCAGAGAACTAGATTTGCCTTTGTCCACAGTGCGCAACATTATCAAGAAGTTTGCAACCCATGGCACTGTAGCTAATCTCCCTGGTCGTGGACGGATGAGGAAAATTGATGAAAGATTGCAACGCAGAATAGTCCGGATGGTGGATAAGCAGCCCCAAACATGTTCCAAAGACATTCAAGCTGTCCTGCAGGCTCAGGGAGCATCAGTGTCAGCGCGAACTATCCGTCGACATTTAAATGAAATGAAACGCTATAGCAGGAGACCCAGGAGGACCCCACTGCTGACACAGAGACATAAAAAAGCAAGACTACAGTTTGCCAAAATGTACTTGAGTAAGCCAAAAGCCTTCTGGGAAAACGTCTTGTGGACAGATGAGACCAAGATAGAGCTTTTCGGTAAAGCACATCATTCTACTGTTTACCGAAAACGGAATGAGGCCTACAAAGAACAAAACACAGTACCTACGGTAAAATATGGTGGAGGTTCAATGATGTTTTGGGGTTGTTTTGCTGCCTCTGGCACTGGGTGCCTTGACTGTGTGCAAGGCATCATGAAATCTGAGGATTACCAAAGGATTTTGGGTCGCACTGTAGGGCCCAGTGTCAGAAAGCTGGGTTTGCGTCCAAGATCCTGGGTCTTCCAGCAGGACAATGACCCCAAACATACGTCAAAAAGCACTCAGAAATGGATGGCAAAGAAGCGCTGGAGAGTTCTGAAGTGGCCAGCAATGAGCCCAGATCTAAATCCCATTGAACACCTGTGGAGAGATCTTAAAATTGCTGTTGGGAAAAGGTGTCCTTCCAATAAGAGAGACCTGGAGCTGTTTGCAAAGGAAGAGTGGTCCAAAATTCCGGGTGAGAGGTGTCAGAAGCTTATTGATGGTTATAGGAAGCGACTGATTTCAGTTATGTTTTCCAAAGGGTGTGCAACCAAATATTAAGTTAAGGGTGCCAATACTTTTGTCCAGCCCATTTTTGGGGTTTTGTGTGACATTATGTCATATTTGCTTTTCTGCCTCTGTTTTATATTTGTTCCAATACATACAAAGGGAATAAACATGTGTATAGCAAAACATGTGTTAATGCAATACCTTTTTTGTGTGAAATACTTGATTTTCAGGAAAAATATCAAGGGTGCCAACAATTTCGGCCATGACTGTAGGTGAGGCCTGGACGAATATTAGTCATGGTTATTATATCTGTTTATTAAGAGATTCCTCAACTTTTACCCTGTGTACCTTCCAATATGCTACCATACTGTACATGTGCCATTATATTTCTACTGACCCCTTCACTTCTATATGCGTTAGCTGTGATAGCCATACTGCCTTGCCCCTTATAGAGCTAAAGAGGACCTTTCCCTTTGAATTTGTCAGACCTTTGTATCTGACAATGGTTGTTTTCTGATTTATCTTTTTTGCCCTGACTTGATTTTTGAGCCGAGCTGGACTACAATGTCCATTTTAGGACACACATAGCACATGACATTTCTCTCTTTCTCAGCTGGTACAATGAATACAAGCTTATCTTTAGTAAATAATGATTTGTTGCAGGAAGAAGATTGTTTTGCTGAAATAAATGTAGGAGGCAAAAGGTAACACTGATGTAGAGGCCAAGTGTCAGGCTAGTTGTTTTTAATTAAAGGAAGGACAGTTCAGAAATTAATGATGGACTTTTGGTGATTTTTTTCTAAAGTACAAGTATTATGCCTATATCTTCCTACATCTTCCCTGAGGCGCTTCAGCTATTACGAAAGTTCCATCATACCTTTGCCAGCCAGATGGTAGCTTGGAGGGATTCATTATTTCCTCTTCTTGCTATATATGTTTGTAAATTTTGTAAGATAAGGTTTGTTAGAAGTAAGGATACTATTTTTTAAATGATCGGGACATTGAAATGACTTATTATAGACAGTTTTATCTATTTTCATTGCAATGGTGACCAGGTCATACTTGTCATAGACATTAATGAATATACTGTATGCACACTTATGAGGCTCTGTACACTACTTCATTGTTGTACAGAGATCCATAAGTGCCACTCTAATTTGTGAAGTTTGGTTGCAAGTGATGTGCATATCATTTTGTCACAAAAGCATCACTGTAATGTGTAGCAACTTTCCAAATCTTCTCAGTGTTTTGGATACAGATGCATATACTTAACAATTAGGAATTCTCTCAGTACACGATTCACACCATTTTACAATAACAGCAACATTGTGCATTTAATTTTAGAATTAAATTGATGTTGTGCAATATCTGAAATACAGTATTAGCTTAAACACTACATTTTGTTACTGAGTCTGTCACACATTATAAACTACTGTCCTGCCGACTATAATAATTATCATCCACAATAATAAGAGTCACAGCACCCGCAGGGAGAAATGCTAGCTTTTTTCCATGTGATTGGCATTACACAGGTTTCATTTTGTTGCCTTAAAGCTTTAAATCTTTAGCATTGATTCAGCTAACAGGATGCAGGATACCTTCCATTAGCTAAACTGAATTGCAAATATTGGTTTGTTGCCACTCTATTCACTAGGAGAGAGGGAGGTTAAAACATGTTGCGACATGGATCAGTGCTTCACTCTCTGATTTATTGGGAACGGTGGGTGGCTAACAACCAAAATCTCAAATGGTGTCTGTTAACAGTTTCACGGGACACACTTTAAATATGCAAAGCAAACAATATGTGAAGAGAATTGTTTTACTTGGAGAAGGAAGAAAGAAAGAAAGAAAGAAAAAGAGAGAAAGAAAGAGAAAGAAAGAAAGAAAGAAAGAAAGAAGGAAAGAAAGAAAGAGAAAGAAAGAAAGAAAGAAAGAAAGAAAGAAAGAAAGAAAGAAAGAAAGAAAGAAAGAAAGAAAGAAAGAAAGAAAGAGAAAGAAAGAAAGAAAGAAAAAGTTTGGAGCCTCGCAAGACCCCTTCATGGGGCATGTGTCATCACTTTGGACCCATTCTGGAGATCCATGGTGTGCTGGTGACATTTTCTTGATTTGATTATCTGCATTTCCAGCAGTTCCAGGAATCCTAGTATAACCCTAACACTTAACTCTCTCCCCTGAAAATCTAACCCTTAACCTTTAATTGAAGTCAAAACTTTTTATTTTAGGTTTGGACAGAGTGGAGAAGGGTTTGAAATGTGGCCAGGTTTTAACTGAACCATGTGGATAAAATGTACCTGTCAGATCATATGTGTCCAAAAAGAAAGGCTTCTCCTCACTTTCCAAACACCTGAACAGGAAAGTTACAGAAAATATTCCACAAGGGGTGTTTTGAAGAAAAGAGAAATCAAGGCACACGGACCATCCAATGTTGCAAGATAAAGCTTGTTCACATACACTAAATGTGAGAGGCCAGTCCCTCATTATGATAAAGGATTAGTAAGGCACAAAATAAGTATGCACACTTGTATATTTGGAAGAGGAAAAACTAAAATATGAAAAGGAGTAGCGATGGACAAATGGTTCAAAATTCAGGGGTATTAGTAGTTATTAGTGTAATTATGTTCCCTGTGCTGTTTATTTCTGTTTCTATGTCCCCCATGTCCATTTATTGATTCAGCTTGCTTGTCTCTAGGGACAGGCAACTCCTTGTTCTGGATCACAAGGCAGCCAATGCATGCTTTGTCATTGTCATTTGTATTACAAATATGGAAGCGATAATGTGATGAAACAATGCATGGTGAACTCCCCCTTAACTCCTCTGTTTGTGTCCATTTCAGATCTAATTACTGTTTAGCGCTCCCCTGCAGAGACTAGACTGAGAACTTGTGGTTGTGGAATATCTAGTTTCTTCACAGGAAATGTTAGTTTTCAGATTAAAGACAGAAGTCATGCATTAACTTGTGCAGTAGCATACAACATGTTTGAACAGAAGACTTCTGAGACAGGAATGTAAAGATTTACTCTGCTATAGGTTGTGCGTAAAGGGCAACAAATAACAGCATTAAACTACATGACTAATGGCCATCTTATGCTCGTTATATTACAAGGTGCAGATAGGAAGGGTTATAATGTATTTAAATAATGTAATGAATACATTTATAACCCCTTCCTTGGGTTTGTATGGTAACGGTGGAATCAAATGGCATTTTAAATGCATGCCATCATAAGCAATAGTTAAAGGTCTTTTGTTCCTGTACCAGCAACACCATCAGGCACTAGCTGCCAGGATTGTGCTTGATGGATATGTGCCACCTAGGGTACTCACTACACAAAGTGAGAGGGTTTCATTTGGAGGTTTTATTTTCTTAAATCTCGAACAGTTCTAGTTTTGTTCGTGGAACCAGAAGGCTTTATAGGTCAATGTCTTACCCCTGGTTCACATATCCGCGTTCCTGCAGCCTGCGTTTTGTGTGGGCATGAGAGCCCATTCATTTGAATGGACTCCCGTGCCCTGGGACATGCAGGGAAGAAGTTCCTGCACTTCTTCTAAAAACGCAGCCCACACGAGAACCTCGGTTCCCAGTATGGTTACGATTTCCAGTGCTGGTGGCGTGCCATTAGAATTAATGGCACCCGCCCGTGGGTCCGCATTCCTCTGTACGGGTGATGTGGCTGCATGGATTTTTGTGTGGATCCACAGTGGCACCACCTGCACATATGTGAACCTAGCCTTAAGTGTTAGCCAAACTTCAGCAATTAGTCTCAACTGTCCACATGTGCTTTTTTGAGCTGAATGATGCTGAGGGCTGTCTGCCTCACTCTCTTGGCTGTGAGAACCTGTTTCTGGGAAATAAGGGTGACTGTTGACAGAATACTAATAAAGGTATACGAAGCTGCCTGTTTGCTTTTGGGAACACATTGGGGGTAGTCAGCTGGTGTAATTAACTAAAAAGTTTGTTTTAATTGAGTATGGATACAAGTTAAAGTTTAATCCAAACTTTTAGTTTGAAGTACCTGCTTTATTAACTATTGGGACGTGAAGGTAAGGTACTTAAGAGGGAAGAGAGTTTGGTGGGAGTTTCATCAGTGCAGTAGTTTTCATTAGTAGTCCAAAGGCCAGGTATCAGGCAGAGCTGTGGCACAGAAGCTTCCAAGTTATAAAAAAAAGTGCCTTTATCTTATTTTTTAGGCATATAGTATAGCAAGGGTGAAACCACAATAGGAGCATATGTGTTAAGAAATTATTTGGTGAGTGAATTAATCTGTATTGCAGCAATACATTCAGATATGCACCTAGAGTTTCACTTCAAATTGTTTCAATGCAAACGTTGTTCAACATATGGCATTAGACCCTCAGTGCAGAAATACTTTTAAGTGACATAGTGGAATATCAAAATAAATACAACACTTTGCATTTTTATCCCATAATAAAAAAACACTGCTTAATTTTAGAAGTAGAAGCTGAGTCATTTTCTGTTTCCATAGCCTACACATCTCTCCACCGCTCCACCAAATGTAAAGACACTCTATATTAAGTAATTTTCTTTCATCAAGCCAGTTATCACGTTTTACCTGTGGACATCAGATTTTGATCCTAACATTCACAAATTAATTTTATTTTTTTGCCTGCCTAAACTGTTTACAACTTAAACTGCTCCTTTGTTTCCATTTAGGAAGATATCTTTTTGGGTAGTGTTTTTATATTTCATATTTCTTGTGCAACTTTTTACACAGTAATACCAATTTTCCTTATTAGTTTTCCTATGCATTTTTATCATTGATAGGTATTCATTGAGCATGTTCATTGTGAAATGTTTGGTTGTCTAAAAGATGTGCACAATGAATATCCATCAATGTTAAAAATGCAACAGAATAGAATAATGGGAATTATATACCAATATCATCATCTTACAGCGTGAAATTCTTAATTTCAGTCATTAAGCTGTTAAGGTGAAATGTGTTTGGAAAAAAAACTACTTTTGTTTCCTTATTTAGAGGGGGGGTTTTTAGTTTTTTTTTGGGTGTATTTTGGATAGTTTAGTTGAATTCATTTGGTTTTCTTTGTATTTTTTTAATGTATAAGTTGTTATTTGTGCACTGACATTTTACTTTTTAATTTTACGGTTTTTGTTGTCAGTTAAAAGGAGTTTCTGTAACCTTCAGGAGCCATTTAAAGCAATTTTCACCCACAAAACACCAAAAAGCAATTACATTTCACCCTCCCTATTGACATACAGTACAAAGATATATTTTACCCAAACATTTGAGAATATAAAAACTCAAATTTACTGATCATTACAGAGTGGTTTTATAACTGAAAAATAGTTCTTTAGGAGGACCCTGGTCCTGAAGATTGCTACAGTGGTAAATTTTGTTGACCTGTGAATTATTCACTTGATATAACAAGCACTTTATCTCACAGGAAATCACAATTTAGCTCATGTTCTGTTCTGTGGGTAGGAATGACAATTCTTGCTCTCTCTTTATGTGTGATGTGGTGGCATAGCATGCTGCTCCCAGAAGAGCTTTGTACTGGTGATGACATGAACAAGGTGTAGCATGCTTTCAGTGGTGGGTGAGCCTGATGTGCTGAAAGAATGTGTTAAAAGTCCCAGCACTTTCATATATTGATGGAATGTGTTATCTCCCACCAAGCTGCATCCTCTCATCATAGATTTGAATGAGATATCCTCATCCAATTTCATAAATATGAGAGGGGAGTAATCCAGAAATTCTTAGAAACACCTCTGGCTGCATATTTCAGAATTCATTATAGCTAAATAGCTAACTAGGTGGAAGACACATGTCTTTCAAATTTAACCTCTCATTTCCAAATGTTTTGGCCCAGAAGATGACAAAAAACTCTGCTAGCCCCAAGCAACTATGGGAAATTTAATGGATAATTTTTTTCTCATGCTACAGAGTCAGTCTTATCAGTTTGTAAGATCAAAACATTACCATATTATCTTTTATTAATTATATCCTTGGGTAACTAGTTCTTTTTAATTCAATAATTGAGTTATTACTATCTTATGCAACAGGGCATTCCACTGCCTAACCACTGCTTCTATAAAGAATATCTTTCTATACTAATGGTAAAATATTCTTTCCTTCATATACAACAGGATTTTTTGAAAGGTCATATGTCATGGTTTTTTTAAGGAACTTAGAAATATTTATACATGTATAAGCTGTATTAATCCCCCCCAAAAATAAAATAATACTGTAAATTGCATCTTACCTTAAATGGGAGCTCCAATCTCCCCCCAAAAAATTAAAAGTCAGCAGCTACAAATACTGCAGCTGCTAACTTTTAATATAAGGACACTTACCTGTCCAGGGATCCAGTGATAGCCTCACCTGAGCCGATTCTTCAGACAACTTCATTTGTAAGCATCGGCATGTTAGGTAAGGTAAACCGGCTGTGAAGCTTTCCAGCTTCACAGCTGATTTCCTAAAGCGTATGCATGAGCCACACTGTGCTTTGGTAATGGGTCTGCAGTCTTCTTGAACCTGTGATGTGTCTCAGAAGGCTGTGGGTGGGGGGGGAGAGGAGGGGCCAAACATCACTGTGGCAATCTGATCGGAAGTAAGATCGGGTACCTGTCAAAACCAGGTATCTGCGCCCTCCAAAAAAGTGCCAGTGTGGTAGTGGAGGGGGTGCATGCAAGTTAAACTTCCCCTTTTAGGTGAATATCTGCTTTAAATGTGGTGGCTGCATTGTTTTTCTTTTTTAAGATTTATTCCTTTATTTTCACCTGTTGATCTTGTCTGTAAGTCTGCTATTTTTCAAATTCCTTTAACAGACCAAGCTGTCCTGTAAAAGTGGCAATTAGAAGATTGATACAAACAATTTAACACTGACAGTGTGCTTACAATTTTCAGCTCTTTGTATTCATATAAAAAAATTGTTCCAAAAGTAAAAAAAAGCTGTTGCTGTAACTGCTTAAAAAGTGTTAGCTGGAATTTGGCCTTTATTTGTTAGTCAAGTCAATTTAAATCTGCTAGTTTATCTAACACTTCCCTTTTGCCCAGATTAGCAATGTTGCTGCCTAAGGATGACTTTGTTGTTCCTTCACCCAGAGTGGAGACACCCTAAGACTGGAATTGTGTTACTGGCTGGTGAATAATAAAGAAAAAAAAAACTGATGCAGCTACCACATTTAAAACCGGTAAGCTGTCAAATATTAAACTTGTGTTTTGGGGTTTAATACCACTTTGCCTTTTTTCCACCAATCTAAACAACCCTTGTGTTCTGAGCAATGTATATGTAAGACTGTTAATACCTTACATTAATTTAACTACCTGTTTCACTGCCCTATTGAAGTCCAAGAGTAAATATTCCTCCACCATAAGTTCTATAGTGCTTGCATAGAACTTATATTAATTGGTTAAATACTAGTACTTTGAATGCAGATACAATTTTTTACAGTTCTTGAAGACTCCAAGGAAAAATGCAGCTACAATGACTCTAGTCTCTCTCCATTCCACTCTACAAGGATTTTTTTTTAATTGTAGAGTTTTTTCAGCAAATTGCATTTGAGGAAAGCTGAGAATTTTGATGGTCAACTAATGCTCCTGAGTTATAAGAGCTGACCTCTGATTAATTTTCTGTTGTCACATTTCACATATCTTCCCACCTTTCCACTAATCAGGACTGTATCAAACAATAACCGGTTTTATTCTAAATAGAAATTAGAAAAGTGACTCATAAATGAACCAAAAATTTCTGGTGCAAACAAGTAGTTATTTACCATTCTGATTCTGTACAGTATAAATTTGATAACAGCAGTTTATTTCCAAGCTCCAAAACCGGTCAATACTAGAAACATTTGAATAGTTCTATAGCTTCTAGTAATATAGTAAAGAAAAACTGTAATTTACCTCTCCCTGTTTAGGCATGCATGTTTGTGTGCCCTCTGTATGTATCCCGAGTCCTATGATGCAATGAGTGTTTTTCTTGTTCAAACACTTTATTAATTTTCAGAGACAAGAAAAAAAACAATCTTAGGACAATCCATGTACATATACAGGCACATATGAATACAGGAAAAAATGTTGCCCTAGTGCGGGTGTCGGCAACCCGCGGCTCCAGAGCCGCATGCGGCTCTTTTTCATCTTTGCTGCGGCTCCGGAGCACACTGCCCACCAGGTGGTCGGCAAGCCGCAGATCGCGAGCCACATGCGGCTCTTCTGTGTGCCGGGCGCCCGCTCCCCTCCCTCCTCAAAAATCCGGCCCGCGGAGCATGGAACATTGGCTGTCAGGATGTAGGTGGGGCAGCCAGGATGTAGGCGGGGCAGAGTGACGAACTCCTCTCTCAGTCCGCCCTGAAGACCAGAACGGCGCGGGAACACAGCGAGAGGAACGCGCGGAGCAAAGGTAAGTGAATTGAGACAATATGGGGGATGAATTACTATGTGGGGGATGAATTACTGTGTGGGGGATGAATTACTATGTGGGGGATGAATTACTATGTGGGGGATGAATTACTATGGGGGATGAATTACTATGGGGGATGAATTACTATGGGGAATGAATTACTATGTGGGGGATGAATTACTATGGGGGAAGAATTACTATATGGGGGATGAATTACTATGGGGGAAGAATTACTATATGGGGGATGAATTACTATGGGGGAAGAATTACTATATGGGGGATGAATTACTATATGGGGGATGAATTACTATGGGGGATGAATTACTATGGGGGATGAATTACTATGTGGGGGATGAATTACTATGGGGGATGAATTACTATATGGGGGATGAATTACTATGGGGGATGAATTACTATATGGGGGATGAATTACTATGGGGGAAGAATTACTATATGGGGGATGAATTACTATATGGGGGATGAATTACTATGGGGGAAGAATTACTATATGGGGGATGAATTACTATATGGGGGATGAATTACTATGGGGGATGAATTACTATGTGGGGGATGAATTACTATGGGGGATGAATTACTATATGGGGGATGAATTACTATATGGGGGATGAATTACTATGGGGGATGAATTACTATATGGGGGATGAATTACTATGGGGGATGAATTACTATATGGGGGATGTATTTTCAGTTTTAAAAATGTGGCTGTCAAAATAAATTTCAATCGTGGTTTTGGCGAGATTTGGCTCAGTTGAAAAAAAAGGTTGCCCACCACTGACCTAAGGCTATGATTGTGATTATGAAGATACACTGTGGCCCTGATTAACCCTTTGCTTACTGGGCCCTTAAACCCCCTTCATGACCAGAGTGCTTTTTGCAATATATGCAGTGTCGGATTTGTTATAAATGTTGCAATGGTTTTGCGGCTCCCAGTCTTTTTTTTCCCTTTGGAAACGGGTCCAAGTGGCTCTTTATGTCTTAAAGGTTGCAGACCCCTGCCCTAGTGGAAAGTGGGAGTATCAGATAAAAACATGTTACAAGGAACCATGGAAAAACATGAAGGGATACAATGGTAAAAGGGAAGGTAGGATCTGAGTATGCAACAGACCAGGAGCACTGCTCCCAGAAACCATATGAAGGTTCCACGTGAATCAAAGAGATAGAGACAGAAGTGAGTAGAAAAGAGGGGAGATGAGAGAGACTGAAAGAAGGAATAGAGGAGAGAAAGAAAGAACGTGTGACTTCCAGAAGGGAATATATACAGTAATCTCGGGACCATATCAGTGTATAACTTGGCATATAGGACTGCCACAGCATGGGATTAGGGGATATCAAGGAAGGAGCAATGAATCATCAAAGTTCAGTGGGAGGAAACGTTGCACCCATGGGGTCGAGATCAACAGAAACTTAGGAACAGAATCTAGGATGGTTGCTTCCACTTTGGCATGAATCATAGCTTGTGTAGCCGTGTTCCTGACTGCTAGAATGCACAGAGATGGAGACTTCCACGATTTGGTCACAATCTGTTTAGCTGCAGTGGTGACTTGCAAGAGGAGTTTAAATTGGGATTTGGAGATGGAGGAACAGTGCAGATTTAAGAGGGCTACAATTGGGTCCGGCGGTATTGACTTTGTAAAGAGCAGGGATAACATAGAAAAAAATTTGGCCCAAAAGGCTTGGGCTACCATGCAGATCCACCAAACATGAAAGTAAGTTCCTACCATCGCACAACCCCAAAAATATTCAGAAGAATAGTTAGGGTATTTTTAGCAATCCTACCCAGGACCAAGTACCACTGAGTCAAAACGTTATACCTGGTCTCTAAAGCTACTACATTCTGCGAAGAGGACTTGATAGCAGACCAGATGCGGTCCCAATTTGCAGGGTCCAACTGGCGACCCAGATCTGTCTCCCACCGAGCGACATAAGTAGGGCTTGGCAAGGAGTAGAGAGAAGGTCATAGACATCAGAGATGAGGCCCCATCTATGTGTGTCTCTACCATAAACTCGTTCAAAGAGGGTCATCGAGTGAGTTGAGCGGGATTGGATGGTATGCGGAGCATAGCAATGCTGCAACTGAAGGTATCTAAAGAGCCGTAACCTCCGCAACCTTAATCCTGCCTCCCTCCACTCTGCAGCTGATCAACTCCACGACCGCATCCTCCCCCTGTCCTGCCCCGACTTGGCTTTGACCGCCTACAACAACGCGCTCTCAACAGCCCTTGACTCACTAGCGCCTTTAACCACACGCAACATCAGACCCCGACCGCTCCAGCCCTGGCAGACTGATCACACCAAAACCCTCAAACGACAAAGTCGTGCCCTGGAGCGACTATGGCGCAAAACCAAATCCAAACAAGCCTTCACCCGCTACAAATCTGCCTTCCGCACCTACACCTCCTCCCTCCATGCTGCCAAACAGGCCTACTTCTTGACCCTCATCAAGGCCCTCTCCTCCAATCCTCGCCTACTCTTCTCTGCCTTCAACTCTCTACTCTCTCCACCCCCACCTCCACCCAGCACCTCACTCACTGCCCTTGAGATTGCCAATCACTTCAAAAACAAAATTGACACAATTCGCAAGGACATTGCCGCAACTCACACGCCCTCTCAACCTGTCCCCTCTCACACAGCTACCCCCTTATCCCCACTCCCCCTCGACTTAACCCGCAGGGATTTCGTCGCTGCTCAAACTCTCTCCAACCCCCTTCACCCTCACTCAGCTACCCCCTCATCACCCCTCTCCCACGGCCCCACCACTGCTCTGACCTCCTCTTCCACCCCACCCTACATTCCTCATACTGAAGCTCCCCCAACACTCCGCACCTTTGACCTTACTACCATCGAGGAAGTCTCCAAGATCCTCTCTGATGCCCGCCTCACCACCTGCCCCCTCGACCCTATCCCCTCACAACTCCTACGACCTTCCTCCTCCTCCATCCTACGCTCCCTCACCCACATCTTCAATCTCTCCCTCTCCTCAGGCACTTTCCCCTCCCCTCTGAAACATGCACACATCACCCCCATACTTAAAAAGCCCTCCCTGGACCCCAATGACCCGAACAACCTCAGACCCATCTCCCTGCTCCCATTTACATCTAAACTCCTCGAGCGCCTAGTCTACACCCGCCTATGCTCTCACCTCAACGACAACAACCTCCTCGATCCCCTACAGTCCGGCTTCCGTCCCCTACACTCCACCGAAACTGCCTTACTCAAACTCTCCAACGACCTGCTAACCGCCAAAGCTAATGGCCACTATTCAGTGCTCCTACTCCTTGACCTCTCTGCGGCCTTCGACACAGTCGACCACCCCCTCCTCCTCAAAAAACTACACTCCCTCGGCCTCAGAGATTCTGCTCTCTCCTGGCTCTCATCCTACCTGTCACAACGCTCCTTCAGCGTTACCTATAATGCTACCACCTCCCCCTCACTCCCCCTCTCTGTTGGGGTCCCTCAAGGCTCTGTCCTCGGGCCCCTTCTCTTCTCCATCTATACCTCCTCCCTTGGCCAACTCATACACTCTCACGGCTTCAACTACCACCTCTATGCCGACGACACACAAATCTATCTCTCAACCCCCCACCTCACCCCCTTGGTCTCAGCCCGAATCACACACCTACTGAGCGACATATCAGACTGGATGTCGCTCCACTGCCTTAAATTGAACCTCTCCAAAACCGAGTTTCTTGTCTTCCCCCCAGCCCGGACACCACCCCCCATTGATTTCTCCATCACATCCAACAACGCTACCATCAAACCCGCCCCGCAGGCCAGAGTACTGGGTGTCATTCTGGACTCCAACCTATCCTTCCAGCCCCAAGTCCAATCTTTAACAAACTCGTGCAGACTCCACCTCCGCAACATCGCCAAAATCCGCACGTTCCTAACCCCAGAAACCACTAAACAGCTCATCCACTCCCTCATCATATCACGACTCGACTACTGCAACTCCCTCCTCACTGGCCTGCCTCGCCGCTGGCTATCCCCTCTTCAGTCCATCCTGAACACGGCTGCCAGACTCATTCACCTTTCCAACCGCTCTGTCTCCGCCACCCCCCTCTGCCAATCCATCCACTGGCTTCCGATTGCGCAACGGATCAAATTCAAAATCCTAACGCTGACGTACAAAGCTGTCCACCATACTGCCCCGTACTACATCTCTGACCTAATATCCAAGTACCGCCCAACACGCACACTCCGCTCCTCACAAGACCTCCTTCTCTCTAGTTCCCTGGTCTCCTCCTCCCATGCCCGCCTCCAGGACTTCTCCAGGGTGTCACCCATCCTCTGGAACTCCCTGCCCCAACCCATCAGATTATCACCTACTCTCCTCTCCTTTAGGCGCACCCTGAAAACCCATCTCTTCAGGGAAGCCTACCCCACCCCCTGCTAACTTGCCGACCTCCTCCACTCTTCCAACCACTCCATCCCCCACAGCTATCTCCTCCTGTGCCACCACCCCCTCCCTCCTAGATTGTAAGCTCGAAAGAGCAGGGCCCTCAATCCCCTCATGTTTTGCATTGTATTGGTATTGTTCTGTCACATGTTCTGTCTCCCTTTGTAATGTACAGCGCTGAGCGAACTATTGGCGCTTTATAAATACTGTATAATAATAATAATAATAATAATAATTTCTGACGCCGGTATTGAGTGCGACTTGAGGAGAGAAGGGAAGTATTTGAAGCCTCTATTGGTTAGAAAATGGTGGGTGTGGAGAAAGTTAGGCGAGAATTCGTTTTTGAAGGATCTCGGGGAGGACCAGGCCGGGGGAAGACCAGGTTCCGAAGATAGGAAAGTAGGAGAATATGTGGCAACTGAATAGAATAGTGGGATTTTAGTCTGTCCCAGAGAGAAATATAATGAGACGTTATAGGGTTACAAAATGCTTGGCGATCCAGTGGCCGAAGCCACAGAAGATTAGCAATTGAGAGGGGCTCGCTATCGATCGATTCAAGAATAAACCATTGAGAGATTTCATGAGTCACATGCTACTTAGGCAATTGTGTAAGATGCATTGCTTGGTAATACTTGGTAAAATATGGGAGGCCACGGCCACCCATGAGCTTAGAATTGTGTATAGTCGAAAGGGGTATACGATGACGAATGGAGCCCCAGACATATGTGAACACACATCATTGCAGAATACAGAGAAAATATGCAGGTACTGGTATGGGTAAAACTCTAAACAGATATAGTATTTTAGGGAGAATGGACATTTTCACAACAGTGATTTTGCCCATCCGGGCCAGTGGTAGGGAAGACCATTTGGTCATGAGGTCTGATAAGCTAGCGGTTAGTTTGATGCCTAAAAAAAGGATAGAGAGTTGAGATCAAGAAAAAGGTAAAACCTGATGCAGATGGGCCAAATCCTGAGCAGGTACGGAGACAGTGATCACTATTGATTTCTGGGGGTTAATGTAAAGGCCAGAAATAGAGCCAAAATCCTCAAGAAGCTGAAGAAAAATTGGAGTGGAGGTCAATAGAGAGGTGAGAAAGAGGAGCACATCATCTGCAAAGAGGCAAAGTTTGTGGTGGGAACCTCCTATCTCAAGTCCTTGTATATCTAGATTAGCTCTTATCAGGAGGGCCAGAGGCTCTATGGCTAGGGCAAAGAGCAAGGGAGAAAGGGGGCAACCTTGATAGGTGCCACGCAAGATTAGAAACAATGCCGACTTGTGCCACAAGTATCTGACTCTAGCAGAAGGTTCACAGTATAAGGAGGAGATCCTGGACAAAAATGGGATCCAAAGCCCCAGCGACATAGAATAAAGTCAAGATAGGACCACAAGACAGTGTCAAAAGCCTTCCTAAAGTCTAAGGACAAGAAACAAGTGGGAATGTTGTGAGAATGGTCTAAATGAGAGAGGAGGACCGCCCGTCGAACATTATCGCCTGCTTGGCGGGTGGGTATAAAGCCTACTTGGTCGTTGTGGATGAGAGAGCCTATAAACGGGTTAGGGCGAGAGGAGAAGATTTTAGCGAGGAGTTTAATATCTATATTAAGAAGGGAAATTGGTCTGTAATTGGACCAGACAGAATCGTCTGAGTTGGGTTTCAGGATCATGGCAATATTAGCTGTCACTGTGTCAGAGTTAAAAGACTGACCAGTTAAGATAGCATTGAAAGCGTTTGTTAAAACTGGGGAGAGAAGGTGAGCAAACTTTTTGTAGTAAGCGGCGGAGAAGCCATCTGGACCAGAATGTTTACGAAGCTTCAGGGCCTTGATAGCAATCAGGGTTTCAGTTGGGGTGATTAGTTTTTCAAGAGCTTGCAGTTGGTGGTCTGACAATTTCGGGAATGTAAGGTGGGCTAAGAGAGCTTTAGCGTGAGACCGATCAAAGGAATCCGTTGGAGAATGCAGCTGAGACAGGCGTTTATGGAAAACTTGTAAGATACATACTGGGTTGCTAGTGTAATTACCTTGAGATACGCGCAATCGGATCGGTTTAGTAGTTTGATCTAGTCTGCAAAGTGAAAGGGCTATGAATGTGCCTGGCTTATTCGCTTTGGTATAGTATTTATGCCGAGACCTACAGAGAGAAAGTTCCGCCTAATCCGTAAGAAAGAGATCTAGTTCCAACCGAGATTGCTCCAAAGATTTTTGAGTGCTAAGTGTCAGAGTGGTCTGAAAGGCCTGATGGGATGGGAGCATAGTTGACATTTTTCTTTATTCAGGAAGGATGCTTTGCTGATACAGAACCCCGAAGAACAGGTTTGTGTGCATCCCAAAGAAGGAGGGGAGAAACGTCTGGGGTAGAATTGAGAGACAGGTACTCTTTAAAAGCAATCTCTATGTCTAAACTGTGGGATGGATGGGACAGTAAATTATTGTTGATAACCCAAGAAGAATCAGTTGTTGAGGGTGCCAAGGATGCAATAGATGTGAGGACAGCGCTATGGTCAGACCAAGGTATGGGGAGGGTATCAGAAATGAGAAGCCAAGAAGAGGAACCTACATTTGTGAAAATATGGTCGATATGCGAAAATGTTTTGTGAGCATGAGAGTAGCAGGTATATCGACGTTTCACTGGGTTAAGTTCTCTCCACGTATCGACTAAAGAGTGACGATGTAGGAAGTGTTAAAAGGAGATTTTAGGGGCCAGCGAGAGAGGCAGTTGAGGTGATTTGTCTAGAAAGGGATAAAGGGTGCAGTTAGAGTCTTTGCAAACAATAAGAGTGCCACGTTTATGGCAATCAGTGATGGTCAGTAGGTGGGAGAAGAACGGCAGTGGGCCCTGATTGGGAGCATAATAAGTAACAATGGTAATTTCAGAGTCGAGGAGCAACCCCGACAAGAGGAGATAGCGACCATCAGGGTCTCTGATCGCGGAATGAAGTGTAAAGGGGGTTATGCGATGGATAGTTATGAGGACACTTCTACATTTGGATTTAGTGGAAGCAGTGAAAACTTGAG
Source organism: Staurois parvus (assembly GCF_062004578.1). Lineage (NCBI taxonomy): Eukaryota > Metazoa > Chordata > Amphibia > Anura > Ranidae > Staurois > Staurois parvus. The sequence goes on from NW_028317843.1 coordinate 1,066,013, forward strand.
GATAGTGGGGGCCAAAAAAGTTTGGGGTGGAAGAGAAGTGCGTCTCCTGTAGGTAGACGACATGTGCCTTTTGCAATGCAAATGATCAAGGGCTGTGTTGCGCTTCTGTGGGACATTAAGGCCCTGTACATTTAGAGTAAGGACATTCAGGGAACCCATGGGGGAAAGTATAGTTTGCGAAAAGGCGGTGAGTCTTCATTTGAGTGTACACAGAATGGCGCCGAGAGGAGAAGAAGGAGAGGTAAAGCAGGAAAAGAGGGTCAGGGAAGTCACACGAGAGAACAAGAGAGAGAGAAAGTGGCTTATAATACCAAATAGGAATGAGGAGGGGCTATTATGGCCCAGAGGGTGGTCCCTGAGAGAACTGCGTAGTGGAGAAACCCAGGGGTCAAAAGTAGCCCAGGCAGTACAAAAACACGGTACCGCATGGGCTAGTGGTGGGTACGCAGTAACAAACACAGGGGGAAAGACAGCTCAAATATAACTAGAAGTCAGTAGGCTGCCGCTGAAGCAGCAAGAGCCTAGTCTCACGGGACATCAAGGAAGTCCTGGTACCCAGCTGTACACCTTGTCAACGCAGCCCATCAGGGACGTCAAAATGCTGAGATAGTATGGTGCTGCATGCACAGCCGGATCCAGGGCTCCCATGACTGTATATAAATGCCTCTATAAACACTTTGTGTAATGAAAACAAACCAAAAAGAGAACATTACGGTGTACAAACATAATTAGCGACCAATAGGTCAAAACAGGCTACTAAAAGGAACCAAGACAGCCATTTTGAATGGTGAACTTCATCATCGGTCAATCATGAAGAAGTGACAGAGAGAAGCAATCTAGGCGGTGGACACAGCCCGACAGAGAGCAATGAGATTGGTCCAAATGCACTTGTAGGCTTGAATCCATGTAGTCTTGTGGAGCTGGGGCAGTGGAGGAGTAACATCCTCTTTTGTAAGAGCTACGCTGACCTGTGGGGGAGTGAGAAGGGAGACTTTTTTGTGGAGAGCATAATGCTGACCATCAACGAGAGCCATCTGGAGAGGCCACGTGCAGGCAAAGCTGAAGGTTCTGCAGCATGTTGAGAAGGTCTTCAGGATTCAGCCCGACGGAGAGCAATGAGATGGGTCCAAATGCACTTGTAGGCTTGAATACATGGAGTCTTCTGGAGCTGGGGCAGTGGAGGAGTAACGTCCTCTTTTGTAAGGGCTACGCTGACCTGTGGGGGAGTGAGAAGGGCGACTTTTTTGTGGAGAGCATAATGCTGACCATCAACGAGAGCCATCTGGAGAGGCCATGTGCGGGCAAAGCTGAAGGTTCTGCAGCATGTCGAGAAGGTCTTTAGGATTCTTGCAAAATTAATCTCGGGATTGAAAGGAGAAGCGGACCGCAAATGGGGAGCTCCATCTGTAGGCGATGCCGTGTTGCTGAAGGACCTGAGGATGGGGTTTCATGGCTCTACGTTTAGCGATCATTGTTGGGCACAAATCCTGAAACAGCTCATAATTATGACCTTGTAACATCAGGGACTCTGCTGAATGGACTGCCTGTAGGAGTTGTTCCTTTGTGTGAAAGTAGTGAAGATTGGCGATGATTTTGCGTGGTGGGTTGTCTCGGTGACGAGGGGTCAGTACCCTATGAACTCTATCCATCTCTACGTGTTCTATGGGTATTTCCGGGGCCAGCTCTTGAAAAAGGGCCGTGACTATGGATAGAACAACCGTGATGGATTCTGGGAGGCCGCGTATGCGCAAATTTGAACAGCGGGCCCTATTTTCAAAGTCCTCCAAACGGGATTGCAGGGTCACATTCTCATCACGTAGGAGTTCAAGTTCATCTGAGTGGGTGTGGAGTGTGATGTCGAGGTCGTTGACCCGGTGTTCAAGATCAGGGGTGCGTTGCCCCAATTCACAAATTTCTTTACACAGCTTGTCAGTAATGCAGTCTGACGTCTGTTTTAGGGCTTTGTGCAGCATCTTTTCAAATTGTTTGAGAAGGTCAGGAGAAGAAAGGTCAGAGGCGGGAGTGTGAAGGGAGGTCCCCAGGTCAGAGTCAGACTCATCATCAGATGTGCAGCGAGAGCTGGGATGAGCAGCCTGCAGTGCAGCATAGGGCTGTGCCTGTATCTGTGTAAAGGATGCAGGGACAGCCACCATCTTGGAGGATGCTCGTGCCAAGGCCTCCTTGATCGGGTTTGCTTGCGGCTGGGATTGATGCTTAGCCGCTCCCCAGACCATCGTGACAGGTGCCGGGGGTGTTGTCACGGTGACCGAAGGATTTGTGGGACCGGAGTGGGCCGGGAGCGGAGTCCGTGAGGCTGCTTGCACCTCTGTGTGGCGGAGCCTCGGGTGGATATGTCTGTTCCGGCGGCCTCGCACATGCGCACCCAATGCAATGAGTATTTTTAAGAAAACTCAATAAAATTGAAGTACCTTTGTTGGTAATAGTAACTGCTCATATTCAATCTGCTACTTATTAACACTGGTTAGAAATCTAAAGTGACAACATGACTGATTGCTTTTATTTTAACATCAAGCCCAGTATCGCAGTGTTTTATTGTCCTTATCACAGCCATTACACAATGGTCACCTACAATATATATCTGAAACCTTTGGGAAGCATAGTCAGTCAGAGAGCTCAAAAGTGAAATCATGACTGATTTATCACAAAATGGAACAGAAATATAGCTTTAATGACCAGCACTCAGAAGAAGCAACATTGATGGCAATTTGATGAAACTGTGCTCTAAATGTTTATTCTTTACTAGGATCCTGTCACTTCGTTACTATGTACGTTACTTTGAAGAAGAACATGTATTTTGTATCATATTAGACTCCTTAGAGAGGAACTGACTAGGTCTTCCAGATGTCAACCAAATAGTGGAGTAAGTAAAGAAGCAGGGAGTCAGTGCTGTATTCGTATGTTATATGGTAAGCCAAAATTACCCACACAAAAAAGGGCCAACATTTGTAGACACCTAAACATTACAATGATTATATCATCTAAAGTATGTGGACACCCCTCCAATTTATTAAATTCAGGTGTTGACAAATGCTCTTTTGCCTAAGTGGGTACCAATTTCAACTAGCACACTCCAAAATGTTGTGGAAAGCCTTCCCATATTAGGGGAAACTGTTACAGCTGTAAAGACGAATCCAAATTCATATTGATGTCCATGGTTTGGTGAGGGAAGTCAAGCAAGCTCATATAGGTTTGATAGTCTTTTGACCATTACAAATATAGGTCATAAATACAGTAGAGAGAAGGTTGGCTAGGTACATGGGAAACATACTGTAGATGTGCATGGTCAGATACCTAGCTAAAGACAAGCAGGACTGGTAGCCAGGTAATTAGGTATAATCACAGTCAGAAAGCAAATAAAGTCAGAGGTTTGAGGTCAGTAGAACAGGTTGGGGTTCACAATTCATATTTTTCAGGAACAGCAGGTCTAGCTGCACTTGGGCCTAAACATCATGGATTTATATAGGCAGTAGTGCATCTTAGTGACCATGGACACATACTGTATGAAATGTATGCAAGATAGAACACAGACGACAGACTTGTATCATACACAGCCCCTACTCTGTTGCTAACAATTTCAAATCTTTCACAAACCCTTTGTAGGTTATACTCTGTTTCTAATAATTCCAAACCTTTCACAAACCCTTTGTAGGCTATGTCCAATGAAATAAATAAATCCATCTGAAATTGTTAATATTCTTGGTGTTTTAATAAAATATTTAGAAATGTAAAAAGCAACATAATCTGATTAGGAACCAAGGAGGTATTGTGCTTTGGTATTGCCACTAGGTTCTATAAATCTTCAGATTTTCTGCTTCATAATAGGATATTTTGTGTTGTGTGTGTAAAAAAATATTTGTCATACTGTGAATTGACAACAACTACCAGAGAGATTCAAGTGAGATTACGCCTTAAACACTTCTCTCTCTTGACACCCGGTATAGCAACATAGTTAAAATTATTACTGAAAGAAATACACCACAGATTATTCCTAGCTTAAGCATATATAATGGTGTGAAATAGCACAATATTTTCTCTCTCATTTTTTAAGGAGCCATGATGAATGTGCCTAGTTCAGACTTGTGCAAATTATAGATGTCATGAGTAGCAGCCTCAGCTATTCTGCTTGTCAGCTAATTCATTGCTGTGCTACAATAAGAGCTCATAGCCTATGTGACTCTAAGAGGGTCTTGTAGCATAGTTTAATCATCTGGATTTAGAGTTTAGTCTAATAATATATTTTTTGCACTACAGATTTCATCCAGAATAGGTATAGCTTAGTTCGAAACCCACCTCCACAAGTTGCTTTTTTTTTAAATACCTTCTTATACCTCATGATAAATTTAAAAAAAAAAATCTCACTGTACTCTACATCCTTCTCCAGTTCAGTATCATTAAACTTGCTTCCTGAGCCCAGGGTTTGAAGGTAATGACCAATGGAGGCATGTCATTAAACCATTCCTGGCTCACAAGAGAATAGTCCAAAGAACAGCATACATATCACTAAATGGCATTGTCATCTGCATCACTGGGTGCCACCGACTGCTGCCACAGAAAGAGAAGAAGGGGATCCAAGACATTAAATAACTAGACTAAATAGGCTACAACAGGTACATACACAAAAAAATAAAAAAAAAAGTAATGCAAGGAAAATGTTCCAAGGAATTGGGGTAGGGGTCTGCTTCATTGGGAGGGGGCCTGCCCAACCTTAACCTTTAATTCAAGTCCAAATCCTGAAAAAAATTCTGTATTGGATAGAAAAGGGGAAAGTTAGAGCCTGTTGAGGTGATATCCTCTCACTCTCACAACAGGTATGGATAGGAAATCTCTCCAAAGGACACAGACAAAGATACATTTTTTTTTTTGCTAGAATATGAAAAGCTATAGCTTCTTACAATATATTAATTTTTGTACATGCTTTTCTGCCCTGATGACACCCATTTCTAGTATGGGTGTCACAGGGTTAGAAAGTGAGAGAAAATCTCTCCAGTGAAGTTACAGACAGAAATAAAAACCTAACCAAATTTTAACTTTTCCCCACTTTATATAAAACTAAAATGGAACAAAAATACTGTAAAGTAGACTTAATGAAACTGCAAAGGAGAATTCTGTGAAGCTACTGGCAGGTTGAGGGCAGACTGTAAATGAAAATGAACATAGACCAAAAGATTAACTGTTCTAGGTTGTTTCTGACCTCCTTTTAAAAAAGCTAGTTGCCCGGATGTCATTCTGTTATTTTGATTTCAATGATCTGACTCACTTATCAAAAAGAAAAAATAAGGAAATAAAAAAAAAGAAAAGAATGCTGCCAGTGAAGGCAGAGCTCTGTTGAAATCAGAAGAGCATCATGACTGCCCAAGTTTATCTATTACTCTCAGCACAGACTTCCCTTAGAGGTTTCTTCATGTTAGGCCAGCATATGTAAGCAGAATGATGATGCAATTTCTGTCACCAAAAATGCTGGTACATACCTTCTGTTTGGCAGAATATTCCTGTCATGAAGCAAGTGTTAAGCAAATGTTAAGCTTCCAGCAATCAACTGAAGGGTACATTTATATGTTACTACACAATGAAAATAATTCTTAGGAGGAAATCTCCTTTTGTTGATTCAAGTCTTATAGCAGACATTAAAATATTTACATATGTCAATCAAGCAGTAAATAAATTGTCATATATATCCTCACCAACCTCTGTAGTTGCAACCATTATGGAGAAAATCACCTTCAAAGTTTGCAACAGAAGCTTTTTTCACTTTCTCCCTGAATCTCAGTTACCCCCTGCCAGCAGTGACTTGGTAGCCTGCAAGCCCTCTAATCTTTATTGTAAACACGGAGAAGGGGCACAGGAAGAAGGGAGAGCAGTACTCTGAGACCTAAAATACAGTAAATAACATACAAACGCTAATATTAAAATAATCAATAAAATCTGAAGTTGGATGTGTATCAATCACCCACACGATAGATGTACCAAGATCAATCAAAACTCTATATAAGATCTACACTCACAGGTCACTTTATTAGGTACACCTTGCTAGTACCGGATTGGACCCCCTTTTACCTTCATAACTGCCTTAATTCTTTGTGGCATGGATTCAACAAGGTGTTGGAAACATTGCTCAGAGATTTTGGTCCATATTTTTTATGTGTTACTGTTGCCTCATCTCCATCCAGTCTGCATATTCTCCTCTGACCTCTTACATCATCAAGGCATTTTTCTTCACACAACTACCATTCACTGGATATTTTCTCTTTTTCAAACCATTTTTTGTAAACCCTAGAGATGTTTGTTTATGAAAATCCCAGTAGATCAACAGTTTTTGAAATACTCAGACAAGCCTGTCTGACACCAACAACCATGTCACGTTCAAAGTCAATTAAATCCCCATTCTGATGCTCAGTTTGAACTTCAACAAGTTGTCTTTACCATGTCTAGATGCATTGAGTTTCTGCCATGTGATTGGCTGATTAGCAATTTGGGTTACCAAGCAGTTGAACAGGTGTACCTAATAAAGTGCCCGGTGAGTGTATATATGAATAATTAATATTCAAGTGATTCAATACAAACTAAAGTGTGATGTGTCACATCAATGACCCATATGATAAGTTCCTTAAAAACAATGTCCTTAAAGTGATAGCAAAGGCAATTCTTAACTGCCCTGTGCAATGGTTTGGCACACAGCAGCCTTGATCCTCCTCTTCTCAGGCCCCTCGTTGGCACTCCTGGCCCCTCCCTCCTGCTGAGTGCTCCCTCAGAAATCAGCTTGCTATGGGGGTACCCAAGCAGGTGTCCTCCTGAGCTGCTGATCTTCTTGTCCATTCACACACAGAGCCACGGCTCGGCCCCGCCCCCTCTCTTTCCTCTTTGACTCACTGTCTGTGATTGACTGCAGTGGGAGCCAATGGCTCCTGCTGCTGTCTCAACCAATGAGGAGGGAGAGTCTCCGGCAAGCAGAGACTCTTGTGCACATGGCTGGTTTGAGAGGGGGTTCAGGTAAACATTAGGGGGCTGCTGCACACAGGTTTTTTACCTTCATGCATAGAATGCATGAAGGTAAAAACCCTTCAGCCTTTACAACCACTTTAAAAAAAAAGTACTTAAAAAAAGCATGTGTTTTCTTAACTCCTTCTCATGCAATAGTGCCCAGTGAGTTCCACCACCTTTCATACTGTGTGATCATATCAATAACTTACCTATTACATATTAATAGATCACCATGGGCATTCCCCTTTAAGGGGTCTCATACACCTCTTCAAGATGTCTCCAATAACTCCCACCTGTTCACCTCTTCATTCATATCAATAGGGGCACAATTTTATCAGTACTTCCTCCACTGGCTCCTCCAATCAAAAGGAATAAAAACTTGCATAGTGTTTTACTATAATAATCATAAGCTATTTATTAAAATCAGAAAAGTATTGCACTCACCTAGGCAAGAGCAAGAGTTACCTGGAAGGGGCCACCGGATTGCTGGTTCAGGTGATGCTGGTGTCTCAGTCCTATAGGGGGCATGTACTTGAAAGATTTGGATGGAGGTTAAAGTGGTGCACTGCTGTTTTGAGTGCACTTTACTTGGAATACTTTTCTTATTTTAATGAAAAGTTTATGATTATTATGGTAAACACTATGCAAGTTTTTATTCCTTTTGAGGTGCCAGTAGGAGATACTAGAGGCATCCTGAAATGGTGTATGAGACCCCTTAAAAGGGAATGTGAATGATAACCTATTCATGCTTAATAGGTCAATTTATAGGTAAGCGCACAGTGTGAAAGGTGGTGGAACTCACTTGGCACTATTGCATAAAAAGGAGTTAAGAAGACACATCATATAGTTTTTTAAAGCACTTGGTTTTAAGGATATTGTTTTTTTGGAGCACTTATCATATGGGTCATTGATGTGAATGGTACGCATCACACTTTAGATTGTATTGGATCACTTGAATAATAGTGTTTATATTTCAATATTTTTATTGAAGTTTTTCAGTATAACAACAGGGTATAAGAGTAGTGTAGATAATGAGATACAGTTCACAGTCAAGTAGAACAAAGCGTTAGTGTGAGGTGCGTTCCCCATCATTTGGCTGGGGTTTACAAATGTCTAAGTTGCATTGACCTGAGAGGTATGCTCAGTTAGGTGTGAACCGTATTGAGATGGTGGTGTTACGTAGAGAGGGTGAGGAACATGTGAAAGGATGAGGGCTGGGGGGGAGGTGGATAGGGGGATAGGGGGAGATATGCACCAGTCTTGGATGAAGGGTCTAGGCATTGTGAGGAATTGTATCAGTCTTTTACTGTGCAGTTTGGGTTCTATAGCCATCGAGACCATTGGAGTTTCAACTTGTGGTAGGATGTGTTGGTGGGAGCTGTTCTTCTTTCCATGTCGCATTGTGTGTTGAGATCTGATATAAGTGTGGAGAGGGAGGGAGATTTAGTAGAATTCCATAGTTTAGTAAGATTAGTTTTAGCAGCTGATAGTGTATGAATAATAATTGTACGAGAATCCCTGGGGAATTTGTCGATCCCTATATGGAGGAGTGCCAGAGCCAGGTTTGGTGGGATTGGAGTATCAGTTATTATTGTGAGAAGTTGAAAGACGCTGTTCCAATAGGATCTGATGGATTTGCATGCCCAAAGTATGTGAAAAATTGATCCTGTTTCTCCGCATTGTCTCCAACAGGTGGATAGGTATTGAGGGTAATACAATGAATGTTTGGTTGGTGTTAGGTACCATTGGTGTAGGATTTTCATGTATGATTCCCAGTGGGAGCTACATCGGGATGCTTTATGAGTAATGTTAAAGGTCTTCTCCCATGTATGTGGTAGAATTGGTTGAGAAAGGAGTTTCTCCCAGTTGGAGAGAGAGGAAGTTTGTAGGGAAAATCGAGAGTTGGTTATATAGGTGTAAAATGTTGAAATCCCTTTTTTTGGGTACTGTGGTTTGTTTAAAAAATGGTATGCTGTGGATGGGATTGTCAGAAAGAATGGGATATTTACCTTCTGTAGGGAGTGAGCTATTCTTAAGTATGTAAACTGTTCATTGTCGGGAAGGTTGAATTTTCTCTGAAGGGTCTGGAAGGAATCTAAGGTATGGGTTGTATAGAGGTCTTGTATGAAGGAGATGCCACGGTTTTCCCATTGTAGCAGAGGTAGGGAGGGAGTGATGAGATGAAGTGTTGCAATTGGAGTAAGTATTTGTTTGGTTTCTGTCGATTTAAGGGTGAGGAGATCAGACCAAGCTTGTATGGTAGCTTGAATGCATGAGTGTTTGATATGAGTTTTGGAGATGAGAGTTTGTGGTGAGAACAGTATAGTATATGATGTAAGTTGGGTGTGATGAAGCGATTCCATGTTGGACCATGTTTTTTCTTTCGAAGGGTGCCACCAATAGTAAAGTTGGTCCAGTAAAGTGGCATAATAATACGATTTTAAGTGTGGAAGACCTGCTCCTCCTCTGGATTTGGGGCGTATTAATAAGTTTGTGGTACATCTTGTTTTTTTCTTATTCCAGAGAAATTTGGTAAGTATCGCCTGTAATTTGGTAAAAAAAGCATTAGGAATAGGAATGGGGAGTGTGCAAAATATATAAAGGATTTTGGGTAGTATATTCATTTTAAGAGTTGCTACTTTTCCCAGTTTTGAGAGTGTTGAAGTACGAAGATTGTTAAGTTCTCGTGGGATGGATTTGAGCAAAAGTTTGTGGTTTGCAGCGTAGAGTTGCTCCATTGTAGGTGTGAGATTTATTCCTAGATATGGGATGTTGTTGTGTACCCAGGAGAAAGGGAATTGTTTGGTTAATGTCTGTTGAGTCTTAGTGGACGTGTGGAGGTTTAGGATAGAGGATTTGGGTTCATTGAGTTTGCAGTATGATACGTCAGAGTAGTTTTGAAGATGTTCGCGAATCCCTTGAAGCGACTTGTGGGGGTTAGTTATCATCAGTATGATGTCATCTGCAAACAGACTAATTTTGTGTTCAGTTTTAAGGTTTGTAATTCCTGAAAAGTTGGGGTCATCTCTGAGTTTTAAGCCAAGTGTTCAATGAGTAACGCAAAGATTATGGGGGACAAGGGGCAGCCTTGTCTCGTACCGTTGGGAATGTGAAAGGGTTGTGAGAGTGTGCCGTTTGTTAGTACTCTAATGGATGGGTTAGAGTATAGGGATAGGATTGCAGAGAGCATCCAATCCGTAATTCTGAATTTTTGGAGTGTTAATTTCATAAATAGCCAATGTATTCAATCGAATGCTTTTTCGGCATCTAAGGACAGAAGTAGAGAGGGTTGTTTTGTGGTTTCCAAGTTATGAATAAGGGAGATGAGTTTCCTGATTGCGTCTGGTGCCTGGCGTCCAGGGATGAATCCTACTTGATCTGGATGAATTAATGTAGGGAGGAGGGGAGTAGTCCTTGTGCTATGATTTTGGCATAGAGTTTTATGTCCGTGTTTAGTAGAGAGATAATTCTGTACAAGTTGGGGGTCTTTACCTGGTTTTGGAATAGTTGTAATTGTGGATTGTAGTATGTCTTTGGGAAATTCGCCTGTTGAGGCGGCATGGTTGAAAAGGGTGGTAAGATGTGGTGTAAGGTCAAGTGCAAATGTGTTGTAGAATTCATTAGTGAAGCCATTGTTTCCTGGTGATTTATTAAGGGGTAATTTTTTAATAGATTTGGATATTTCTGCGGGGGAGATTGGGGTAGAGATGGTAGAGAGTTGTAAGGGAGTAAGTTGAGGGAGATTCGTAGTGTTTAAGAATTTTTGTATGGATGTTGTTGTTGGTTGAGTTGTATCTGGGTCATCTTTGATGTTATAAAGTGTTTGATAGTAGGTAGCAAAAGCATTAGCTATGTCTTGTGGGTTTGTGAGAGATGCACATGTTGTTGGATGTTGGATTAACGATAGTTTGGATTTGAGACGTCGTTGCTTAATTAGTTTCAATAGTAGTGAGTTTGCTTTGTTGCTTAGAGAGTAAAATTTTGCTTTCGTTTTTTGTGGGTTAAGTTCATATTTGTATAGTAGGAGAGTTCTGAGTTTGTGTCTGTCTGAGGTCAGTGATTCATGTGTGGAGGGATTGGGGTTGTTTTTATTGATTTCTTCTTTTAGTTTTATGAATGTGAGAAGTTGGTCAATTTGTTGGGTTCTTTGTTTATTAATGCAAGAATTTAATTGTATGAGGATACCTCTCATGTATGCTTTATAGGTGGACCATAATGTGGTTATTGTGGTGTCAGGTGTGGCATTAAATTAAAAAAATACTTTATGGGCTTCTAATAAATGTTTCTGGTTATCTGGGTTCTTCGCTTTTGAGGAATTCAGTCTCCAGATACGGGGGATTGAAGAATGTTATTTGCCGTCCAGAGTTGTTAATTGGAGCGTGGTCTAACCAAGTTATTGTGCCAATTTTGGATGATGTTACATGCTGTAGGGTCCATTTGTCGATAATAAAGAAGTCTATTCTGGAGTAGGACAGGTGAGATGGGGAATAGTAGGTGTAGCCTCTTTCGGTGTTGTGGTGACATCTCCAAATGTCATAAAGATCATGGTCATGTAGGAAACAATTAAAATTATGGTTGGCGGAGCGTTTATAGGTGGAGGAGTCCAGGAGTGAGTTCCCAATGATGTTAAAGTCTCTGCCAATGAGTAGTCTACCCTGTCTGTGAGAAGAGATGATGGATTGGAGTTTGCGGAAGAATTGTATTTGATTGTTGTTGGGTCCATAGACGTTGACTAAGGTATATGGTATATCGTTGCGTTTGCAGATTAAAATGTGAAAGCGTCCTTGAGGGTCTCCTATTTCCAAAATGTGGTGGAATTGTGTAGAGTCTTTTATAGCTGGGATAACCCCATTCTTCTTCTTAGCGTTAGTGGCCATGTAGATATGGGGAAATCGGTGTAGTTGAAATTTAGGTGTCTTGGTGGTTGAAAAGTGTTTTTCTTGTACAAAGAGAATATCCACCTGGAGTGTACGGGGTTTCTTTTTGGAGCATCGATCTTTTGAAGAGGGAGTTTAGGCCCCGAATGTTAAATGATGTTAATTTAATCATGATGTAGGTCGTTGGTTTGGTTGGTGGAGTAGGGGGTTTGTTTCTGAGTATGTTGAGATAAGTTGGGGAAGCTTGGTAGCGCAAAAGATATTTCTTCTTCGGGTCTGGTAAGATAAGATTTGTTTGCTCGATGGTGTACGTGATAGTTTCCGTATGGTGTTGAGTGTTTCAGGTGGTCTGATGATGTAAATGGTCGACTGGTGGTGCGGGAAGTGGTAGACATGACAGGAAATAAAAAGAACTTGCGGAAAATGCAAGCAGCATGAGTAGCATAGGCTGCTACTTAAAAAACAGGGGTGTGTGAGCAAGCAATGACCATGAAATGCGTCATGCCAAACAAAGTCTCGCAACTTGCGAATATTTTGGAAAGGGCCGATCGCCAGAGGGTAAGAGGTTGCGGTATAGTATCCGAAACGTTAAGAGTATGGTATAACAAGAGTGTAGTTACTCAGGTTCACTCTGTCTCCATTTGTTGTGCCATAGTAGAGGTGGGTTGGTGAGGATCCTCAGGTATTATATTCCATGTTTTCAGTAAAGCGATACCTGCTTCTAGGTTTTTAATTGTGTGTATTCTGCCCTGATGCTTGATGGTTGGTTTGGTGGGGAAGCCCCATTGGTAGCCTATTCCATGGTTTCGTAGGGCCTTGGTGATGTTAATCATCGTTTTGCAGTTAAGGAGACTGGCTTTCGACAGATCTGCATATAATCTGATGCTTGCGTGTGATGGCGGGAGCTGGGAGGGGTTTCTGGCTGCTGTCATTATTTTTTCTTTTATATGATAAAAATGAATGTGCGCCAGGACATCTCTGGGGATGGACGCTGATAGAAATGCGGGTTTAGGTATTCTATGCGCTTGATCTATGGCGAGCTCCATGTTTGAGGGAGATGGTATGAGGTGCTTCCTATATTGTTGAAGATATGAAGTTAGCGAATCATTAGTGATATTTTCAGGGATGCCTCTGAATTTAATATTGTTGCGCCTGGAGCGGTCTTCTAAGTCCACCAATTTCAGGGTTATTTGCTCAGTTTCAGAAGTGTGGTCATCATGTGCGTCGATTAAATCGTTATGTGCTGTAATTACATCTCCCATTCTCATTTCAATATGGCGTAGTCTGTGCTCTTGTTGCTGGACCGCATGTGAGATCTGGGATATTGATGTGGCTGTATCATTGTGTAGTGTTTGCTGTAAGGATAGTAGCATGTTCTTCATGCAGATTTCTGTGATGGGCTGATCTGAGGCAGGGAAGGACTCTAAAGATGACTCTATGGTGTGCTGAGGAGAGGGATGGCTGATAGACTGATAGTCAGTTGATATGTCTGGATCTAGACGAGGTCTAGATTTGGCTGGGCTGCTAGTGGTGGGTGATAGAGGGGGAGATAACTCACCCAGGTCTCTAAGATACAGAGGAGAGCGCAGCCTGTCATGCAGCAGCTGGTATCTGTTGTCCCCCTCATGGCTGCTGTGTGCTGTGTCCGTGCAGCCGGCGCCATCTTGGATCCCTGCCGAGACAGCAGGGAAGAAGTGGGTGAGTTTCTCTGGTTGCCCAGGGGCTTTGCGGCGGCGAGGCATGTCAGGTGAGGGTTGTACACCCTTTATGTAGCTGCTGCTGTGTTACGGATCGGTCAGGGTCGGTGTGAGCCGCGGGTTGTCTGGCAAGTGGACGGAGCGGAGCTCAGTAAACGTCCATTCGGGAGCTGGCCGTGCATGCGCCCCAATAATAGTGTTTATATATAGATCTTGTCTTTAGACTTGATTGGTCTTGGTGCACTCATCACGTGGGTGATTGATGTGAGTGATACACATCTCACTTCAGATTTCATTGGATTATTTTAATATTATTGTTTGTATATACAGCAGTGTTTCTCAACTCCAGTCCTCATGGACCCCCAACAGGTCATGTTTTCAGGATTTCCATTATTTTGCACAGGTGATTTGATCAGTTTCACTGCCTTAGTAATTACCACAGCTGTTTCATCTGAGGGAAATCCTGAAAACATGACCTGTTGGGGGTCCATGAGGACTGGAGTTGAGAAACACTGATATAGAGTAAGTATGATTTGTAACTAATTATTTGCACCAAAGGAGCATAGCGGAGTAGAAATGTTGCATGGCAGGTTTTATTAATTCATTCTGAGACCCAGCTTAAACAACTTCACTACTTCTAATGTAAGCTCTGAGGGCAAATGACTGTAAGGGTACAGTGACTATAACTACAGATGTCAGTGGGAGCTTATTTTGAAACCATTATATTGTACATTATGTGTAAATTAGTATGGGAATAGGTTCACAGTTCTACATTAAGACTGTTCAAAGACAGACAGATATCTTCACAGGACCTCTGGGCAGGGAGACATCTTTCTGTCCTTCCATCAGTCAACCTGACAGCACTAGGATCACCAGTTGAAATCCCAGCCATGGCACTACTTACATGAATGTTCTGCCTGTGCCTGCATGAGTTTCCTCTGGGTACACCGGTTTCCTCCCACACTCCAAAGGCATGCTGGTAGGTTAATTCTCTCCTGTTTAAATTGGCCCTAGTATGTGTATGTATGAATACGAGTTAGGCACCCTAGATTGTAAGCTCCTTGGTGGCTGGGACTGATGTGAATGTACAACATATATATACGTAAAGAGCTGCATAAATTATTGGAACTATATAAATACCTATAAATAAGTGATAAATAAATAACTGTTGCCCCATAGTGACAATGAAGCAGGCAAGTGAAGGATCAGACCACATGAATGCTTCTGGCCATTAGAGGCACTAATTATCACTGCCAAAGTAGACAGACTTCTCCTTTGCTTAAATACTTACCTTCAGTCCTTCTTCCAAATTCTTCACTGTATGGTCTGCCAAACATCATACAGCCTATGCAGAAAAATCCTGAAAGCCTCCAGCCCCTAATGGCCCATATATTTCTGTGGTTGATTACTAAAAGAAACATTCTCCTTTAAGGCAAACATTTCAAAGCAACTATAGAACGAAAATGCTCTCTGAAAATACACTATACCTTCTATTTAACTGGTGAGGTTTTTTTTCAGACTCTTCCAGTGCCCTTAAAGTCTTCAGTTTTGTTTCAGATTAAGGATCATGGCCTGATCACAGTGGTGCTCTTTGAACTGCAGTGAAAAGTAGTATTGACACAACAACTACCAAACATGAATTCCTTCCATTGTAATTACTGTTATTGCAACTTATTCTTTCCATTAATAATCCACCACTTAATTGAAAGCTATGTAGAAACATGGTGTTAGTATACAAAAAGCCATTAAGTAATTATAAGCTGCTTAGTACCTACTATGTCCGCCTGCTTTGCGCCTGCCAAAAAAGGTGGGATTGTGTTGTCTGCATATTCAGCTTCTAACAACCTTGAGAGGTAGAACTGTGTGCCAAAGAAACCTATCCCCATTTAGAAATAAAGTAATATATAGCGTATAGTAGCCGGTGAGTCAAATCACTGAATAGCTAATAATATCCAGGCAAGATTGCTTATACTAAAGTCAGAACGTCCACTGAATTTATCTTTAATCTGGCATTTAAATAAAGCACTTCAGACAGACTCAGCTGATTCTGCGTGTGCAACGTGTGTGTTTTGTGTGTGTGATTAGTTTCATGGCATAGAACATGATGCTGTTTAGAAGAAGAGGATGCTGGCAATAACAGGGATTTAGCAGTGCAGCGAGATGCAGAACAAGAATACAATGAGAGCCACTCTGCAGGCCAGCTGTATCCCTGAGTCAGTTTAAGATTTAAACGTATTCAGCAATGATTTGGCCACAGGATGTCACTATTCCACTGAAGTATGCAGATCCATTATTATCGTTGTTGTTATGATTAGTATCCCTGTTATTCCTTTGCAACAAATTTATGATCAAACTTAATCACCGTTACGCTAATAGATCATGCAGAAATGTTCTTGCCATTCAAAATGCTTTATAGATTACACATCTTATGACTTTTACTATACAGAAGAAAATTTAGAAGTAGATGACAACTGGAGGTGTAGCAGTGGAATCTGGATTAATGTTTTAGAGGTTTGTGGCTGATGATGTATGTGTGCTAAGTAAAACTAAACCAATTGATTTAATGCAATAGTAAAGGACTTTTTTTTAATTAAAGTGACATACATGTTAGACTTACCTGCTCTGTGCAATTGGTTTGCACAGAGCAATCCCTGAACTTCCTTTTCTGGGGTCCCCCACGAGTGCTCTTGGCTCCTCCTCTACTGTGTCTGCCCACAAGGCAAGCACTTGCTATGGAAGCAGATATGCAGGTTTGTTCCCAAGCTGGGCTCTGTGTGAGAGGCTCAGTCCCATCCCCTGCTCCCTCCTCACAGGATTTGATTGACAGCAACAGGAGCTAATGGCATCCACTGCTGCCTTTGTGGCTGTGAGGAGAGAAAGAGTAGCAATGCAGCTCTCAGATACAGCACTAGATTGAAAGTGGAGGCAGGTAAGTATTTAAGGGGTTCTGGAGTGTGCTGTTACTGGAAGAATTTGTACCTTAATCACTTTTTTTTTTAATAAAATCCAGATCCCCTATGCACCAATATACCATTAATGTACCTCAGTTACAAAAATATACAAGCTTTCTTTGAGCTGGAGAGCAAGGCCTTACCTTAGCCTTTGGTACATTTCTCAGAAAGCGTTTTCAATTCCTGGAATGTAAACAGAGGACAGAGGAGCCAGTAGGACCCCGGAAGGAGATTACCAGCTGATCTCATTAGCATACACATCCTTCACTGACCTCATTAGTACACACCCTTCACCCATCAACCATTGTTCATAGCATGGTTCTCTCCCCAGGTGCACTTGCCATGCTTCCCCAGAGTCTCTACAGACGGGCTCAGGCTGAGTGATTAGATAGATGCTGTGTCTTCCTATTATATAGTTTTGGTAAATCTAAAGGAGATCATACAGAGATTGTACAATAAGATTGTATAGTGTATGGCCACCTTTATACACCAATTATTACCTAGTTGCACTTTCAGTGTAATTAATTGTTAACGACACACCAAACACAGAAGCTAGCACACATTTTGCTACATGAAAATAAAGTTGGCAAGTGCAGCAAAACGCGCTGTAAAAAAATTTACAACACGCACCATGCAATAATGTCCCATGAGCCTTTGCCATATGTAGCACAGCCCATTGAATTCAACAAGCTTCCCTATGTGCGTCACTGAAAAAATGAGCCTAAAAACACGCGTTCCCTCTACTCTTGGTGTAAATGAGGCCTGAAAGTGAAGTTGGTGCATTTACATAATAACAATGAGACTCCATTCACATCTGTGTGTTTTCAAATGCATTGCTATCTGCACAGAAAATGCACGCTCTGCCATGCATTTCAGAAACACGCTGCAAACATGCATTGTGTTTGTGTTGTCATTACATGTTAAAGGCACCCCAAGTGCAGCAAACACACCAAAAACCTCAGTAACGCACCCTGCTCCACTCCAAAAAAAGTTCAGGAGCTTTTCTGGGCCAATTATTGCAGGTATGGCAGCCCATTCAAGTGAAAATGCTTCAAAACGCCGAAAACAAAAGCATGCAGAAATGTGAGTCTTCACTACATGGAGATGTGAACTGGGCCTGACAACTGAGTGCTCCATCCACTCCCTCCTATGTACTTAAATAAAGATGCCCATACACTATGCAATCTGAATGTACACTCTCTGTACAATTTCCTTTAGATTTACCAGAACTATGGAATAGGAGGACACACCTGAACAATCTATTCAATTTGTAGCAAATAAGACAAGCCCTTGTACGACATAGCTGATGAGAGCAAGGTAGTATTCTAATGAGGGAGGTGTGGTTCAGAGTGGTGAACACACCCTATCACTCCCTCTTCTGTGATGCAACAAGGAAGTGAAGACTTCTGAGAACTGACCTACAGGAAGTGAATGATGAAAGACCATTGACAGGCAATGATGGAATCTGAAAATCCCTTCAACATTTTACAGAAACTCACAAAAAATTAAATGTCTTGTGGATGAGGTAAGTGATAGAAAAGCACATTGGGATGGCTGGGCCAAAATTGCTATTGGAAAATGCTTCCATTTATCATGAAAAGTGAAATTCTGCCTGAAAAGGTGAACTTGTCCTTTAAGCCTTAAGAATCAATTTAATTGTTTCCCAAAACAGAACCATTCAAGTCTTGCCAAAAAGTTTGACTGTAACAGTTGCTTGTACTCTCAAACATCAAGCCATCAAATCACTGGTGTCATAACTGATCACATGTGCAGCACCAGACAATGGTATATCAAACAAAGGCTAAGGTGGTAGCTTCTATGGCTTTAAGTAGGCAGTAGGCTTTCTAAACAAAGGACTATTATACTGTCTCTTAGACTATAGTGGAGCTGGATTGTGGCCGGTATAGAGGAGAATGGAGGGTCCAATCGGGTGCACCTAAAAAATGGACAGAGGAACCCAATCTGACTGCTAGTGTGAAAAGGGCCTAGGAATAGAAGATGCCCCTGCATCAGTAGGTGCAAACACTGTCTCGGACTTGGTGGTCAATGGGAGTAAACAAAAATTACACAGTGCTCGTGGTAAGTAAGAAGAATCATGCCCCATTATTGGTATAAGTTGGAGGAATGGTGCCCCATTATTGGTATTAGTTGGAGGAATGGTGCCCCATTATTGGTGCCAGTGGAAGGAATAGTGTACAATCATTAATATCAGTGGGAGGAATTATGCCCAATCGTTGGTGTCAATGGAAGCAATGGTGACTCAATGTTGGTGTCAGTAGGAGGAGTTAACTAAATATAATTGGAAAAGCAGAAATGTGAAAATTCCACTGTAGAACTCGTTGCTCTGTGGTGTCTTCTGTTCTTACAACCTAGCAGCATTTCTGTTTTCCCTTGGCTACCCTTTTTTAGTGTGTGCTTGTGATATGGGGTATGGTATGCTACCAGGGGCGGACTGACCACTTGGAAACTCGGGCACTCGGGTCAGTAGGGGGCCCCATGAGATGTCCCTGGTACCTTTTTCATAGGCTTTTTTGAGTTTGGACAAGGACACAGGGACCCCATGATCCCCTATTGCCCGGGGGCCCCATGAGTTGTCAGTCCGCCCCTGTATGATACTGTTACACATTACTAAGACAGACCCTACCTACTTACTGTATAAGTGAACTTACGCCTAAAGTGTTCAAGTGAAGGGGATTGAGACACTTGCATGTTACAGTTAAATAAGAACAGATGGTGATGAAGCCCCAGACTCCAGGGGGAGCCTATGGATGTCTGAAAAACTGCAATTCAGTGCTTCTCATATAAAGTCAATATCACTTTTACAAGTCTTTAAAGAACAACTAACATTACAATTTGACATTGCTTTGTCCCCCATTGGACAAAGTACGGTACATGTAGTACTTTGTACACATAGCTAGGCACATCTTCAGTCTAGAAATGAGATACCACTTAATGACACCCCCCCCCTCCCCCGTTGATCCTACAACAGTTAGGAAGAGATGGATTTATCAAAACAGAAACTTGTCTCAGCTCAGAGCACTTTGCCAAGACAAGAGGAATGCACAGGGAGGGGAAAATGTGTCAGCTCCTGCATTGCTCTTGCCACAGCCTTTCTCTGGAATGTGCTCTGAACCGACAGGCTGCTATTATTATTATTATTATTATACAGTATTTATAAAGCGCCAATAGTTCACTCAGCGCTGTACATTACAAAGGGGGACAGAACATGTGACAGAACAATACCAATACAATGCAAAACATGAGGGGATCAAGGGCCCTGCTCTTTCGAGCTTACAATCTAGGAGGGAGGGGGTGGCGGCACAGGAGGAGATAGCTGGGGGGGATGGAGTGGTAGGAAGAGTGGAGGAGGTCGGCAAGTTAGCAGGGGGTGGGGTAGGCTTCCCTGAAGAGATGGGTTTTCAGGGTGTGCCTAAAGGAGAGGAGAGTAGGTGATAATCTGATGGGTTGGGGCAGGGAGTTCCAGAGGATGGGTGACACCCTGGAGAAGTCCTGGAGGCGGGCATGGGAGGAGGAGACCAGGGAACTAGAGAGAAGGAGGTCTTGTGAGGAGCGGAGTGTGCGTGCTGGGCGGTACTTGGATATTAGGTCAGAGATGTAGTACGGGGCAGTATGGTGGACAGCTTTGTACGTCAGCGTTAGGATTTTGAATTTGATCCGTTGTGCAATCGGAAGCCAGTGGAGGGATTGGCAGAGGGGGGTGGCGGAGACAGAGCGGTTGGAAAGGTGAATGAGTCTGGCAGCCGTATTCAGGATCGACTGAAGCGGGGATAGCCAGCGGCGAGGCAGGCCAGTGAGGAGGAAGTTGCAGTAGTCGAGTCGTGATATGATGAGGGAGTGGATGAGCTGTTTAGTGGTTTCTGGGGTTAGGAACGTGCGGATTTTGGCAATGTTGCGGAGGTGGAGTCTGCACGAGTTTGTTAAAGATTGGACTTGGGGCTGGAAGGATAGGTTGGAGTCCAGAATGACACCCAGTACTCTGGCCTGCAGGGCGGGTTTGATGGTGGAGTTGTTGGATGTGACGGAGAAATCAATGGGGGGTGGTGTCCGGGGTGGGGGGAAGACAAGAAACTCGGTTTTGGAGAGGTTCAATTTAAGGAAGTGGAGCGACATCCAGTCTGATATGTCGCTCAGTAGGTGTGTGATTCGGGCTGAGACCAAAGGGGTGAGGTGGGGGGTTGAGAGATAGATTTGTGTGTCGTCGGCATAGAGGTGGTAGTTGAAGCCGTGAGAGTGTATGAGTTGGCCAAGGGAGGAGGTATAGATGGAGAAGAGAAGGGGCCCGAGGACAGAGCCTTGAGGGACCCCAACAGAAAGGGGGAGTGAGGGGGAGGTGGTAGCATTATAGGTAACGCTGAAGGAGCGTTGTGACAGGTAGGATGAGAGCCAGGAGAGAGCAGAATCTCTGAGGCCGAGGGAGTGTAGTTTTTTGAGGAGGAGGGGGTGGTCGACTGTGTCGAAGGCCGCAGAGAGGTCAAGGAGTAGGAGCACTGAATGGTGGCCATTAGCTTTGGCGGTTAGCAGGTCGTTGGAGAGTTTGAGTAAGGCAGTTTCGGTGGAGTGTAGGGGACGGAAGCCGGACTGTAGGGGATCGAGGAGGTTGTTGTCGTTGAGGTGAGAGCATAGGCGGGTGTAGACTAGGCGCTCGAGGAGTTTAGATGTAAATGGGAGCAGGGAGATGGGTCTGAGGTTGTTCGGGTCATTGGGGTCCAGGGAGGGCTTTTTAAGTATGGGGGTGATGTGTGCATGTTTCAGAGGGGAGGGGAAAGTGCCTGAGTAGAGGGAGAGATTGAAGATGTGGGTGAGGGAGCGTAGGATGGAGGAGGAGGAAGGTCGTAGGAGTTGTGAGGGGATAGGGTCGAGGGGGCAGGTGGTGAGGCGGGCATCAGAGAGGATCTTGGAGACTTCCTCGATGGTAGTAAGGTCAAAGGTGCGGTGTGTGGGGGGAGCTTCAGTATGAGGAATGTAGGGTGGGGTGGAAGAGGAGGTCAGAGCAGTGGTGGGGCCGTGGGAGAGGGGTGATGATGGGGTAGCTGAGTGAGGGTGAAGGGGGTTGGAGAGAGTTTGAGCAGCGACGAAGTCCCTGCGGGTTATGTCGAGGGGGAGGGGGGATAAGGGGGTAGCTGTGTGAGAGGGGACGGGTTGAGAGGGTGTGTGAGTTGCGGCAATGTCCTTGCGAATTGTGTCAATTTTGTTTTTGAAGTGATTGGCAATCTCAAGGGCAGTGAGTGAGGTGCTGGGTGGAGGTGGGGGTGGAGAGAGTAGAGAGCTGAAGGCAGAGAAGAGTCGGCGAGGATTGGAGGAGAGGGCCTTGATGAGGGTCAAGAAGTAGGCCTGTTTGGCAGCATGGAGGGAGGAGGTGTAGGTGCGGAAGGCAGATTTATAGCGGGTGAAGGCTTGTTGGGATTTGGTTTTGCGCCATAGTCGCTCCAGGGCACGACTTTGTCGTTTGAGGGTTTTGGTGTGATCAGTCTGCCAGGGCTGGAGCGGTCGGGGTCTGATGTTGCGTGTGGTTAAAGGCGCTAGTGAGTCAAGGGCTGTTGAGAGCGCATTGTTGTAGGCGGTCAAAGCCAAGTCGGGGCAGGACAGGGGGAGGATGCGGTCGTGGAGTTGATCAGCTGCAGAGTGGAGGGAGGCAGGGTTAAGGTTGCGGAGGTTCCGGCTGGTAGTAGTGTGACATTTGGAGGGGTAGGCGTTGGAGGACGAGGAGATAGAGAAGGTGATCAGGTTGTGGTCAGAGAGAGGGAAGGGGGTGTTAGTGAGGTTGTGGGGAGCGCAGCGGTTGGAGAAGACAAGGTCCAGGATATTTCCGTCAGAGTGGGTGGTGGATTGTATGCACTGTGCAAGTGCAAAGGAGGAGGTTAGGTGGAGGAGACGGGCTGTGTCCGGGTTGTCGAGGTTGACAGGGATGTTGAAATCCCCAAGAATTATGGTGGGTAGCTCAGAGGAGAGGAAGAAGGGTAGCCAGGAGGAGAAGTCATCCAGGAAGCGGGGTATGGATCCAGGAGGCCGGTATATCACAGCAATCTTCAGGGGGGTTTGGGAGAATAGTCGGAGGCAGTGGGCCTCGAAGGAGGAGAAGGATAGGGAGGGGGGGTTTGGGAGGACTCGGAAGGTGCTCTGCGGTGACAGGAGCAGACCAACCCCACCACCTTTACGACCGTTAGGCCTGGGTGAATGGGTCCAGGTGAGACCTCCATAGGAGAGTGCAGCAGGGGAGGTAGAATCAGTGGGCTGGATCCAGGTTTCTGTGATCGCTAGGAGGTTGAGGGAGCGGGAAACAAAGAGGTCGTGGATGGCGGTAAGCTTGTTGCACACCGAACGGGCGTTCAGGAGTGCACATGAAAATTTTTATCATATATTATGATGGATCCTTCCTAGCTGTTGTTGGATTTGCTGCCAGGAAAGGGAAGACAGGTTGGACTTCATAACTAGACATAGCAAGCACTTAGCTACATGGGACAAACTGTACTTTGACCCATGAGGGTGAAGAACAATGTAAAAAAATGTAATGATAGTTCTTATTTATTTTATTTAAATATATGATTCAATGGAAAACCATATCTTTTTCTCAATACAGCTTTTCTTTATACTGGATTCACACTGTCTTGTGTGCTGTATGTGAAGGGGTGAAAATGGGACCATATACTTTCACTTTTGCACTAACCTGCAGTGCATAGATAAACCAGCCGCATAGGACAGAGTGGGATTTCTACTTGAAATGCATTTTCATGTAGCAAAATGAATGAGTTTTGTTGCATAAAAATGGAAAATTGTGAATAACCCCTTAAGACTATCAGATGACCTTACACAATACATATGCACAAAACATTGTTTTGCTATTGTCTGCCAACATCATTTTCAAAGAGTTTATCACTGCATCTCACTGCATTTCCATCTCAAGCCCTGATGGAGAAGGTGATTTTGGACACCCAAACCATATTGGATATGCTTTAAATTGTCCCCCTGAACTATATTAGAATAAACTCATATCTAGACCTCTTAGCTGTGGTTTGACATTTCAGTTTACTTTTTTGTTACACTACAATCCAAGAAGACTGTAAAGATCCTCTGGGGTGGAGAAGTCACTACCTGTGAACCAGATAGCCCTCATCAATACCTTAAGATAAGGTAGCAACACCAGTAAGATAACCTTATAGATAAACTACTATATTTCGTTTTTTTTTAAAGAAGTTCGGGGTAGTTAAAAAACAAATATACATACCTACCTATATTATGCAACATTGGTATGATGTTGCAGCTGTCCTCTGCTGGCTCTATGCCCTAGAACTGAGTAATCACATGACCACTGATCACTCAGTTTTCAGTATTTATGGACCAGAGAGTGATGAATATCAGTCACCATTCTCTGCTCTTCCCTCTGACACTCACGGGAGTGCTTGGATGGAGAGGGGATGGGATCAGGCATATAGATGGATCATGATAATATGGTTGAGATCCCTCCAGAGCCTGGAGTGGTTCTGTGAAATCAGCCAACAGTGGGCTGTAGCCTTCTGTCTACTGATTCTGGGTCACAGGAGAGCACAAGTAATGGCACTCTCACTCACAAGAGAAGCATGGCCAAAAAAGTTTTGGCTATACTTCTCTTGTAACTCCCTAAGATTGGTTAGCAGATTTTGGGTGACTGAAAGTAATGTACCTCAATGCAGATGTTTGCACGAAGAACTCTTGTTGCCATATGCACTAAAGTCAGTGATGATAACCTGAAAATTATTAATGATGGCAACAGGGGCAGACTGACCATTTGGAAACTCGGGCACTGGGTCAGTAGGGGGCCCCATGAGATGCCCCTGGTACCTTTTTCATAGGCTTTTTTGAGTTTGGGCAAGGACATAGGGGCCCCATGATCCCCTATTGCCCGGGACCCCATGAGTTGTCAGTCCGCCCCTGGATGGCAACAAGAATGGTAAAAGAAAGACTATCAGCACAGTATCACATTGGGATAAATTAAATTATATTATCAAAAGCCTCTTGAAATTTAATACAAAGGAAAAAACAAAACACCAACAATGTTGCTATATCTGTAAAACTCCCTGGAAAATTCCTTAGTTTCAGCTAATAAATTACCACCATTATGCTGTATTAATGGAATGTGTTTTTATATCTTGGTGTGGACTGGGATGTGGTTAATTTGCGCTGGTCAGTTTGTGATTGATTTTTAAGAATAAATCATCTGGTGATTGATTTATTTTCATGTCAATAACATTAAAGCCTTGAACTAATGGTAGTCTCAATCTCTGCTGCTTGGGAACACAATCTCCATTTTTCTGTCCATGTCCAGCCTGGAAATGGTCCAGTTTTTTCTTTACTGCTTTTCCATATGAATTCTTTAATTTCCTTTCATGGCTAATTATGGCTTTAGGAATTTTTCATTATTCCTATAAATACGATAGAGAAAAAAATGCAGTGCTGGAATGATCATTGTAGGAAGTGACTCTGAATTTTTGAGTGCTTTCCTATTTACAATGTTTTTTGCTTAGGAAACACTGTCCCTGAACTGCTTCAGCAAGCTTATAAATCAGATCACCAACCATACATAATTTATTTCAGTAGGTAACAGACTGTGCAGCACCGCATACAAATATGCTCTGAAAAATGTGTCTGTGTGTACGTGGCAGCAGACCAGAATATAGATACAGGGAGGCATGTTTTGGGCAACACTGGCTTGAAAATATTATTTTCTACTAATTAAGATTGTGTTCTACTTTGTGTAATAAAAAAAAACAAATGCAAACCATTGTCTATAGCTGTAAAATGCTACTTTTATGCAGTACATGGTTACAAGTAGATGATTGGCATTTAGTGATGCAACAGTTTTTATGTACAATATGTGATATTTTTTTTTAAATATGTTTAGTGTTTTATACAGTTATAGATCATTTTCTGCTTATTATCACTCCGTACTATGATAGAGTACTCATTAACACTGTAAGCAGATGCACATGTTCACTGATTTGTTCTCGATATTGCAGTTTGAGTCACAAAATACCTTCTCTATTATATACAAAATATATTGAGTTGTGGAACTCCTAGTTCTGCGAGTCTCAGTCTTCCCAACTTTTATTCTTTTGTGTGTCTCCCTTCCAAAGCAGGATCATCTACAAGGCAAGCTAGGCATGGATATCCAAAGGGCCCAGCTAAAATCTTCATTCTCCTACAGCAAACCATAGGGATAGTGTAAGTGGTGAAAACTGTGCACCTGCTAGTCATTTAAAGTGATTCTAAATATACAGTTTTTTCTTTAAAATGACAAACATGTCATACTTACCTGCACTGTGCAATGGTTTTGCACAGAGCAGCCCTGATCCACCTCTTCTTGGGTCCTCCACCAGTGCTCCTGGCACTTCCTTCTTCTGAGTACGCCACTTGCTATGGGGTTGCTCACATGGGCTGGTCTTGCTCCCAATTAACTCTGCTGTGTGCGTCTATTGACACAGACAGCAGGACTCGCCCCCTCCCCTTGTCACTGGCTGCTGTCTCATAGCCAATGAGGAGAGAGAGAGAGCAGATAGAGCCTTTGCTCTTGTGCACATTGCTGGATAGAGATCAAGCTCAGGTAAGTACAAGGATGGGCTGATGGGAGTAGAACTACATGCAGAAGTTTTTTTTACCTTAATGCATAATGTGCATTAGGGTAACAAAACCTTCCGCTTTTATAACCACTTTACCAAAGGGATGGTACAACTGTAGGCAGTGGGTACCTGGTGGAGCGGGGGGAAAACAATGAAAGCAAATGGGGTGGCTTTTTGTACCTATTGCAATATGTATCAATGCCATCCTCAGGGATGGGGGGTTACATGTCTTAGATTTTTATTCTTCATTACTTTGTCTCGGCATTCTCTCTTCTCACCCACATTCCAGCATAGTTGGCCAAACACCAGGCCCAAGTGCTGTGACATGGGAACAGAGAGATGGTTCTAAGCCCTATCAGACTGACCTGAAGCACTGATTTTTTTTTTTTACTTTACTCTGATAAGTGAATGAGCTGACATAGCATTGGGGGGTGAATGGAGTGATTAAAGCAGCTGGTGAGGGGAGCAGGCAATTAACCCCCCTAGCTGTTAAAAGTGGTAACCCCAAGCCTGACTCTGGGTTGCCGCAAAATACAAACCTGGTCCTGCAATCCGTGTCCCGGATCCTGCAGCTGCCTTGAGCAATCCGGTATGTATAGAAGGTGGATATACCTTTACCTGGTTATTGAGGTTTGGTGAAGAAGAGGTAGGCTGTAATTGGTATCGTAGTGGTGTGGGGTAAGATTGTTGTTTGTAGACAGTGAGCAATTCTTAGGTATGTAAAGTTTTCAGTAGTAGGGAGATTATATTTGGTTTGGAGAATTTGGAAGGGGCATATAGATTGGTTGGTATAGAGGTCTGTAATATTAGTTATCCCTTGTTTTGTCCAGTGAGATAGGTCTAGCGAGGGAATGAGAAGGTGTAGTATATTGGTTGGAGTAGGGATATGTTTGATGTCCTTAAATTTAGTGGATAAGAGGTTCCGCCAAGCTTGTAGGGAGGCTTGAATGCAGGGTTGTTTTAGTTGGAGTTCTATTCGGTTGGTTGGTGGAGTTAGGATTATATTTTGGGGTTTAAGTGGGTGAAAAGGAAGGGTTTCCATTGTGGATCAAATTTTTTCTTGCGATGGGTTCCACCAAAAGTATAGTTGGTCTAAAAGAGTAGCAGTGTAATAAGACTTGAGGTGTGGGAGTCCTGCTCCTCCTTTAGCTGTAGGACGTATTAAGAGATTGGTGGTACATATGGGCTTTTTCGAGTTCCATAGGAACTTTGTGAGGATTATTTGTAGACTAGCAAAGAACGAGTTAGGGATTGGTATGGGGAGTGTGCAGAATATGTATAAGATTTTGGGTAGAATGTACATTTTCAGGGTTGATACTCGGCCTAGTTTGGAGAGTTCTGAAGTACGAAGTGTGTTTAGTTCTCGGGGGATAGTTTCAAGCAATATGTTATGGTTTGCGGTGTATAGTTGATCTGTCGTCGGTGTAAGTCTGATTCCTAAGTAAGGAATGTTGTTCGTTTCCCATGAGAATGGGAATTGTTTAGCTAGTTGAGTTTGGAGGTGGGGTGAGATGTGAAGGTTTAGTATGGAAGATTTGGGTTCGTTAAGTTTGTAATATGAGACTGTTGAGTAGGTATAGAGGTGTGAGCGGATCGTTTTAAGGGACTTTTTTGGGTTAGTCACCATTAATATAATATTGTCCGCAAATAGGCTAATTTTGTGTTCTATGTTGAGGTGTGTGATTCCTGTAAATGATCGGTCCTCTCTGAGTTTGGATGCTAGGGGTTCAATAAGGAGTGTAAATATTATCGGGACGAGTGGACAGCCTTGTCTGGTGCCGTTAGAGATGTCAAAGTGGTCAGATAGTGTGCCATCCGTCAATACTCTGGCGGATGGATTTGAATATAGTGACAAGATGGCATTCAGCATCCAACCTGTGATACCAAATTTTTGAAGATTGAGTTTCATGAATTGCCAATGTATCCGGTCGAATGCTTTCTCTGTGTCTAGAGATAGGAATAAGGAGGGGCTCTTGGTATATTCTAAGTTGTGTAGGAGGGAAATAATTCTTCTGGTAGCATCAGGTGCTTGGCGACCTGGAATGAAACCTACTTGGTCTGGGTGGATTAGGGTGGGGAGGCAAGGGAGAATTCTTGGGATATGATTTTCACATATAGTTTTATGTTGGTATTAAGTAACGAGATTGGCCCAGGGGCGGACTGACCATTTGGAAACTCGGGCACTGCCCGAGGGCCCGTGAACAATAGGGGGCCCATGAGATGCCCCTGGTACCTTTTTCATAGGCTTTTTGGAGTTTGGGCAAGGACACAGGGGCCCCATGATCCCCTATTTCCCAGGGGTCCCATGAGTTATCAGTCCGCCCCTGGATTGGCCTGTAGTTTTGGACATGTTGGGGGTCTTTGCCAGGTTTTGGTATGGTCGTTATGATGGATTGCAACATGTCTTTGGGAAATGAGCCTGTGGTGGCAGCATGATTGAATAGTTTGGTCAGGTATGGTGATAGGTCTGTGGAAAGGTGTTTATAGTATTCGTTAGTGAATCCGTCATTTCCTGGAGATTTGTTGAGTGGGAGTGTTTTAATGGTCATTTCTATTTCTTTGGGTGATGTTGGGATAGAGATGGTGTCAAGTTGGTCTGAGGATAGTTGAGGGAGGTTGGTCATGTGGAGAAATTGTTGTATGGAAGCGATTGTTGGTTGGTGTCTGGGTTGTTTTTGAGGTTGTATAGGTTTTGGTAGTATTCTGCAAAGGCGATAGCTATGTCTTGCGGGTTTGTGTTTAGGGTATTTGTGGATGGGTGTTTAATTGAAACTATTTTGGATTTCAGCCATTTTTGTTTTTTACTGATTTGGATAACAATGAGTTGGCTTTATTACCTAGTGAGTAGAATTTCACTTTAATTTTTTGGAGATTTAGATCATATTTGTAAAGTAGAAGGGATCTTAATTTATTTCTATCTGCTGTAAGGGATGAAGAGATTGCTGGGTCTTGGGATTTTTTGTTTTTTTCCTCATTTGTTTTGATTGAGGCTAGGAGTTTATCTATTTGTTGGGTTCTGTTTTTGGTGATGCGGGCGTTTAGTTGTATCAGAATACCTCTCATGTATGCTTTATAGGTTGACTATAGAGAGGGTATGTATATACCAGGAGTATCACTAAATTCAAAAAATGTTCTGTGTGCATCTAGTATTTGTTGCTTTAGTCTTGGTTTTTCAACAAGGTCGCGTTCAATTGCCAAAGTCGGGGTATCGACGAATGTTGCTTGCTGTCAAGGGAGATAGTGATTGGAGCATGGTCTGACCATGTGATGGTGCCAATCTTGGAGGAGGTGATATGTTGTAGAGTCCATTTATCGGTGATGATGAAGTCAATTCTGGAATAGGATAAGTGGGATGGAGAGTAGTAGGTATAGTCCTTTTCTGTACTATGTTAGCATCTCCAGATGTCATAGAGATCGTTGGAATGAAGGAATTGGTTGAAGGACTGCTTTGAAGATCTTTTATTGGATGAGGAGTCGAGTAGAGGGTTACCGATAATGTAAAAAGTCTCCACCAATGAGTAGCCTGCCTTTTCTGTGTTGAGTTATGATGAAGTTAAGTTTGTTGAAGAATTGGAGTTGATTGGTATTAGGACAATAGATGTTCACCAATGTGTATGGAGTATCGTTGATTTTGCAAATAAATATGTGATAGCAGCCTTGTGGGTCTGCTGTTTCTGAAATGAGTTGGAACTGCAGGGAGTCTCTTATGGCTGTAATGATGCCATTTTTCTTTTTAGGGTTTGTTGCCATATATACTGTAGAGAGGTGGAGAATATTGAGTTTAGGGATTTTGGATGAGGCAAAGTGGGTCTCCTGTATAAATAGGATGTCAGGTTGTATAGAGTGGACTTCTCTCGAGAGCAAGGACCTTTTGAAAGGGGAGTTGAGACCTCGGACATTTAGCAAAGTTATAGTAATCATTTTGTTGATTGTAGATGGTTTGGATTTCGTAGCTGTGGTGTTTCAGGTATTGTGGAGATGAGTGATTTTCCACATGACGGAGGTGGTGGACCGCCAAGTGTGCAGCTTGGTGAGCTTGGGTTGGCCATAGTTGTGGAATGAGCATTCAATTGTGTGAAGGGGGTTGTTGAGAGGGGTGGTTCTAGTGACTGATGACTGGTAGCTTTGAGTATGAACAAGGGTAAAAACAGGGGTAAAAAAGACTTGCAAAAAACACAAGTAACATGTGTAGCAATGTCTGCTACTGTGTAGTGTGGAGGCACGAGAAAGCATGACTCTTTCGAGAGCTCATGCTTAAGTTTGTTGAAAGTTGGAAGTTCAACATTTTCGATCAGGGGCCGATTGCCAGCCTGTGTGTTAGAGAGTGAGGCCCAGGGTATTGGGCATGGAGATGATATGTTTAAGCAAAGGTTATAACCACTCTGGTTCCATCTGATGCGGCAGGTTGGGTGTTGGTTTGTGGGAGTCTGCTAGGATGATGTTCCACGTTTTCAGTAGTTCGATACCTGCCTCTAGGGATTTGATTGTGTAAAATCTGCCTTGGTGTTTGACGTTTAGTTTCGTGGGGAAGCCCCATTGGTATCCGATTCCATGATTCTGTAATGTTTTAGTTATGGTGATAAGCTTCTTATGGTTGGAGAGTGTGGCTTTGGACAGGTCTGCGAAAAATTTGATGTTTGCTTGGGCTGGGGAATGGAGGTCGAATTTCTTTCTGCAATCATTATTCTTTCTTCCATGTGGTAAAAGTGTACGCGCGCCAGTATATCCCTGGGGATCATCGCTGGTAGAAATGATGGTTTGGGGATCAGGTCATTATGTAGTGTTTGTCGCAGAGAAAGGAGCATGGTTTTCATTGAAATCTCTGTGATAGGTTGGTCAGAAGCAGGATAGGATTTGATTAAAGATGGAGCATTAGCTGATAGAATAGTAGCTGAGAGAGAAGGTTGTGTGTCAGGGGGTGATCCTGTGTCCAGTCTGGGCCTGGATTTTGCAGGGCTGCTGGATTTAGGAGACAGGGGGGGAGAAGACTCACCCAGATCCCCTGGATATAGCGATCCCTTCAGCCTGGGGTCTGTATTATATGCTGCCTGGTGATCTGTGTTCTCCCCCTGCTGTGCTTGCTGTGCTGAAAGACCGTTCTGCATGCAACCGGCGCCATCTTGGCTGCAGGGGCCAATTGTAGGAAAAAAGCTGGTCATCTTTCCTGGATGACCCTGCGATTTCCGACTGCGGGTCATAGCCCTTTCGGATGGCGAGGGGTTAATGCTGTGGATGAGGTAAGTCTTATTCCCTGGGTCGTAGTGTGCCGCTATTGACATCCCCCAACATTCATGTGAGCCTTATCAGCTTCTAATTGGGGTGGAGTTGAATGCTCATTTGAGCATCTCCCTATAAATTCAGATCAGCTCATGGGGGAGATCTCTGATGGGGGGCACAGTCTCTGATGGGGGCGCTGCTTCTGACGGAGTGCAGCTTCGAAAGAGTGCGAAGCAGTTAAACACAGCAGTTGAACTAAAGCAGGAGAAAGACACAACAGCAAGAAACTCTACTGCATGCTGGACAGACTGCAAGCAGACACCCTGGGAAACATCTCTTACATGCCTGACTCCCACTCTGTGTACCTCTATATAATACACTCCTCCTCTTCATACTACTATCCTCTGTTCCCAAATCTCATTTCTTTACCCCTCTGCTCCACCCCAAAACTTGCACATCTCCCCCTCATTGCTATCATCTCCCTACTACTGCTCTCATCACCCCCCACAATGCCTCTTCTACTCCTTCTCATTTTCCTCTCCTCCATTCCCAAAATCCATTCACTATATCCCTCTGCTCCTCCTAAACATTTGTACATTGTGTCCTCACTGCTTCCTTCGCCCCTCTATGGCACCCACCACCTCCTCCTATTATTCCACTCTCCCACTGACCCCAACACCTCCACTAGGAGTTTCTCACGCTCCTGCACATCCCGTTCCCATGCCACCTTTCTCACCCTTCTCCTCCTCCTAGCCGCGGGAGACATCTCCCCGAATCCTGGCCCTCCACCACCTCCCTCACCCGCACAACACCCTCCCGCCGCCATGTCCTACCGCAACCTAGTATCTGTCCCCCTGCTCCCTAAAATCTCCCCCCCGTTTTCATGTGCACTCCTGAACGCCCGATCGGTGTGCAACAAGCTTACCGCCATCCACGACCTCTTTGTTTCCCGCTCCCTCAACCTCCTGGCGATCACGGAAACCTGGATCCAGCCCACTGACTCTACCTCCCCTGCTGCACTCTCCTGTGGAGGTCTCACCTGGACCCACTCACCCAGACCTAACGGTCGTAAAGGTGGTGGAGTTGGTCTGCTCCTGTCACCGCGGAGCACCTTCCGAGTCCTCCCAAACCCCCCCTCCCTATCCTTCTCCTCCTTCGAGGCCCACTGCGTCCGACTATTCTCCCCAACCCCCCTGAAGATTGCTGTGATATACCGGCCTCCTGGATCCATACCCCGATTCCTGGAAGACTTCTCCTCCTGGCTACCCTTCTTCCTCTCCTCTGAGCTACCCACCATCATTCTTGGGGATTTCAACATCCCTGTCAACCTTGACAACCCGGACACAGCCCGTCTCCTCCACTTAACCTCCTCCTTTGCACTTGCACAGTGCATACAATCCACCACCCACTCCGACGGTAATATCCTTGATCTTGTCTTCTCCAACCGCTGCGCTCCCCACAACCTCACTAACACCCCCTTCCCTCTCTCTGACCACAACCTGATCACCTTCTCTATCTCCTCGTCCTCCAACGCCTACCCCTCCAAATGTCACACTACTACCAGCCGTAACCTCCGCAACCTTAACCCTGCCCCCCTCCACTCTGCAGCTGATCAACTCCACGACCGCATCCTCCCCCTGTCCTGCCCCGACTTGGCTATGACTGCCTACAACAACGCGCTGTCAGCAGCCCTTGACTCACTAGCGCCTTTAACCACACGCAACATCAGACTCCGACCGCTCCAGCCCTGGCAGACTGATCACACCAAAACCCTCAAACGACGCAGTCGTGCCCTGGAGCGACTATGGCGCAAAACAAAATCCCAACAAGCTTTCACCTGCTACAAATCTGCCTTCCGCACCTACACCTCCTCCCTCCACGCAGCCAAACAAGCCTACTTCCTGACCCTCATCAAGGCCCTCTCCTCCAATCCTCGCCGACTCTTCTCCACCTTCAACTCTCTACTCTCTCCACCCCCACCTCCACCCAGCACCTCGCTCACCGCCCTTGAGATTGCCAATCACTTCAAAAACAAGATTGACACAATTCGCAAGGACATTGCCACAACTCACACGCCCTCTCAACCCGTCCCCTCTCACACAGCTACCCCCTCATCCCCCCTCCCCCTCGACATTACCCGCAGGGACTTCGTCACTGCTCAAACTCCCTCCGACCCCGTTCCCCCTCACTCAGCTACCCCCTCATCACCCCTCTCCCACGGCCCCACCACTGCTCTGACCTCCACTCCCACCCCACCCTACATTCCTCATACTGAAGCTCCCCCAACACTCCACACCTTTGACCTTACTACCATTGAGGAAGTCTCCAAGATCCTCTCTGATGCCCGCCTCACCACCTGCCCCCTCGACCCTATCCCCTCACAATTCCTACGACCTCCCTCCCCCTCCATCCTACGCTCCCTCACCCACATCTTTAATCTCTCCCTCTCCTCCGGCACTTTCCCCTCCCCACTGAAGCATGCACACATCACCCCCATACTTAAAAAGCCCTCCCTGGACCCCAATGACCCGAACAACCTCAGACCCATCTCCCTGCTCCCATTTACATCTAAACTCCTCGAGCGTCTCGTCTACACCCGCCTATGCTCTCACCTCAACGACAACAACCTCCTCGATCCCCTACAGTCTGGCTTCCGCCCCCTACACTCCACCGAAACCGCCTTACTCAAACTCTCCAACGACCTTCTAACCGCCAAAGCTAATGGCCACTATTCAGTGCTCCTACTCCTTGACCTCTCTGCGGCCTTCGACACAGTTGACCACCCCCTCCTCCTCAAAATACTACACTCCCTCGGCCTCAGAGATTCTGCTCTCTCCTGGCTCTCATCCTACCTGTCACAACGCTCTTTCAGCGTTACCTATAATGCTACCACCTCCCCCTCACTCCCCCTCTCTGTTGGGGTCCCTCAAGGCTCTGTCCTTGGGCCCCTTCTCTTCTCCATCTACACCTCCTCCCTTGGCCAACTCATACACTCTCACGGCTTCAACTACCACCTCTATGCCGACGACACACAAATCTATCTCTCAACCCCCCACCTCACCCCTTCGGTCTCTGCCCAAATCACACACCTACTGAGCGACATATCAGATTGGATGTCGCTCCACTTCCTTAAACTGAATCTCTCCAAAACCGAGCTCCTTGTCTTCCCCCCAGCCCGAACCCCACCCCCCATTGACTTCTACATCACATCCAACAACGCCAATATCAAACCCGCTCTGCAGGCCAGAGTACTTGGTGTCATTCTGGACTCCAACCTATCCTTCCAGCCCCAAGTCCAATCTTTAACAAACTCGTGCAGACTCCACCTCCGCAACATCGCCAAAATCCGCACGTTCCTAACCCCAGAAACCACTAAACAGCTCATCCACTCCCTCATCATATCACGACTCGACTACTGCAACTCCCTCCTCACTGGCCTGCCTCGCCGCTGGCTATCCCCGCTTCAGTCGATCCTGAATACGGCTGCCAGACTCATTCACCTTTCCAACCGCTCCATTTCCGCCACCCCCCTCTGCCAATCCCTCCACTGGCTTCCGATTGCGCAACGGATCAAATTTAAAATCTTAACACTGACGTACAAAGCTGTCCACCATACTGCCCCGAACTACATCACTGACCTAATATCCAAGTACCGCCCAACACGCACACTCCGCTCCTCACAAGACCTCCTTCTCTCTAGTTCCCTGGTCTCCTCCTCCCATGCCCGCCTCCAGGACTTCTCCAGGGTGTCACCCATCCTCTGGAACTCCCTGCCCCAACCCATCAGATTATCACCTACTCTCCTCTCCTTTAGGCGCACCCTGAAAACCCATCTCTTCAGGGAAGCCTACCTCACCCCCTGCTAACTTGCTGACCTCCTCCACTCTTCCTACCACTCCATCCCCCACAGCTATCTCCTCCTGTACCACTATCCCATCCCTTCTAGATTGTAAGCTCGAAAGAGCAGGGCCCTCGATCCCCTCATGTTTTGCATTGTATTGGTATTGTTCTGTCACATGTTCTGTCCCCCTTTGTAATGTACAGCGCTGAGTGAACTATTGGCGCTTTATAAATACTGTATAATAATAATAATAATAATAATATTGCACTGGCGGGTGGACGGAGCTCACCTCACTGAGCGTCCATCCCCGGAGCCGGCCGCGCATGCGCCCTGACTTCCTTAGTTTTAAAGATCATTATTTTTATTATGTAATTAAATAAATTATTAGCATTTTTTATGAAGAACTGAAAGTTGTTGTGCGTTATTGTTCATTTTGAATATCTTTTTGCTAGATCCTCAGTAGACCATTGTTGAGAAATATTGGTTTACAGAGACAATCCAGCTTTGAATTGTATTCAAACTTTGCTTCAGTGCAAAATAGTAACAATAATGTTAGCAGAAGAACTGAAGTCAAAAAAAGGTTTGCTGATCTCCTGTCACCATGTCCTACTGTATGTACTGTAATTATGTGTCTTTGGTGTCCAATATGCTACACTTATGTCTGCTTGAGGCTGTTTCTAAAAGCCTGAATAGAACCATTCATATAATGTTATGGTGATATTATCACAGCTATTTTCTTTGTTATTTTACAAACTTGATTCATCTAATTGAGTTATGTTCTTTTGATGGCATGAAGGCAAGTGTAGACTGTAAGACAAAAGACTCATTTTATTCTTTCTGCAGTAAAACTCCTATTATTTTTTTTCGACCAGTCCACAAGAAACCATTAATCTACAAGACACCACATCCTCAAAAAATATATACCTGTAATCATACTGCAATTACTGTAACTGCTTCAGTATTTTAAGAGAAGACATGAAGTTTTTTGGATACCATAAGGCAATTACTGGAAACTAAGACAGGCGGATCTAATGAAACTATGGTTTTAGCTTGCATAATATTTGAACTGTATCCAAAAGATGCTGAATGTGTCAAAAAAGAGATGCATTTGAATTTGTTACTTTAAAAATGAGATCAAGTTTGCTACCAAGGACACAGCTGCAAATATATTTGTTTCAAATACGTAATATGTACATATCTGTATATCATAAACTTGCTGACTGGCTAGTCTTTTGAAATATTTAAGGGCTAAAGTGAAAATAATACATTAACAGAACTCAATATGACTGGTTAACAGTATAAATATATTATAATAATACTAATCCAAAACTGATGTAGGGGCACTCACAGGTCTTGCAGAGGAGGTAGATCAAAAACAGCAGTTTTTTTTAATTGTTTTATTGTTAACATTTCAATGAAGCCCTTGTTTCTTAAGACACTACAACATGGACATGAACAAACTAATAAACCTAAAGTCACATCCACCAACAATACCCCCTAGTGATGACATCACACAGTGCAAGGGTTGAAATACACATACAGAGCAGTCAAAGAAGGATCACAAAAAGAGAAAATCACAACAGTCCATCAAAAAAAAGTCAAAATATACAAAATTCTAGCTTAAATGCAGCTATCTAAAAATAACTCCTACATAAAAATGGCAAAATGCAGAAAAAGTGGAAAAAACAAAACATGTTATAAACGAGATGGGTGCCATAGTATATGGCAGACACCAGACAGGCATGGACCACCCATAATTAGTAACATGCAAAAAATAATAAAACAAGTGATGTGCTAGACCAACATAGCAACAAATTAAAAATTACCAAATTGGCACAAAAATACTATCCAAAACACCCCACATATGCCAAAAGTAAACAACTGTAGGAGTGTGAGAAGCACGCAACATAAGACAAAGATAACTGATCCACAGAAAATACAGACTGTGCACAAAAATAGAAATACATACAAAGAAACAATATTGCCAAAAGTAATTGTACACCCCTCCAAATCATTGCATTCAGGTGTTCCAATCACCTCCATGGCCACAGGTGTATAAAATCAAGCACCTAGGCATGCAGACTGCTTCTACAAACATTTATGAAAAAATGGGTTGCTCTCAAGAGGTCAATGAATTCAAGTGTGGTACCGTCATAGGTTGCCACCTGTGCAAGAAGTCCATCCATGAAATTTCCTTGCTACTAAATATTCCATTGTAACTGTTATTGGTATTATAACAAACTGGAAGCAACTGGGAACAACAGCAATGAAAGAGCGGGGTCATTGCAAGCTGAAGCGCACAGTGTGCAGAAGTTGCCAACTGTCTGCAAAGTCAGTAGCTAAAGACCTCCAAACTTCATGTGATTTTCAGATTAGCACAACAACAGTGCATAGAGAGCTTCATGGAATGGGTTTCCATGGCCGAGCAGCTGCATTCAAACCTTACCTCACCAAGTGCAATGCAAAGCAGTGGAGATGTGTCCTCTGGAGTGACGAATCACGCTTCTTTGTCTGGCAATCGGATGGATATATCTGTATTTTGTGGTTGCCAGGAGAACAGTATTTGCTTGACTGCATTGTGCCAAGTGTAAAGTTTGGTGGAGGGGGGATTATGTTGTGGGGTTGTTTTTCAGGGGTTGGGCTTGGCCTGTTAGTTCCAGTGAAGGGAACTCTTAAGGCTTCAGCATACCAACATATTTTGGACAATTTCATTCTCCCATCTTTGTGGGAACAGTTTGGGGATGGCCCTTTCTTTTCCAACATGACTGCGTACCAGTGCACAAAGCAAGGTCCATAAAGACATGGATAAGCAAGTTTGCGGTGGAGGAACTTGACTGGCCTGACCTCAACCCGATAGAACACCCTAGAGATGAATTAGAGTGCAGACTGCGAGCCAGGCCTTCTCAT
The DNA here is from genome assembly GCF_062004578.1 of Staurois parvus. NCBI lineage: Eukaryota > Metazoa > Chordata > Amphibia > Anura > Ranidae > Staurois > Staurois parvus. The sequence continues at coordinate 1,104,113 of NW_028317843.1, forward strand.
CCGACATCAGTGCCTGACCTCACAAATGCACTTCTGGAAGAATGGTCAAACATTCCCATAAACACATTCCTAAACCTTTTGGACAGCCTTCCCAGAAGAGTTGAAGCTGTTGTAGCTGCAAAGGGCGGGCCAACTCAATACTGAACCCCACAGACTAAGACTGGGAGGCCATTAATATTCATGTGCGTGTAAAGGCAGACGTCCCAATACTTTTGGCAATATAGTGTATATGTAATATAAATCAATACACCACAACCAGATAGAAGCAACTTGAGGACTCAGATATATGAATTGAGGAGGAATGATGGTGAGAACCCCGAGTTTAACACCACTAGGAAAAGACAATGCCATCCCAAACAAAAGGATATTATAATTCATGTACACAACTTGGGACCCTTGCAAGGAAATGTGGGCTTCTCTGCACGATGTTCCCAGGCAAGGCCAGGTTTACTTACTAGGTTTACTTACCAATAGGTCACCTGTCCTATTGTGCCATGACCTCAATCAACTAGCTAGTGTCCATGTTGCACTGATAAAGGTCAGACATTGTAGCCATACAAACAACTCAAAGGCTGGGAAATTGGTAGTTGAAAGATCCCATATTGAATCTATAAAACTAAAGCTGATTTGTAGATCAATAGACCAAACAGATCTATGACCACATGCCTGTCCAGCTCTGAGGGTGCACAAACCCTTAGCAAGTTATAAAGTAATAGACACAGAAAACCCTGGAGCCATTTCAAACTATCGCTGGTATCTCCTGTTCTGTTCCTGCAGGTTTACCTTATTTATCCCCCTTAAACTGAATCATTTTAATTGAAATAAGTAAGTGTTTTTTTTAATGAAAAGGGGTGCTTTCCACTGATTGACTGGAATAGTTTCAATGGGGTGTATTTATTAGAAAGCAAAGATCTTTGTAAATGAAGTTGCTCCAGAACTTAGTGAATAAGGTGAAGCTTCAGTTTGCAAAGAATACCCAATCACATGCAAAGGAATTTAAAAAACAACATTTTTGCATGCATATTATTAAATGATGGAAATCATAAGAGCATTTACTTTTACTAAGCATTTACTAAGCTATAGTGTAACTGCACTTGCAATGTACATAGTCTATTTGCTTTTAGTAAATCCACTCCAATGTTTGTTCTTCAGCAGAAACACTCTGTATATATTTTTTTTATCAGATAAAATCTATATTTAAGCTTCATGATGTTCTTGACACACTTGAACTATGCATCCCTTTAGTGCAAGCTCTGTCCCTTGTTTTATGTACTGTTAGATAATGAGCTTATGTGAAATCTCCATTACCATTGTAAATAATATTGTAATTATGAATATATTTCAGTCAGAGCTGTATCAGCGTGGGTGTGTAATATGTCTTCCCATAAATCTCTGTTCTACAGTTAGTTGGGGATGGTTTAAAAATTATATAAATTCCTCCTGGAGTATACCTATAATATAAAGCAGCTCGCACTCAATACTGAAACCTCAATCAGTGCAATAAACTTAATAATTAATAGTGTAGCGCTAAATTAAACCAACCTCATATCATATAATCAACATATAAAAATAAAAAAGGTGATAAAAAATTCCATATAAAAATTATATAAACACAGTGCTAGAATGTGCTCCAATAAGAGTGTTCAACTCCTTTGTGACCTGAGGTCCTGATAAGAGTTTCAGAACCTGTGCCTTATTAACCAATCAATACATGTATCATTGTATATAAATCAACCCCTCATGAATAAATAAACCACACTTCAAGTGACCAGTGAAAAAATGTGACCAAGTTAACTCAGATGTAGGATTTCAAAAATATATTCCACTTAAAATTAAATCAAGTTCATAAATCCTCCAAATAGTGCTCAAACAACAAATATTCATGCTGAGTCAGTGTATGCTAAATACAGGGGATTTTAAGTTAGTCAATTATGAAAGGGAATAGATTTGCCAACCAATCAGAGCTACTCCATGAAAATGAATGGAGGAGAGGCCTATAGCAATAAACACAAGATGGAGAGAGAGGCTCTCTTTGGAACACCCGTTAAGAGAATGAAACCCGTACGTGCAGTTCCATGGTAATTATGGAATATATCCCTTGAATTTATATCTAAATGTTTGTCTTATGTCTTTTCTGTCTCACTGTCTGTATTTTGTAATATGTTAGAGCTTTCTTAATAATGTTTCTTTTATGTAACTAGATAGATTGTTTGTGTTAGTTTAGACCTCCATCCTATTCACCATTCACTTTCGGGTAAGAACTCTTAATTTACCAAATCATATCAGAGAAATAATATATTTCATAATCTATAGATTTGGTCAACAGTACGTATTTCAGTAAAATTGACTGCCTATCACACAATAGCAAGGAGGAGTTGATTTACTAAAGGCAAATACACTATGTACTTTGCATTTGCGCTATAGCTTAGTAAATGAGGGGAAACTCTAATGACTTCCATTATTCAATCATGTGCAAAACTGCAGTTTTTTGCCCATGCATCCATCCCAACAACCAATGATATCATCAGTTGGTAAGCAGGATGTTGGTTGTCTGCACAGCATCCTTGTTTGACTCTCCCCTGCCCCTCTTCATCACCAGGGTCACATTAGCTAAGTGATGGAGAAAAAATTAGGGAGAAGAGAAACATAGGAATACTAGTCAGTACCAGTGTGTAAAAGTGTATTTGATTTGGAAGAATAAATCACCTCTAACGTTGGGTGTCCTACATGTGTGGATGTTGACCCATTATGTAAAACTATTAGAATAGTTTTTTACATTTCAGAATGGGGTGCCTTGACATCGTTTTAAAGGGTTCCTTGACTGAAAAAAGGTTGAGAAATACTGCTCTAGGCAGTAGACCGTTAGTGCCATTATGTTAAATACAAACCTGTTTATAATCTCCTCTTGTTTGTGTGGGATTCTCTAATTAAAAACTAATTGGGGACTCTATAGTTGGTCATTGGTTGTGTTGTGTATTTTTAGGCTGTGTCTTTCTTTATGTATCTGTTTATTCCTGTATTATATGTGTAAATGTCCGCTGTGGATTTTGCCTACAACAGAACAGACAATTTTATCACATACTATTCAATCTTTTTATTTTATAGCATACTTAGAGATAATGTTATAACATCATGGGTTATACAAGGACAGATATTATGGCAAAACTTGCAAAAGACTTAAAAAGTAAAAGTCATTCCTAACCATTAGTCAAGATTGTGAATTTTAAAAGTGAACTTTTCTTTTCAGTCGCTTATGATTCATTCAAGTATGTACATTAATACTTGGTTAAAAGCATACTGAAGCACCACAGAGGTCATTTGTGAACCAATGAGTATATAGAAGGTGGGACAATGTTTTTGTTTTGTCTCTGCAGCTCTTTGAGACTTTGGTATTCTTAGGTAATGCCTAACTCTCAGATTTGTTTAATGTAGTAAGAAACATATTAAATACAAAAAGGCTAGATTTAATTATGGGTAAATGATGTTCAAATCTTTTTGTGCCACCTGTATTGTACATTATACAGGAATATATTTCAAATGCATATTTTAAAACTCTTCCCAAAAGACTAAGAAACACACAAATTATGAGCTATGAATTTATATTTTTGCTAGCATATACAAACTCAACAATGACCCCTCAGATTCTCAGATCTTGTGAGTACTACCAGACAAGAAGTGCTTGTTTGACATGACTGTTAAAATTTATGGTGGAAGGACGCATGTGCGGCATCCTAAGATGGCAGATGCGTGCAGTTTGAGCTCTGCTGATCCTCAGCCTTTATGGATCTCCCGCTACCCTCCTGCAGCAGTCACAGATTCGCTAGTGCTCTCCCCCAGGTCTGGACACCCACAGGCACATCCATGGGAAAAATCAGGCGTTGGAAGCCACTCACGCTGCCCCCTCCGGATCCAGGGCCTTCCATGCTGGATCGCTTCTTTACTAGGCCTGCATCCCTGGCCTCGAGTAGTTGTGGTGGTCCAAGTGAGTGTTTCCGGGGGGGGGGTCCGCTGAAATGAAGACACAGACGCCGCCGCCTGCCTTGCTTCCCACCCCGGTGGTCCCCTCTCTAATGGTGGATATCCTGGAGGACAAACTGCAAGTATTCTTACACAATATCACCCGCAGTATCTCTGCTGAAATTGGGAAACTGGCTCAGGAGCTTATCCAATTAAGAAACCGCAGAGACCACGTTGAGTTAAAGTTTGATGAATTGGTGCAATATGTGCATGTCATGGAAGAAGATAATGTGAATCTGAAACACTCAGTGTCTCAGTTACAGCTCTAGCAAGAAAACCTAAAAAAACATGGAACTCCGCCAGAATATTTGGGTTCGTGGCATCTCTGAAATGTTCTCTGACTCCCAACTTCTGCTTTACTTGCTGTCTCTGTTTACCACTCTGTCTCCCAAAGTCCCAGATGTTGATTGGCGCATGGACTAGGCCCATAGATCATTAAGCCCGAAACCTCCTGAGTGCACAGGCCCAGAGATGTTATCATTCATTTTCATTACTTTGACAACAAAGAAGCCTTGCTCACTTCTACCTGCAACAAGTCCTCCCTGGAATTTAAAGGAGACAGGCTTCAGACATTTAGTGATCTATCCCCCATCACATTGGCAAAAAGACGTGTCTTGAAGCTGGTCACCACTCGCCTACAGTAGCACCGTATCACTTACTGGTGGGGATTTCCTTTCAAGCTCGTTGTCTCCAAAGATAATGCCCAAGTCTTACTCCGTGACCTGCATGAAGCGGACTCTTTCTTTAAACAGCTGGGACTCCCTCCCCTACCAGAAGAGGCCTGTCTGCAAATTTCTACACCATCCAGGCCCTCTGCTACTCCACACAAGACCTAGACACCCACTAAACCCGGGAGGAAGAGGTTTCCATTCACTCCCCAGCGACCACAACTTCCTGGTTTGGTTGGCCTCTCCACCTGACTCTCCTAAGTATTGGGTTTTCCACCCTGTTAATAAGGTTACTATGCCCCATGTATGCCTTAGAAATTTCCATTATCTTTCCCTAGTTAGTATGTCCTAAATACAGCTGTTATGTACTGAGGTAGGAACCTGCCATTTAGGGCCATCTGCCGTGTTGCCCCCTTGTGCGTCAGGCTTTTAGCCCTGATGACTAGGGATATCCCCAATATCCCTGGTACATATCTCTAACGATATTTTTGTTTCCAGCCGTATTCCCTGTGGCCTCTGTTCTGTGTGATACATTTGATTGTACTGGGCCTGTTGCCATGTTAATCATCTGGTTCTCTACTTCTATTGTTTCCTGTTTTGTCTCATGGATGGTAATTTTTCTGTATACTCAGGTTGCACAGCTGCTACACCCTTTACTGTCTCATGATGGCTTTAAGGCTGTTGTCATATAATGTCAAAGGACTTAATTCAGTCTAAAAATGGTGGATGGCTCTGAAGGAGTTCAGATCCTCGGAGCAGATATTATATTCGTTCAGGAAACCCATTTCAAACAGGATGGCTCTTTTTGCTTTGCCTCCAAGAGCTTTCCACAATCCTACTCACCTTTTGATCCCTCCGGTAAAGCCAGAGTAGCTATTTTGATCTGGAAAAACTGCTCCCTGAGGATCTCCTCCTCTCGGGTTGACCCACTTGGTCACTATGATCAAATCAGGGCCTTTGACCTGCATTAAACTGCTCAGTCTCTCGCCTGGGCTAGGCAAAAATTTTATGAGTTTTCTAATAAACCACATTGCATGCTCGTGAATAGACTTAAATCCCAAGCATCCCCCTCATTACCGGGCCATCTACTCCAGCCCAATAGTAAACCCACATATGACCCACATGTTATGGCTACAATATTTGGGGAATACTATGAGAAGCTTTATAATTGTCTAACCTCCCCTATTCACCCTTCCCTTCAGATAGATGCTTTTGACGCTTTTTTTTACTCCTTACATTTGCCATGTTTCTCACCTTCCAATGTTACAGCTGTGAACGGGGACATTTCCATTGAAGAATTATTGGATGTTGTTAAACACCTTTCTACTCACAAGTGCCCAGGACCAGACGGTCTCCCTCACTTATATTACAAGTCCTTTATAGGAATTTTAGCCCCCCATCTTCTGACTTTGTTCTGGGATTTCCTGAAGGGGTTGCACCCACACAATGACTTTGCATATATTTCTGTGATCCCCAAGCCAGATAGGGACCATTCCCTCTCAGATAACTGTCGCTTATACACAGAGACCAGGTGGGCTTTGTCCCGGGTAGACATGCTGCAGATAACACCAGGAGGACCATTTACCTGATTGACCTTGTCAATAAATCCCCGAATCATGCTCTCTTGTTGAGCTTGGATGCCCAAAAAGCATTCAACTGATTAAGTTAGCCATACATGTTTTTTAGTCTTAGAGAGATTTGGGTTTAGTAGTCCGTTTATAGCTGCTTTGAAAGCTCTTTACTCCACCCCCTCTTCCCAGGTCAAATTAGCATCATTCTTATCCTCTTCCCCCTTATTGTTTATTCTCTGTTTGGAACCCTTGGCTATAGCTATCAGTTCCAACCCAGATATCCATGGGATACGCACTCATACTAGTGACTTTAAACTGTCTTTGTTCGTTGATGATATATTGCTGATGCTGATGGAGTCCCACACTATTCTACCTGTTTTGCATCATACTCTACAGCTTTTTGGTGCCCTGTCAAGTTATAAGGTTAACATGTCTAAGACTGAAAATTACCACTCCACATACCGCCTACTATTTTATCTTCTCTTCAATCAAATTATCCCTATAGATGGCGCCCTCGTGCATTCAGGTATTTAGGTACCAGCCTTACCTCCTCTTACCATTTCCTTTATGAAGCTAATTTTTCCCCCTGTTCCATGCTATTTCTCAATCTTTAAAATCCTGGGAACCCGAGTCATCTCCTTCCTTGGCAGGATCAATGTGTTATCATACTCATACTAGTGACTTTAAACTGTCTTTGTTCGTTGATGATATATTGCTGATGCTGATGGAGTCCCACACTATTCTACCTGTTTTGCATCATACTCTACAGCTTTTTGGTGCCCTGTCAAGTTATAAGGTTAACATGTCTAAGACTGAAAATTACCACTCCACATACCGCCTACTATTTTATCTTCTCTTCAATCAAATTATCCCTATAGATGGCGCCCTCGTGCATTCAGGTATTTAGGTACCAGCCTTACCTCCTCTTACCATTTCCTTTATGAAGCTAATTTTTCCCCCTGTTCCATGCTATTTCTCAATCTTTAAAATCCTGGGAACCCGAGTCATCTCCTTCCTTGGCAGGATCAATGTGTTAAAAATGACCATATTGGTTTGGTGTAAAACATGTACCAGCACCAATTCTGTATGCCATAACTTAATGAACTGTTTTGCCTGCTATCCAGTGAATCAGTAATCTATTATGATTAAGTCTTCTACCCTAGCTTCATTTTTTAGTTTTTTCTCCCTAAAATAAATTTTCACTTAAGGGGTAACTATGTCAGCTGGCAATGCATCTATTCATTTGTGCCTAATCTATGTTTGTTGGTATTGCTCTTTCAGAGGGATGATGGCTTTATTCCATCAGATGACAGTGGTTAGGCCTAGCATTTAGCCACTTAGGCCCAAATATTGCCTCCTGCGAAGAAGTCACATGATGCTCCAAAATGTGGAGTAGTTGCTAGGGCTTCAAGAGAGCAGAGAGGGAATGCAACCAAAATTAATATAAGTAGTTCAGAGGGTGGGCTAGTAAGAGACTAAAGATACTTAAAAACAGGTTACATAAGGTGTAGGATATAGTTTTTGAATATAGTATGCCTCTTGGATAATCAGTAAAATAGTTTTTGGGGGGAGGGGGTAGATACGGTAGCTTTTATAGCTTTATACATTTTTGGGATGGAGTACTTGGCTTTGAGGCCACTGATAAAAATAAAAACACAAATAGGTTACTGATGTAATTCCTTTTATATGCCCCTATAGTTCTAGATGGTTGTCAATACGTACAGTACATTACAAATGTTTTAAACCTAGGTTTTTTTTGTGTTGTTTTTACAACAACACAGAAAAAATTTGAATTTCTCTATACATTAAAATATACAGTCTAAAATCCAAGGCTCCTACAAATAGTGGGAGCAGGAAAATCCACCACAGACAGTTTCTTTTGTAATGAACCCTTTTTGAGAAGCAAGCTGATGACTTCCATGGAGGATATACTTTTAAAAAGGACAAAAGAGAAATACGGCCCTTATAAGAATACCAACAAGTCCAAGGATCAGGAATAAACTGACATTTAGTGCTCATCTCTCCAGGTGGCCTTAAAAACATGTTATTGTGTACCATGGCAATTAGACTTGAATAATTTATATTTGTTTGTTTGTTTGTTGAATTAATTTTTGTTATTTGGATTCCTGGTTCCTTTAACGGTAATCTTCAGTCACTAATATATAACAAAACATGGCATTTACATGCAACAAAATCCAATGGTCACTTCCTCTTTTAACCTAACACATTAGTCACAAACCACCACCCACTCCAATGGCAACACCCTTGACCTTGTATTCACCCACCTATGCACTCCCTGTAACCTCTCTAACACCCCCTTTCCTCTTTCTGATCACAACTTTATCAGCTTAACACTCTCCCTGCCTCCTACCTCCCATGCCTCCAACCAGCAAACTGTTACCTGTAGAAACCTCCACCACCTCAGCCCTGGCCTTATCCACTCCGCTTCTGAGCGCCTCTATGATGAAATTGCACCCCTGTCCTGCCTAGAGCTGGCCACATCTGCCAACAACAACTATCTATCATCCTCCCTGGACACTCTTGCTCCTCTTTCTACATGCAGAACCAGGCTTTGCCTGTCACAACCCTGACAAACAGATGACACCAGAAGTCTCAAGAGACGCAGCCGCACTTTTAAGTGAGCATGGTGTAAAAATAAATCCCTGATAATCTTTACCCTCTACAAATCCACTCTTCCCAAATACAACTCCAGCCTCCACGCTGCTAAGCAAACCTACTATAACACTCTCATCAAGACCCTCTCATCCAATCCTTGTCAACTCTTCTCTACCCTTAATTCCTTACTCCACCCCCCACTGCCTCCACTTACCAACTTACTTACTGCACAGGAGATTGCCAGTCACTTCAAGAAGAAGATCGACACAATTCGTGATGAGATCTCTGGTGTCAAGCTTCCTCCTCTAACCAACATACCAGGCCTAACACCAAACTCTACACTCTCCTCCTTCGACCCTGTTACCACCAAGGAAGTTACCGAACTCCTTTCCAAGGCCCACTTCACCACCTCTCCCCTGGATCCTGTCCCCTCACGACTGTTGCAACCTCCTTCCTGCTCTATCCTAAACTCTCTAACCCACATCTTCAACCTCTCACTCTCCATGGGCACCTTTCCCTCCCCACTCAAACATGCACTGGTTACCCCCATCCTCAAAAAACCCTCGCTGGACCCCACCTGTTTGAATAACTTAAGACCTATCTCCCTGCTCCCGTTTGCCTCCAAGCTTCTCGAGCTCCTTGTTCACAACCGTATGAACTGCTACCTCACTGACAACAACCTTCTTGATCCCCAACAGTCTGGCTTCCGCCCACAACATTCCACAGAAATTGCCCTACTAAAACACACTAATGACCTACTAACTGCTAAAACCAACGGCCATTACTCCATACTCATACTCCTTGACCTTTCCGCTGCCTTTGACACAGTCGACTGCCCGCTCCTCCTCAGTAAACTCCAATCCATCGGCCTCCGTGACTCTGCTCTCTCCTGGTTCTCCTCTTACCTTTCTCAGCACACTTTCAGTGTCACATACAACTCCTCCTCCTCCGTTCTTTCTGTTGGGGTACCCCAAGGTTCTGTTCTTGAGCCCCTCCTTTTTTCTCTCTATACCTCCTCCCTGGGCCAACTGATGACCTCCCATGGCTTCCAATACCACCTCTATGCTGATGATACCCAGATCTATCTCTCCATTCCCCAGCTCACCCCCTCAATCTCCTCACGTATCACAAATCTACTAAGCGACATATCAGCATGGATGTCACATCACTACCTTAAACTCAATCTTTCCAAAACTGAGCTTGTAATATTTCCTCCTCCCTGATCCCCCATTCATGACTTTACCATTAAGATCAACAGCACTACCATTTGTCCTTCCCCTCATGCCAGGGTGCTAGGCGTAATCCCAGACTCTGACCGCTCCTTTTGGGCCCCGCATTCACTCACTGGCTAAATCCTGCTGCCTCAACCTCCGGAACATTTCCAAAATCCGCCCCTTCATGACCAATGACACCACAAAACAACTTATCTACGCCTTGGTTATATCCCACCTTGATTACTGCAACTCCCTCCTCACTGGTCTACCGTTACACAGGCTATCCCCCCTTCAGTCTATTATGAATGCTGCTGCTAGACTCATACACCTTACCAACCGATCCGCGACTGCTGCCCCTCTCTACCAATCCCTCCACTGGCTTCCACTAACCAAACGTATAAAATTCAAAATGCTAACCACAGCTTACAAAGCCATCCACAACACTGCCCCTAGCTACATCACCAACCTTATCCACAGATACCGCCCAAATCGCCCACTCCGCTCCTCCCATGATATCCTCCTCTCTAGCTCCCTCATCACCTCCTCCCACGCTCGCCTCCAGGACTACTCCAGAGCCTCTCCCATCCTCTGGAAGTCCCTACCCCAGCACGTCTGGTCAGCCCCCATCCTGTCTGCCTTTAGGCGATCTTTGAAAACTCACTTATTCAGGGAAGCCTACCTCACCTCCACCTAAGAACTGTACTTGAATCACCTCCACCAGATCATCCCCCGCAGCTATCACCTTTTGTATCACCTCCCCCTTCCTTTAGATTGTAAGCTCCATGAGCAGAGCCCTTCTATTCCTTCTGTACTGAAATGTATTGTAATTGTACTGTCTCCCTTATATTGTAAAGCGCTGCGCAAACTGTTGGCGCTATATAAATCCTGTATAATAATAATAATAATGGTGGAGAGACACACACAAGGAAGGACTTATTTGGTCTTGATGTTGGGTCAGCTAAAGTGTTGATTAGTAGTTAGCCCACAGGATAGAAAACCAAAGGAGTTCAATCCAAAAGGCTCCATGAATGAAAAACTCTAAATTCAATAAAATAATTAAAACTTGATACATTTCAGAAGGAACATCACTCCTTCCTCAGAGTCCTTTTCTCTGTGTTTATTTATTAGTGACTGAAGATCACCTTTATTGTAACTAGGAATCTACATAATGAGAATAACTAGTATTCAAGGTTGATTGCCATGATAAACTATATTGGGTTTGGCGTGGTGAGCACTATCCAATCCTGTTGCTACCCTGCTCTTTTTTCTATACATTAACAGGGCATTTTACCAGGTTAGGGTGTCACCAATTAGCTTTTAATATGTGTTAGTACTGATAACCAGATCTCTACATTCAAAATCCCAGTAACATTTCATTACATTAACATTAAATACTGTGAGACATACAGTGAGAATGCAAGATTGTTTCTAAATTTGAAATATTGAAATTCTTTGGAAAACTGATTTGCAACCGTTTTGGATAATCCTGTCTTGCCCTAATCTCTATTTTTAGACATTCATATTCCACAGTTTTATAGCTTGGATATGCTTACAAAACATTTATTTACATTACAAAATATGAATGTTGATAAATTAAGGTTTAAGTCTTACATTTTTCTCAGTCAAGCTTCAGATTCTTATTGCAAGGAATAGTTATGTATTTGCCTCTCCTGGGATTTTCTCAAAGCTCATAGTCTAGTGCAGTGCATCAGCTGTGATGGTATCTGATGAATTGCCACTGACATGTTTGACACTTGATATGGAACTTTATTGCAAATATTACTTTTGCTGCTTGATTTGAAGCTCTGCTACTCTGAGTACATTGTGCCCATGAGAGTGTTTTGGTATTCTGTGTGGAATCCAAACTTTGTAATGTAGAAAGCTAGTTCCTTCTTTTCCATGCTAATGTTTCTCAGCATTATGTAGCATGCTTTTTTTATTTTCCACAATATAGCTACTGTCCATATTATACATAATTTTTTTTCCAGCTCAAGCCTCAAAATAAATCCAAGGTACATTAAAGTGTATCTAAACTTAAGAAAAACATGTATTATATTACAAACTATTAGTCCATAAATGTGGTGTCCAGTGATGGACCGAACACCCCCGTGTTCGGTTCACAGTCAAACATACGAACCTAATAAATGTTCGACTGCAAACTTCAAACTCAATGCAAGTCTGTGGGTCTCGAATTTAAATTCAAAAGTGCCAATTTTGAAAGCTCATGTGCAAGGTATTGGCTATAAAAAGGGTATGGGACTTGGGTACTGCCCTAAGGGACATGAATCAGGGAAAAAATGTTTTTTCAAAAAAGTACAGATTTTAAAGAGGTAGTCATTTTTCATTGCTTAAAGTAAAAACAAAATGAAAAATTCCTTTAAATATCATGCCAGGGGGGTCACCTTAAACTATCTGCAAAGTTGCACATCTGTACAATGTAGAGCACCTGCTGCAGTAGGACTGACATTTGTTTTTGTTTAATGACATTTATATATATTAAAAAAAGAAACAGCATGGGCCCCCCCCCCCAATCCATACCAGATTATTTAGGTCTGGTAAGAAGGTTAGGAGGGACCGCACAATAAAAATGTAAAAAAAGGGTGTGGGGTTCCCCTAAAAGCACCCCCAGGCCTTTTAGGCCTGGTAGGACTTTTGAGGGGAATCTTATCTCCCAAAAATGGAGGGAACAAGTGCGTGGGGTTCCCCCTATAAGCTATACCAAGCCCTTTACACATGATAGGGTTTTTAAGGGGAACCCCACCCCACAAAATGGAGGAAAAAAGCGTTGTGTCCCCCATAGATTCCAACCAGACCCTTGATCCGAGCACAGGCCTGTCAGGGCAAGAAAGGGGGAGGGGTTATTTAGAGCCCCCTCCCCTCCCTGTGGTTTACCAGGCCATGTGCCGATGGGGACAAGGGCCTCTTTCCCACAACCCTGGCCCAGTGGTTGTGGGGATCTGCAGGTAGGGTATCATTAGCATCAGGGCACCCCTTTAAATAAGGGGGAATCCTGACGCTGCCCCCCCCTTGTGAATGAGTAAGGGGTATTTGTACCCCTACCCATTCACTAACGGGTTAACTTTAGAAAAAAGAAAGATGCCAGACTTTTGAAAAATTCCTTTAATTGAACAAAGCCCTGATTAACCTCCCTGGCGGTATTCCCGAGTGTAGCTCGGGGTAAAGTTTCTGTACCAAAAGCGGTAACCCCGAGCTACACTCGGGCTTACCATGCAGCGTTGCATAGGGAGTCCCTCCAGCACTTACCTTGCCCTTCGCTCCCGCGATGTGTCCCCTGCAGCGTCTCCGGCCATCTCCTCCGACTGATGCCAGCATCCGGCTTCTGTGTTCCGGTCCCTGTGACGTCGGGACATACAGGCGGCGGCGGCGGTGGGAAATTTGAAAATTTTAAAAAAATTTCATTTTTTTCAAAAAAATTTTACATAGTAAAACATTGCTGTTTCAAACCATTTCACATACATTTTGTCCCTAGTGCTTTGTCCTGTGCCCTGTCTGCATTTTGACTGTTCTTTCTGCCTGGAAACTTCCATGGCGTCCAAAAAGCGTCCCTTTAGGTCAAAAGCAGTTTTAAACCGGCTAGAGAACAGCGATAGTAAATCAGAACCGCTTGCAGAATTGAGTGATAATGATTCCTGGAGAAATTCGTCATCAGACACTGAAAAACAATTTTGCGACTTTGATCAGCGATGTGCGAACTTGGCGCTATATTTCAAATTTCAGTGTTTTTGGTTTGATTATATTATTGAATTAAATGTATTATTACACTGTTCAACAGGTAAAAAGTTTTGGGCATAAAATTAGCTAATCTTACATAATTTTGAGGTGCTGAAAACGAAAATGACCCTAAAAAATGTTGATTGGCTCTAGTTTCCATGATATATTCACCCATCTAATGACGTAAGCCATTCAAAATTATGATGCAACTTCAGCTGCATATTGCGCAATTGATACTGGTGACCAATAGAAAATTGCATGTATACTGAGATGATGCAATATTAGCCTTTAATTGCATCACTTCACTGCATAAAAGCTGCAGTATCTGTAGCTGATTGTAGTTCGACAGCGTCTTTACATTTCGTTTTATGCTTATATAGGCTACTCAGTAATGCCTCGAACTTGTGTGAATAAAGCAGATAATTTCTGCTATATCTGCGGTGAAATAACTTTTATCTCACAAAAAAGGAGGATAACAGGAATGATTAAGAAAGCCTACAACTTGTATTTTGGCTGCAAGATAGGAGACCAGGACAAGAGCTGGGCACCACATATATGCTGCAATTCTTGTGGGACGGCACTGGAGCAATGGTTGAATGGAAAAAAGGCATCTATGCCTTTCGCTGTGCCAATGATTTGGAGAGAGCCAACAGATCATGTTAGTAATTGTTACTTTTGTATGGTGCCTCCAATTGTAAAAGGGCTAAATAAGAAGAAAAAGTTATCTGTGCACTATCCAAATATTCCATCGGCAATACGTCCAGTTCCTCATGGAGAGGGGCTACCAATTCCTAAAGCACCAGAATCCTTCGTGGTTGAGTCAAGTGAGGAAGAACCTGAAGCGTGTAGTCACGTGCAGTTGTAAGAGATAGCCCTTTCCTCGAATACAAGAGAAAAGCCAAGAAAAGCAAAACCGACACAAACTGAAGACAAAACTAGTGAGAATCCTAAGTATTAAAATGATTCAACTTAGCTTATGGCTATAATTTTTCTTGGTAATCCTATGCAATATATTATGCCATTTAGGCTTTGTTATGTAGTCAATATCACTTGCTTTATATTTGTGGAAAGACATCTATCTATATAATTATTGTGCATTATGTAGTCATTACGCCTATAGTAGAAAAATTTCCGTTTACAGAAAAACTAGAGCCAATTGACAAATTTCATTGTTATATTTGAACTCAGAATGTGAAATTCATTAAGAAATGGATCCTTTTGTTTCCAAAACTGGCAAAAAATAAAAATTTGTTGAACAGTGTTATTATATTATTATTTTTTATGATTATTTATTAAATTATAATTTATGATTTTGTGTTTCAAATTTTATCATACCCGGAATGTTTAATAGACTCTTGTTCAGACAGATTTCAGTGAGTTATTCCTAAATATTACAGGCCTACAATAAAAAACTACATATTTCCATGCAAATAATGGTACCGCTTTCAGCACCAAAAATCTGAAATAATCATACCACCAGGGAGGTTAATAAAAAGCAAAAAAAATGGTTCCATTGATGTAATTCATCATTAATCATGGCATTCAGCATTGTCATGATGACACTGGGTCACCAAAATAAAAAAAACCACGCTTGCCAACCTGTCCGCACCCAATGAGCACTCGCCTCAACCTAACATTTGCCAGTCAAATGTAATCAATTGGGCAGATTTAGACATAGCCGCTAGCTCTTCCCAATTGTGCTGTGATTGGCCAAAGCATTGCACCTGACCTGTGGTCAGATGCATTGTTTTGGCCAATCATGGCTCTTACAATGCACTGAGAGAGTGCAATGCATTGGGGGTTATTTAGGGCAAACAGCCCGTCGTGTGTCCGGCGAACACACGAACGGCCGATGTTCGAGTCGAACTTACATTTGACTTGAACATCAAGCCTATCCCTAGTGGTGGCTGCATTTCCTTTTTTTCTAAGCTTGTTTTCCTTTATTTTCATTAGGTGATTATACCAGTAATACACTTCTGGTTCTAAGGTAAAAACACTCACTCACTGTACTGTATCTATAGAGTAGTATCGTGGTCACCCTGGGACAGAGGGTGTGTTAGGACTACAAAGCTCACAGAATAGCAGGATCAATATGTATTTTTGGATTTATAGAACAGTTATGACAGAATACTTTCAATAGTACATTTGAAGTGATTATAAAGGCTTACATTTTATTTTTTTTGCATAACAATCAGGTTTATATTTACCATGCTCTGTGAAATGGAATTGCAGCCCTGAATTTCCTCTTCTCAGGTCTCTGCCGACACTCCAGACTCCTCTTCTTGGTGTGCCACCATAGGAAGCCGCTTCTTACTCTATAACATTTATGGCTCAATCCAGAGCCACGCTGCCTGTGTCCATTGACACAGACATCCCCCCCACCCCACCCCACTCCCTCATCACAGAATTTGACTGACAGCACCAATGGCTCCCTCTGAGCTCAGCAAAGCCAGTGAGAATGGGGAGGAGAGAGCAGTTACAGATGGGCACTGCAGTGCTGGATTAAGTCCAGGCTCAGGTAAGTATTAATAACCTAAATATTTTTTACCTTAATGCAAGGAATGCATTAGGGTAAAAAATGTTTAGGCTTTAGAACCATTGTAACAGACCAAACAGTAAAAAGTAAGAGACTTTTATTGTTTACAATGGCAATGACAATAGCTAGACTGTTCAAAAGCCTTAAAGGATAATTAAACTGAAACATTTAAATGTAGTATATTACAGTTTATTGGACTTTAAATGTAATGTCTGCATTATTTTTATTTATTTAGGCTAAAAACATTTTAGCAAGCACAGGAAATACTAGTTGATTTTGCTAGAGATATATTGGTTTTCTGTGTCTCCCAGCACAGTCTCAAGAGTATGGAGGATATTACAGGAGACAGGAAGTTACTCTAGGTGAGCTGGACAGGGCTGTAGAAGGTCATTAACCCATCAGCAGGACTGGTATCTGCTCCTTTGTGCAAGGAAGAACATGATGAGCACTGCCAGAGCCCTGCGAAATTACCTCCAGCAGGCCACTGGTGTAAATATCTCTGACCAAACAATCAGAAACAGACTTCATGAGAGTGGCCTGGGAGCCCAACATCCTCTAGTGGGCCCTGTTCTCACTGCCCAGCATCATAGAACTCGATTGGAATTTGCCATTGAACACCAGAATTGGCAGGTCCACCACTGGCGCCCAGCGCTTTTCACAGATGAGAGCAGGTTCATCCTAAGCACATGTGACAGATGTGAAAGGGTCTGGAGAAACTATGGAGAATGTTATGCTGCCTGTAACATCATTCAGCATGACCGTTTTGGTGGTGGGTCAGTGATGGTCTGGGGAGGAATATCCATGGAAGGATGCATAAACCTCCACCTAGCGATCTTTCCCCTGTATACTTATTTCCAGGCAAAATTGGAAACATCAAAACACTTTAACCTCCCTAGCGGTCTGATTATGTCCATATTTCTGTGCTCAAAGCGGTAAATTTTTTTGCATGGAAATATGTATTTTTTTATTGTAGGCCTGTAATTTTTAGGAATAACTCACTGAAATCTGTCCGAACAAGAGACTAGTAAACACCCCGGGTATGATAAAACTTTTAGTACAAAATCATAAATTAGAATTGAATAAATAATCATAAAAAATAATAATATAATAATAATAAATTTAATTCAATAATATAATAAAACCAAAAACAATGAAATTTGAAATAAAGTGCCAAGTTTGCACATCACTGAGCAAAGTCGCAAAATCGTTTTCAGTGTCTGATGATGAATTTCCCCACAAATCATTATCACTCAATTCTGCAAGTGGTTCTGATTTACTATCACTGTTCTCTAGCTGGTTTAAAACCACTTTTGACCTAAAGGGACGCTTTTTGGACGCCATGGACGTTTCTCAGTTTCCAGGCAGACAGAACAGTAAAAATGCAGACAGGGCACAGGACAAAGCACTCGGGACAAAATGTATGTGAAATGGTTTGATACAGTAATGTTTTACTATGTGATTTTAGTGATTTTAGTGAATGTCACTTTTTGTCATTTTTAAATTTCTCGCCGTTCCGTCCCCCGTATGTCCGGGCGCTCGCAGGGGATGGAACCCAGATGACAGATGCCGGCATCCGCTGCATTACATTGCCGGGGACACTGCAGGAGGGACATCGTGGGAGCGCAGGACAAGGTAAGTGATCCAGGGATTGCGGAGCAGCGCCGCAGTGTATTCCCGAGTGTAGCTCGGGGATACCGCTTTTGGTACTGAAACTTTACCCCGAGCTACACTCGGGAATACCACCAGGGAGGTTAAATGTGGGTGGTCTCTACAAGAAGATCCTACAAAGAAACAAAAAGCTTTATTTTCAAAACACATTAAAAATCCCAAGGGGGTAGAGGTCCCCAGTATTAAAATAAATTACAAACTGAATATTCATTAGAGATTGATCACTGAACATAATCCCCAAAAGAAAGTGCTGCCATGAAATGACACAATTCAATATACTACTTAAAAAACAAACAAAATAAGAGTATTTTTTTAGGATGTGGTAGTGTACCACAATTTCACTACCCCAGTAATTATACTACACCTGTCCTCTGTCCTCAAACCTACTCCAATGATCCACTTGCTATAATATATGACCAACATCTTTAATCCCTTTATATCTACTGCCAACTTTGCCTCCTTGCTAATTTGTGCACTGGTCACCCCTATATCTAAAAAGGCCTCACTGGACCCAACAAGTCTGAAGAACATAGGTACCATTTCCCTGCTGTCATTTATCTGCAAATGTCTAGAATGCCTAGTCTACAACCATCTGAAACACTACCTCACTAGTAACAATTTTTCCAACCTCTTACAGTCTGGCTTTCAGTCCCTAAGGACTAATATCAACACCACATCATTATAACAAAGTATTCTTGTACTAACAAGTAGAGATGAGCTAATCGAACCTGGCGAAGTGGAATTCGTTTCGAATATCAGGAAAAATTCGATTCGCATTGAATCCGAATTTTAGCAAACTTCGGGTGCACGAATCGAATTTTTCCCAATCAGCCGGCAAAAGTGTCACTGCAGAGAGCTCCGCTATTTCTGACAGTTCTGACAGTTCATTTACAGCGGTTGAAACATTGTATCTATTTGTTTCCATTTAGGATACAGATGTTTTTATTCGGAAATAAATAGATACAATGTTTCAACCGCTGTAAATGTGAAGGAACTGTCAGAGAACTGTCAGAAATAGCGGAGCTCTCTGCAGATACACTTTTTGCTGTACTGGAATACTTCTTCTTTTCATTCCTCTTCTTCTTTTCATTCTTCTTCTTCTTCTTTTCATTCTTCTTTTCATTCTTCTTCTTCTTCTTCTTTTCATTCTTCTTCTTCTTCTTTTCATTCTTCTTCTTTTCATTCTTCTTTTCATTCTTCTTCTTCTTTTCATTCTTCTTCTTTTCATTCTTCTTTTCATTCTTCTTCTTCTTCTTCTTTTCATTCTTCTTCTTCTTCTTTTCATTCTTCTTTTCATTCTTCTTCTTCTTTTCATTCTTCTTCTTCTTCTTCTTTTCATTCTTCTTCTTCTTCTTTTCATTCTTCTTTTCATTCTTCTTCTTTTCATTCTTCTTCTTCTTTTTCTTCTTTTCATTCTTCTTTTCATTCTTCTTCTTCTTTTCATTCTTCTTCTTCTTCTTTTCATTCTTCTTTTCATTCTTCTTCTTCTTCTTTTCATTCTTCTTCTTCTTCTTTTCATTCTTCTTTTCATTCTTCTTCTTCTTCTTTTCATTCTTCTTCTTCTTCTTTTCATTCTTCTTCTTCTTCTTTTCATTCTTATTTTCATTCTTCTTCTTCTTCTTCTTTTCATTCTTCTTCTTCTTTTCATTCTTCTTTTCATTCTTCTTCTTCTTCTTTTCATTCTTCTTCTTCTTTTCATTCTTCTTTTCATTCTTCTTTTCATTCTTCTTCTCATTCTTCTTCTTTTCATTCTTCTTCTTCTTCTTTTCATTCTTCTTCTTCTTCTTTTCATTCTTCTTCTTCTTTTCATTCTTCTTTTCATTCTTCTTCTTCTTCTTTTCATTCTTCTTCTTTTCATTCTTCTCATTCTTCTTTTCATTCTTCTTTTCATTCTTCTTCTTCTTCTTTTCATTCTTCTTTTCATTCTTCTTTTCATTCTTCTTCTCATTCTTCTTCTCATTCTTCTTTTCATTCTTCTTCTTCTTTTCATTCTTCTTCTTCTTCTTTTCATTCTTCTTCTTCTTTTCATTCTTCTTCTTCTTCTTTTCATTCTTCTTCTTCTTTTCATTCTTCTTCTTCTTCTTTTCATTCTTCTTTTCATTCTTCTTCTTTTTTTCATTCTTCTTCTTCTTCTTTTCATTCTTCTTTTCATTCTTCTTCTTCTTCTTTTCATTCTTCTACTTTTCATTCTTCTTCTTCTTCTTTTCATTCTTCTTTTCATTCTTCTTCATCTTCTTCTTCTTCTTTCCATTCTTCTTCTTCTTCTTTTCATTCTTTTCATTCTTCTCATTCTTCTTTTCATTCTTCTTTTCATTCTTCTTCTCATTCTTCTTCTTTTCATTCTTCTTTTCATTCTTCTCATTCTTCTTTTCATTCTTCTTCTTCTTCTTCTTTTCATTCTTCTTCTTCTTCTTTTCATTCTTCTTTTCATTCTTCTTCTTTTCATTCTTCTTCTTCTTCTTCTTCTTTTCATTCTTCTTTTCATTCTTCTTTTCATTCTTCTTCTTTTTCTTTTCATTCTTCTTTTCATTCTTCTTCTTCTTCTTTTCATTCTTCTTCTTCTTCTTTTCATTCTTCTTTTCATTCTTCTTCTTCTTCTTTTCATTCTTCTTCTTCTTCTTTTCATTCTTATTTTCATTCTTCTTCTTCTTCTTTTCATTCTTCTTCTTCTTCTTCTTTTCATTCTTCTTTTCATTCTTCTTCTTCTTCTTTTCATTCTTCCTCTTCTTCTTCTTCTTTTCATTCTTCTTCTTCTTTTCATTCTTCTTTTCATTCTTCTTTTCATTCTTCTTCTCATTCTTCTTTTCATTCTTCTTCTTTTCATTCTTCTTCTTCTTCTTTTCATTCTTCTTCTTCTTTTCATTCTTCTTCTTCTTCTTTTCATTCTTCTTTTCATTCTTCTTCTTCTTCTTTTCATTCTTCTTCTTCTTCTTCTTCTTCGTCGTGCCCTGTGACTGCCCAAATGAGTGAAGTGTGCGGTGATTCTAAGATCGACGGCACTCATCTGCATGTCATACTGACTGACAGTATTATTTCTCTTCCCCAGCAGACTCCAAGGGCATTTAAATTAAAGGTACAGTGTTCTGCACTAATATAAAGGCTCTCTGAAGCCTAGAAACCCTTTTAATAAGTTAAATTTGCGGCGAATAAATTCGCATCGAATCAAATTTCTCCCGCAAATTCGGCGAATCAGCCGAATCGAATTTTTGAATAATTCGCTCATCTCTACTAACAAGCAACAGAGGGCTTAAGGTGTCACATGTACAATAATCAAGCAATAGCGCCCTCAGCAAGTATTGTTATAACATGATAGAAAATATTAAAATAAGATTGACACACATATACACTACAGCAACGTGCTGTCATATAAAGAAAGGGGTAGAACTTATGTTTCTATATACTGTAGAAAATTGTGTTTTCAGCTCCTGATGAACAAGGGCCCAAACTAGTTAAAGTTCAGGAATTTGTCCTAACACTTGAAAAGCCAGGATGGACTGGGGAGGACAAGGTTTCAGCATCTGAAGAGGTGGATGTCTGGGAAACAGAACACAGAATTTAATGGAGATGCTTGCCCTTTAAATAAACTGATATTTTAAATATGTTACTATTTTACATGTAAAATCTTAAAAGCCATGTGTTTAGTGGTACAGGAATACTTTGATATATGGATGTGGAGTCAATATTAGCTCTTAGAGACTGCTTCATTTGGGTATACATTACAATATTTAAAACTCAATTAAAATAGTAGCAAGGGTTATATAAATGTAAAAAGTTTTAAAACCGTCTTAGTCCTTCTACCCTTTATAAGCCATCTGCAACTTTCTTCTTAATCCACGCTGTCACGTACTTTAGATAGTGAACCTGACGGGAAGAGGCAGGCCTTCCGTATAGCTCTGGCTTGAGGGCTACTGGTGGTGGGACAGTAGCCACAGGAACACAGCAAGGTATGAGTGCCTGTGATCAGTCCAGTAGTATGTTCATGAGTGGAAGTCCACAGGCAGGTAAAGAAGAAGGACAGGTTGAAGGTGGACAGCTAGGCGTGGATCTTGCTCGACGGCAGGTTATAGGTTACAGCAGGGAGCAGAATCCAGATGCGGACTTGCCGAACTGATGGACTGTCGCCAACAATAAGGAAGGAGCAAGATCAGATGAGCCGGATCGGTAACAGCCGGGCAGATCAAGCATAGATGGCAGATGCCAGAGAATCAGGTCACAGGCCAAGTCAGCAGCGGAGGTACAATTGGATAAGATTAAGAGGCAGTAGAGTAGACCAAGACAATCCGGGGTCGGGGCAGGTAGCAGACAAGCAAAGATCAGTAACAAGCCAGTTAGTATTAGAGGTCGGGCACAAGAATCAAGAACGAATCAGGAACACACTCAGAAGCTGCAGACTGAACCGCAATGAGACAAGACTGCAGCCCATTTAAATAGCCGTTTTGGTGCCAGCATTAGTGAGAGGCGCGTGCCTTTGCCCAAATTCATGCACATCTGTTTGACCCGTTATTGTTCTGCACATGCGTATACTTATGCGGCACAAACCCTCACATTGCACTATGGACAAGCCTTTCCTGACACATGCAGACTGTACTCATAAATTAATTGTAGTTTCTTTTTAGTTGCTATGGAGCATCTGAAACACGTATTTCCACTTGTATTTTTATAAATTAAATCAACCTATTTTCTAAAATAAGAGTAGTATTTGTTCAGTTGTTATAAAAAAAATTGAGGTTTTAAGGCAAGTTGCTATTGAAAATGAGTAAGTGATGTAGTTGGTGAGTAAGTGATGTAGTTGCATGTGCACTGGGGACTGGATTATATGTGTGGTGATTTAGGTGTTTAATTCATGCACACTTGCCATGGATCACTTTAAAGATAATTAATCTCTTTTATGAGTACAAGCCAGTACGCATGACTATGTTTAATTGGTGATAAATGCACCTAAAGATTTTCTATGCTATTCAGGGCTGTTTAATACGAGTACTAAACATGCATGCATAATTAGAGAACAGTTAATCTAAAGTGATGCAAAAAAAAGTCAAATTCAGTGCAAAAAGGAAAAATGGAAATGCAATGCAAACACTGCTCAGCCTTAGTATTCCCACCATAAATGACACTCTCTCTTTCAAACCCTAACTGAATGACATTTAGGGGGAGATTTACTAAATTTGGTGCACACAGAATCTGATGCAGCTGTGTGTAGTAACCAATCAGCTTCTAACTTCAGCTTGTTCAATTAAGCTTTGAAAATAAAAAAAATTCTGATTGGTTACTATGCACAGCTTCACCAGATTCTGTATGCACCAGTTTTGGTAAATCTCCCACTGAGTTTGATAAAGTACTCTCATTTTTTTTAAATAAAATATTTGTTTTCACCTTTTTTTTCTTTGTTGCATCTTTCCAAACTTGCATTAAAAGGTAGCAGGAACTGAATGTTGTCATCTTATTAAATGAAGTGCTCAATCACGGACTTTCATGTCAGTATCACCAGATATTATGAAAATATTCACTTGCCCAGCAACAGTAAAAAACAAAAAAAACAGCTTTTTCTGAAATATTCATCTCTTATCATATGAGTCATCAGAAGACTCTGTGATCCAGAAGCAGTAATTTTCTTGGTTTAATAGCACCAAGCTTTACCCTACAAACTTTTTGTGAAACCAAGCTGTCATGGGCAACAATCACTTTTGGTTTGCAGTACCTCTGGTCTGAAACCACACTTACAGTACATGATTGCTTCTTGGTCCAGAAATATAGGCCACCAGACTGCAGGGAAAATGGTATGTAGAATTTTATTTTTATTTTTTAAAAATTGGTAGAGGTGATTGTTTAATGACAGGGTACAGGGCAGGGTTTGGCCTGCAATAAATGCTAAAGCTGGCAAGAATTCAAACAGTCCTGGGGAAATCAAGTGTATTTATATTGGGGGCACCACATCCCATAGTTATACCAAATCTCAATTATTTATGTTAAGGACATTTGAGGTGCCCGGAAGAGATCACAATGAACAAAAAGGTTTAATACCTCAAACATCCACTTTAACATAAATTATTTGGTTAGCTGTGCTTTAACATTGTAACAAGATAATCCCCCCTCCCAATCAACCTCAAAATAATATTTATACTTTTCAGCAAACACATAATAGTTTTGCTACTTCAATGCTGTTTTTTTTTTTTTTTAGAAATTTCTTTTTATTGTTTTTACAACTGAGCAAGATACTTATAACAAACCTACTTTGGCCCTGCAGGGCCCAGGTTATACATAGGTAAGGAACAAAAACACATGTATGGCCTCCTTGCCACTAAAACAGTAAGGTACAAGAATCCGGAGGCTCTACACCCCCCCCCCTCCCCACACTCAATCCAGGCAATCATCCTCATGAAATACACTCCCTTGGGCCTCCAGGAAATATAACATATTCATAATTCTCAGAAAACTGAAGGCTAAAGCTGTATCTTCAGCAAAATAGCTAGACCAGTCTGTGGTCAAAGTTAGGAATGTCATCAATACATAATTAATTATGAGGGGAGATATAATAGAAATAACACAGATGAATATGTCACAGGGGATAACTGGGAAGGTTCAGCCCCTTGGGAACTAGTAGAGGGGCAATAAAGCTAGGGTTGCCAAACCTTGAGGAATTTTTTCAAGCATTCCCTGATGACATAAGTAGCTTTTTAAAAAGGCATCATCTCATTCACTAACCCCCTCCAAAAGGTTAAAAATGGTACAATAGATTTTTTCCAAAATAATATAAGAGATTTTCAGGCATAAAATAATAAAAGGCTGATCAGGGTATGTTGGCCTCTAGTATGTGCCAGGCCTTCCATCAGGCCTAGAAGACAGACTAAGACAGTCAATGGTAGCTGAGATTCTTGTACTGAACTGCAATATTTTGGTCCAGAAACCCTGTACCTCTGGGAAATACCAGAGCACATGTCCAAAGGTAGCTGGGGAGTAGGAGCAACACCAGCACTCCACAGATACCTTCGGATATATACTAATCAGTTTTGTTGGCATAAAGTAAATTCTATGTAAGAACTTAATATAAATCAGTCAATCCCTTGCTGATACCAAGGGGGAAAATCCACATATCATCCCAATCCCAACCATTTAGATCCAGTACATCCTCTGCCCATTGTGCCCTGCAGCGGTTTACCAAGGACAGTGCACTCAGGAACAGCTCTTTATACAATTCTGACAATTTTTTTTTTAAATGAGTCATCTAATAGTATATTCTTAAGTGTGGAAGGCAGAGTCTCCACTTGTGCTGAGCCAAATTGGGCAATAAAGGTGTTCCTAAGTTGCAGGTGTCTAAAAAATATAAGGGTTAGGGAGATCAAATTTAGGTTTCAAATCATCAGCTTGCCTCCATGGGCAATATCTCCTAATGTCTTTACACCCTTTGTGGCCCAATGAGATATAATATGGATAAGGGGTGGACTGACAACTCATAGGGCCCCCGGGCAATAGGGGATCATGGGACCCCTGTGCCCTTGCCCAAACTCAAAAAAGCTTATGAAAAAGGTACCAGGGGCATCTCATGGGGCCCCCTACTGACCCGGGCCCTCGGGCAGTGCCCGGGTTTCCAAATGGTCAGTGAGCCCCTGGTATGGATACAAACTGGGGAAGTTTGGGATTCCACTAAAGCGGCAAGACTTGGGAAACCAAGGAAGAGTCAGGTGTTAATATAATTTGAATACAGTAAGAGTCTCAGACTCTCGTAAGAGACCAATTTTGCTGCCTCTAGCACTGTGGCTGAGTCCCCACTATCCCCAAAGCCACCGGCATGCAAAAAGCCCCTGGCCTGGCAAGTAGTATTTAAACAGATATGGGAGGACTAGAAATCCATTGTCCCCATGGTTCCTGAAGTCCAATTCTTGGAGGGGAGGAGCCTCAAATAAAAGAACTAAATAGGCTATGAAAACGACAAAAAAGACATGGGGAACCCATGTGGGTGAGTCGCACAACAAATATAAGAAAACTAGAAGAATCTTCATTTTAAGGAGAATAATACACCCTAAAAATGAAAAAGGAAGGTTCTTCCATGCCTTGACTTTCTTTTTTAAAAATTCTAAGAGTGGCTGTAAATTTAGAGAAAAATAGTCAGCTACCCTGGCCGAGACACGGACACCCAGATAGGTGAACTTGGTAGCCCACTGGAGTGGTAGGGTACTGTTCACCGCAGCTCTAGTCCTGGGGTCTAAGGGAAAAATTATCAATTTGCTCCAATTCACCTTAAGGCCAGAAAAGGTTGCAAAATCATCTAATATATGGAACACTGCTTAAAGAGAGGGTCCAAGAGCTTTAAAAAAAAAACAGGAAGTCATCCGCATATGGCGCCACGCATTCTTTAGGGCCCTCTTTCAAACCGCACATCTCAGAGAAGGAATTCAAAGCCATGGACAATGGTGCTATCATTAAATAGAACAGGATGGGAGAAATGGGGCATCCCTGCCTAGTTCCCCTACCAATGGAAAAAGAGAAGGAAATGGAGGTACCAATTTTGAGGGCTATCGTAGGGCAACTGTAAAGTAGGGAGATCCATTTGCAATACTGGGTCTAAATCCCACCCTATTCAACTCCAACTTCATGTATCACCAATCTACTGAATCACTTTGGCAATGTCTAGGGACACCACTGCCCTGGTGCTAATCTGGGCATGGGAAACCTATAAATGTGTGAAAAGTCTACCAAGGTTAGTATCAGTGGACTTCCTCAGCATAAAGCCTTTCCGGTTAACAAGGGCAGAGATTACCGTGGATAGTCTAGTGGCCAAAATTGTAATTAAGATTTTAAGATCTGCATTAAGGAAAGCAAAAGGCCGATAGGAGGAGCATTGAGTGGGGTCTTTTCACAGTTAAGGGAGAAGGACCACGTGTGCCTCAAGCATACAGTATATGATGGTAAGGTGTCATTTTCAGAAGAGTAAGCATATAAAGAGTCTATGGACAAAAGTATTAGAATATAATTTGTACCATTCTATAGGAAACCTATCAGGTCCAGGTGACTTATTTGGGGGGAAGGAGTTAATTGCCATTTCAGTTTTTTCAGTGATGTCCCCTTCTAACCACACCCTCTCCTCAGCATTCAGGGAGAGCAATGGAAGACCAAATAGAAGAGCATCCAACTCAGTAATATCATAGGAAGGAATAGGGGCACATAGAGAAGAATAGTAGTCCACAAAAATGGCCAAAATGTCAGTGGCGTCTGTAATCAGTTCCCCATGTGGAGACATGGAATGTTAACCTGAGTTCTTTGTTCAACAACCAACATTGCTAGTAATTTGCCATTTTTATCTCCTTTTTCAAATTAAGACTCAGCATTATGTAGAAGGGTTGTGTGAGCCAGGTACAGAAAAGTTAACTTCTAGCCTCCAGCAGGGCTGTATAAGTCATATCATTAGACAGTCGCATAGACCTCCTCACACTTTCTTTCATCATCCTTTAGTTCCTCATATTTTGAATTATACTACTTTCTGGTTGATTAAATGGCACAGATGTATGCCCCCCCACATAACTGCTTTAAACGCATCCCAAACCACTGGTTCATCAGCCGAGGAGGGGATAGTTGACCAAAAGGTAAACAGGGGCCTCAGTTTGCTGAATCACCTGATCTGTCTGCAGCCACCCAGAAGACAACCTCCAAGAATCTCCCCCAATCCAAGTGACCAAGGAAAGTGATAGGAGCAGTGGATCATGATCACATAGACCACCAGCTAGATAGGAGGCAGCTTAAACTAAATTTAGGAATTGGGGGGGGTGGGGTGGCAAAGGCAAGGTCCATCCTTGACACTGTTTTATGGATAGCAGATAAACAGGAGATGCTTTTCAAAGTGGGATTTTTCTATTGCCATATTTCACCATATTTCAGTTGTGAAGGTCCATGAACTTAAATCTTAGGAACACCTAAGTGGGTTTGAGGTATCCATCTGCTCATCTAAAATAGCATTATAATCTCCAGCCATAATTAAAGGGAGATGCATGAAGGGTGCTAAAATCACTAACAGATCATATAATAATTGTGAGTGAAACAGAGGGGGTACATAAACACAGGCAATAACCAATTTAGGTTGAAATATATCTAAGACCAATACCAAATAACTCCCTTCTGGATCAGAGATCACTTGATGGATAGAACAAGGGACAGACTTACTAATGAGGATGGATACACCTCTTGCATAAGAGGAATAGGAGGCATGGATCACCTGTTGTATCCATGGCCTTTACATAGACAGTACCTTACTACCATCCAGGTAGGTCTCCTGTAGAAATACTACCTGAGGTCGAACAACCTCCAAGTACTGAAACATAGTAGCCCACCTAATCTTGACATTAAGACCCCTGACATTCAATGACAACAGTTTAAATGACATAGCCATGTTGCAAATATATTAACCAATTCAGCAGAACCGGATGCCATGAACAACTAAACAGCTGTGCTGCCATCATCTGGGAAATAAATGGTAACATGCAGACCCAAATAAAAAAAGACATGTAGTATACTCCCATGAGGGAATGCCTGGAATTCTGAGAACTAAACATGCCCTGCTGTAACATCTAACTGAACAATAGCTGGGTATTCAGCCCAAACCCGTTACCAGCCCTTAAGCATCTCCTGTTTATCTGCTACCCATAAAACAGTGTCAAGGATTGACATTGCCTTCGCCATCCCCATTCACAATGTCTTAGGATGTAACTAGTCCACAAAAAAAATTAATAAGAGAGAAAAAAGTAAAAACTACAAAGGGCACACTCCTAAATTGCTTGTAATCCTAGGAGCTCCAAGGATGGTGCAGGATAGACGTCAAGACAGTAGCATAGTTCTCCATCAATAATTTTTGCCGCACTTTACCTAGTGGAGCCAGAGTAGAGAGCTTAGCAAGAAACTGAAAGTACAAAAAACATCCATGGTCAAATAGGAGTCTGTAGGAAGAAAAACAACATATGATTATGGTGCCCAACAGGGGACAACTGGCGAAATGGAATCCACACTTGGGTCTAGCAAGAAGAAAGCATCTTTAAATAGCATTAGGCCATTTTTTGGCTTCCAGGGGAGAATCAAAGGATTTTACATTACCTTGATGTTGAATTCGGAGCCTGTTGGGGCAGACCCTTGGTCCACAACTGCTTGTAAAGTAGCAACTTTGTGTTTCCACAGAGAAATCAGGGAACAACATAATATTGGTATTTTCGGAAGCCAGGTCAGGTAGTATCCAGGCCTCAGCTAAGATTGTGATCCCTGTCGTGGAAATTCAGAAAATGCAGCAAGAAGGGTCATGGTAGGGCCCCAGGGGCTGATCTCTGGTGCTACTTCAATGACTAAACATTATTTGTAATCGTCATACAGCAAATAATTAATTGTTTTTTGTAAATAAAGAAATAATTAAAAAGAAATAAAGAAAACAGGTACCAGTATTTTAATTTTTATTTTTAATTTTTTAAAAAAATGTTTTATAGCTATAAGTAGTGAGGTCTTCCATTCTAAAAGTAAAATTATAAGTAGAACATGTATCAGTCATTGTGCTGTCACTGAAAATTGCAATAACTCTCTTTGGCTGTTGCAACCCTGTCAATGATGGTGTTATGATATGTCAGATTGCTGTATAGATACTTTGAGCAGATGGGTCAGTCTTTCTGAAAAACCTAATTGCTGACATTTGGACAGTCTGATATTCACTAGATGTTGCCTTGTTTTTGCGATGAAAGGGTCTTCAAAACAAGAAAGGTCACCTCAGTGAAGATGCACATGTACTTATTGATTATATGTTGGAGATCTCTCTACTGAAAGGAAAATATACACTTTGAGAAGTGTTATTCATTGGGCCCATAATGTGTGTGATCCATGAAATTTAAGAAAAAATAATAATACAAAAATTATAGTGGACCACTGCTATTCTGCTAAAAAAATGTATTGACTACCACAGTTAAAAACAAAGTATCCACTTTTCTTCCATCTGGCACTCTTCCCTTCAGAAAGTCTAATCATCTGCTAGATGGCACTCCTTTTCTTGGTGAAATAAAAATACTGTGTCATTACGGTACACTGCATGTAACCCCTTCAACAACATGCATCTAAATCAGAAAGATATAACTCAAATATAACCTGAAAATGAGGTGTGAGGAAAAAGCCTTCACTGTCCAAAAATAACATAAGAGTACGACTGCTGTTTGCCATTGAACATATAGGCAAGGTCAGGCCTTATGAAACAATGTAATGTGGACTAATGAATTAAACATAGAGTTGTTTGGCCACAATAGGAGGGGACATGTATGGCACAAACTAAAGACAGCATTTCATGAGAAGAACCTTATACCAACTGTGAAGCATTGCTGTGGAAATGTCATGGTTTGGAGTTGTTTTGCAGCTACAGGGTCTTGGCATCTTGCAGTCATCAAATCAACTATGAATTCTATATCATATCAAATTGTGCCTGATAAAAATGTGAGACCTTCTGCCTGAGTGCCTTTTCTGCTAAGTCTAAAATACCAGTGCCTGAGGCCAAGGGTATACTTACTTTTTCCACTCTACACCGTTACTATTGATATTTTTGTTGAACTAATGATTAAAATGGCAAATTTGCATTGGATTTTTGTTCACGTATTTTATCTTTATCTATAGAAACTGTTTGAATAAGGCTCAAATTTTATTTGATCAATTAAAAAAAAAGCCAATTACTTCTACGGTGTGTGATTTCTTACGTATACAGGACTGTATATACACTATGTATATTTCTTTGTTCTACAGGTGCAGATTTGCCCTGACATTAAGTATTGATGTGACAGGATCCAGTTTTTGCTTGTGTGCTATGAGTAGTTACTGTATATTCTAAAGATAAAATTTACATCCCAGAGGCCCAAAGATTTTGTTTTGGACTGTGGCTTCAAAAACTAAAATTAGAATACAACAAAAAAAATGCATTGTTTAATATAAGATTTCATGTCTTGGAATGGGACCATACATTTTTGTTTGCAGTTATATTTTTGTCATTGTATATTTTGGTTTTACAGTTTTCATTATAAGTTCAGTCTTATTTGTTTTCTGTCTCTTGGCTTCCTGGCTGTCACTGGCTAGTTTTGTGTAATATTTTTAGAGCAGAGCACTATTATTATGCCACAAAATTTGTTATGTGTATGCAATTACAATCTATTTAAATATCCAAAATTAAGGTAATTTTCTGTATATTCAGGTTATCTGGAATGAATGTACCACCTCCTGTAGTCAGCAACAAGCACTGGTTAAGGCTTCATTTTGTTACTGATGGCAACCATCGTTACAGAGGATTCAGTGCACAGTATCAAGGTATGTAGAAAGCATATGTTCACTCGGCATTTCTATTTATCATCTAATAAACCATAAATGTTAGCCGTTACAGTTGTTGGCCGTAAAGAAAAATGTCATCAATTTAACTGGGAATTATCATCAAATTTTATTTTCCCTTTTTAATTATAAGAATGGTGGTCACCTTATTCCTAAGCTATTCATTAACCATACCATATTTTTTATCTTGATGCATGGTTGGTGTATGATTTATGAAACACTTACTTAAAGACTACATTTTCCACTTAGCCAAGTGAACCTTTGTTCACTTTGAGTACCCAATCTTATACAAAGGAATAAAAAAGTAGGTATTTTCTTTGCATGTCTTTTATTTATTTAAGTAAATACAACCCCTTCAATCTTAACAGTGGGAATCCAGGAAAACCCTGTTTAAAGATATTCAGATTATGGATCTATTAACTATCTCTATCATTAGTTTAAATAAACCACTTAATGACAATGCCCTGATAATAAGATTATCATTTAATTCTCCTTTGCTCTCTGAGAAACAGAAAATTCCATTTGTTGAGGAGAGCAGAGACCATTCTTTCTCCAACCTCTATCATACACAGAATATTTATATATTTTAATAAATTATAGTACGTCATAACTTTAGCAATCCTTGTTTAGTGGGTGCCACCATTATTATAGACAAGGAAATAAAATGGTGATAGTTCCCTATATTCAAAAAATAAAAAAAAAGCACATATATATACTATTTTTGCTGACACCTAAAAAGTGTTCATGAACACAATTTTACAGAAAATATTTAAAATAATATACAAAGTTAATTTTTTACATTTAATTTCTACCATCAATGGAAAACAGGTTTACCTGTGACCTCATAAATGCAATTAGTTATAATGCATTATAATATAAAATGTAAAATATTTAATGTTTATATTTTTTTAAAATCAGATCATATCAGCAAAAGTGTCCAAAATATTATAGATGCCCCCAAAGGTACCTGTCAGTTGTCACTGGTTACTGTTTTCCAAACGTCATCTTTCATGTGGCTTGTTATTCAACAATGTTGCATTTTTGTGTGATTTTATTTTATTAGAAGTTAAAATCAATTCAAAATGTACTTTAGGCTATAAAAGCACAGTAAACTTTAGAAAAAGTATTTTTTCCCATATAATACTGCTCACAAATACAACTTAACACTGCTCACAATATTTATCACATATTTATAAAATGCAGATATTTTCCAGTTCCATATTTTAAATATATTTTGGTAGTAAACAGAGCATCTGGTGAAAACATAGGACAGCATTAGAAAAAAATACAGTTCATATGGAAACATGTAAGCTAGATTAATATTATGTAACATAATGTGTGTGTGTTTTGTATAAGCAAACTACTTTACTTACTATACAGATATTTTAAATATTCATGCCATGCTGGCACTGTCTGGTGTTGACATATTTCACTGTGTACATACAGTAGGTTTCTCTAATTTATAAATAACTTGGGAAAACAAATTCAATTTAAAAGATGCATGATAAGTATATGTGTATATTTTTGTATACATTCATTGACCAGAAATAAACTTTTCCTTTAAGAAAAAAGTAAGCAAAATTGCCTATGGACAATAGATCAACAACAATGAGTTTATTAACTTCAGTAATAGCCTGTAATACCACTTTATTACCAGGCCACTTTCAATTTTCAATGCTATGATAGTTTGACTGACAATTACTAGGTCATGTAATGCTGTACCCAAACAAATTGTATATAATTTTTTTTCAGACAGATAGTACTTTCTTTGATGGTATTTAATAAACACCCTTTTTTTTACAATGAAAAGGAAAACATTTTGAAAAAAAGTTCCATTACTTTTCGTTTCAAAACATATCAAATACAAATGCTAGGGCGGTACAAAAAATCCAAATTATCTCTTTTTTTGAAAGTAGACATCACAAAGTGATCAGATTTTTTTCCATAATGTTTTGGGAAAAATGGAGAAACAAGTTGTTACTGAGGGGGTTAAAACACTGAGCTTGATAATGGTACACTAGGTGCATTAAGATTACAGGCAATACAGAGGGAGGAGAAGATGAATGAGTCTATGCAGAGATCACATACAGTGGTAAGATGGTGAAGAAGGGGTTAATGTACAGATTTGCATGATAAGGAAGGAAAATAATATACAGGTCATTGTGAGACAAAATAGATCTGAGATATATTTGAGAGGAGGGGTGGTGAAAGAGTTAAAATGATCCTTTGATACTCTGATCTGGAACTAATGAATG
Organism: Staurois parvus; assembly: GCF_062004578.1. Lineage (NCBI taxonomy): Eukaryota > Metazoa > Chordata > Amphibia > Anura > Ranidae > Staurois > Staurois parvus. The sequence continues at coordinate 1,137,707 of NW_028317843.1, forward strand.
AATAAATGAATGTTATTTGTTCCTTTGTTCCTCCTTCCTTACCTTCCTCAATTGTAAGAGGAAGGGGTGGGTTCTGCAATGTAAAAATATACTGATTATATTGGTAATTGCTGTGACTAGATATCTTGACTTTCACACTGTATAGAGCCACAGGGATTGACACTGTATCTCTGGACCAAGCTGTCAGATCACAATTTGGTCCACAGCCATTAGCAAGGGCATTGGCTGCCTTAGGTTGTTTTCTGCAGGGCTGAAGTAGCCATCGACCATTTTGCCATTTACAAATGTACATTGGTAAATAAGTGGTTTAAGAGAGACCTGAAAGACCTACAATAGAAATAAACATAAATATCACAAGGGTATGTCTGAACAGCCGCATTACTAATTTCCACATAGTACTTAACAAGTGGTAAATGCGCTTTAAAGCAAGCATCCATTTACCTCTGTAGCTGCAGGCACGGTGGAGTAATTACAGCACAAACTGATTTATTTTAGCCCCACAGTTCATTTTATTTCCGCTCTCCAGCAGTGACTTGGCAGCTTGCTAGCCTTTTAATTTTTACAATTAACACAGATTTGGTGCACAAAAAGAGGGGAGAGAGCAGAGTATTGCAACCCAACCTGAATGACTTCACTGCTTTTCTTGTGAACTTTGAGGATAAATTGCTCCACAGTAAACAGATCAGAGAGTGTTGATTTTAAAGTGCATTTACTGCTTGTTAAGAATGTGTAAAAATGTAAATGTTCTTATCTTGCCAACAGGCGATAGACTTTTCATGAGCACATAAGTCCTCATCAAACTGACTTTTATGTGGGGACTAACCTTTTGATGCTTTAACATGGCAAATGTTGAGTGGCTTGGCCAAAAAAAAGCTAATTGTCAGTCAAAAGTAAGCAATTAAGATCATACAGTAAGGGGTACAAAAATATACACTTGCATGATTGGATATATGAGATCTATTGTACTATACCTCTCCTATCCATTAATATTGAAGGTGTATTCAATAAACTAAGGAACATTCGTTCTGGACGGTTTAAGACTGAAATAGCTTCATTCAGTCTGATGAATAACCATTCAATTTAAAGTAGAAAAAGATTGGCACATCCTCCCATTAATGTTGGATAGTTGCAGGCACTGATGTCTGAGGTTGCCCTTAACACGACACCATAGCAGGAGGTTCTTGGAGTCACTGTTATGGTGTGGCAGCTATTATGATTGTTCTCCTGGCCACTGAATGTATATTTTTTTATATGCAGCACTGATTTCATAAAACAGCACTGTTTTCCCAAAATACAAAAGCAGAGGAGCATTTCAACTAAATTTATATCAGATTAAATATTTAATCATATGTATTCATTCTGTGAATTTTAATTTAATTTTAATTTAGTTATTATTTTAATCTGTTAATATGTATATAGCAATAAATTACTATCCCATATGGTTTTCAGACTGTCTGTGGTTATTATTCATTTTATTTAAAATTGAAATCTTTTGTGGCATCATATTTTTAGTTATGAAACTGTATTATATATTATTTTTTATAAATATTAATCAGCTGATTTAGTTTTTATTTTAGGCACATATTTAAACTCATTCATTTATTGTACATACTTTACTTTGTAATGTGACATCGTAGAGCTGTGTAAAAAGAGGTAGAAAGTCAAAACTTTGAAGACAAACTATTTTTGTGGGGTATTTGGTCAAGGTGCTTTTTTGAGATAGAGATGGACTAAGCTATTAATATTTATTTTTCATATTTTGTTTTTCTATTTGTGTCACTAAGGCTGTTTTGTATGTAAGGAGATTTTGTGACACTTGATAGGACTTATAAAGCAATATCTGGAATCTACGTTGTAGAATTTAGGTGATATTTGTAAAATAGACTATTTCTGCACCTATAATAATAATTATAAATTACATTTTAAAACAATGTTTACAAAAGCTAAAGAGCAATAACTATAAATATGTGTCACTTTGCAAGTTGATCATGGTCAGATATGTTAATTTAGATAATTGGGGTTACAGTAAAATTGAGTTTTTAGTATGAACTACTTTTTCTTAACTTTGAAAAAATGTCAGTTTTACTATAGCCTAATCTTTATAAATTATAAGCAGCTTTACTAGTCACACTAAGCTGTTTTCCTTCTCTTTTGTGTCCAGTTATTTCTAAAAATACATACAAGTAGAAAATCATTATAAAAAAAGCTTATACACTGACAGCTTTCACAGACAGTACTACAAATTTGGCTATTGCTTGAGATAACTGAGTGGTGAGCTTTTGCTAACAACAATATGCATGCATACTGAAGTTTTAGTTATCTGTTGCAACAGTGTGTTTAACATATTAGAAGCTCTGCGTATATAAAGATTATCTTCTCTCTTTTTTTCATAGAAAAGAGAAAGATTTGTACACCAAATCTCAGTTGATAGAAAATCCTGCTCTATTACATTTTTCCTGAGAAATGTACCCACTTATGTACAGCCTTAAAAAAAACAAACAATTGAATACTGTCCATGATACTCTTTTTTATTTGCCCTAATATTCAAATTTTTGGGACAAGCTTTCGGGTTGTACCGCTTTTTTCTAAGGTTCAAAGTATACTGCTTGGACCTTTGAAGAAGTGGTACATACTGAAACCTTCCCAAATTGCTTTGCCAAAATTTGCCAAATGTGTAATACTAAATGTATTTATGAGTAAAGCTGTAGTTGCTTCAGTAATTTACTATAATTAGTAATTTTTATACTTAAAACATTTATAAAGCAATTTTATCCAGCTCAGTACATGGATTGTTCACAATGGAAGACAAGTACATGAAACAAGTGGAAATTTTCTCCACTCTGAATAGGTCTATGTGAACATACCTTATCAATTTTCTTTCTCTCTAGCAAATTTTTATAAACTTTTTAAAGTCTTAAATAATGGCTTTGGTAAGGCATGTGATTATTAATATAAACTTAGTTGCATATTACACTATTGAATAGTTGTGAAGGTTTCTTTTTTTCTTTTTTGAGTGAGGTTGTCAAAATACTAGGAAAATATTTTCCCTAAAATCAATAGCTAAAAGGCTCTATTCACACTAGGGTATTTTTAAGCACAGATGGAATCATCGTGGTTCTGTCCGAGATTTCGAAATGCTCTGCTAAAATGACAAATCGCATAACCGCGTGGTTCAGGTGCCATTCAGTTGCATGATAAATCACAGCAAACCACATTGTGCAATGCTTGTTGTCCTAAAGAAGTTCAGGAACTTCTTTTAGGTGACACGCATTGCACGATGCAGCTCACCCAAAAGAAATTCAGGAACTTCTTTTGGGTGACATGGGTTGCATGATACAGCTTGCCGCAATTGCAGCATGATTTATCAGGTTACAATCATGGTAGAAAAGTCCTGCGTTTCTACCAATGATTCAAAATGCCCTAGTGTGAATGGGGCTTAAAACTTTCAGCCCTAAAGATATACAGTTCTAACTAGATGTCTTCAAAAATCAGCAACTGACAAGCATAAACAAAATATTAAAATAAAATATGCAAATAGAAATACTAGTTTAATTGACAAACATGCTATTAAACATTTTAGCATGTAACATACCAATCTACATTTAATGTAAATGGTATCTTTAATATAGCTTAGATATTAGCACAATTCTCAGTTGTCCACAGCCCATTTATCATAACAGCACTGTAAAGTTTGTAATGAAAACAATATAGACTTTGGAAAAAAACTAGGCATGGTGCTAGAAATGAACTAAATAAATGTAGGCCTAGCTTTCAGACGGGAATGTCAAAATGAACAAACTATGTGACCCACTGACACTTTTTACTTACAGTAAAGACAGCACCATACTGCAAGTTTTCCTAAAACAACAAACCAGGGTTAATTTAAAACACTAGTCAGTTTTGAGCCTTGGGGGCATTTAAAATACGAACAGGTTTCCTAGGTCACAGTAAAGATGTATCCTAAAATAAATCACATTCCTCATTAGTTTTCTGTATGTAATATAAAATATTCTACCAAGATAAGTAATTACATATTTTGTAATCCTATTTTAAAAAGAAAATGAGATTGAAAAAGTAGTGCATAAAAGATAATGCATTGGAAAAGTACACAAAGTTATTTTTCTATATTACAAATATGACTGCTCAATATTTCTTTGCAGAAGCAGTAGGTTTTTGTAATAGTGGAAATGACTAATCCAGATAAGACGCTGATATAATAAGCTCTCTTTGCACTGCAAGTTTTCTTTGCTGGAAGGGCAAGGGTGAGCTGTAGATCACAACACCATAAGTATAACGGCAAACAAGCCTTTTATATGTCCTTAGAATATAATTTTTAGCTAATGCAGTATCTGCATTTCAAAGCTTTAAAGTATTTTGATATTTTGGGAGTTTTCTCTTCTTGCATAATTCATGTATGTGCTTTTCTTATTTCTTGCATCAATAGAGAACCTAAATAATAAATATAAAAACATAGATGCTTTAAAAAATAAAATAAAATCTGAATACAATTGAATACTTAATACAGCTTAAATGTTTTAAAAATATCTTAAACATTTTGATAATTTTAAGTGTAAATTATTACATTATATAATAGAGTTACAAAGGCCATTATTAGAGTTAACTAAATATTTAGGGGAGATATTTTTTCAGTTTGTTTGCACAAAAATGTCAGCAAAATTATATATAAGGGAAAATGTTTGTTTTGTTAAATTTATAAACAAATAGTGCACCTGCACTGGTTTAGTTTGTATGTTGTTGCTTTGTTAAATTACAAATAAAAAGAGTTTCAGTAAAGCTTAAATTGACATGGAAATGTGTCCACAGAAGTGAATGATTACCAAAGTATAAGGGTATACCTCGGCAGATACATCTGAGAACAATAGCTGTTGAGGGATCTATTTGTAGTTGTTCTTTTTCCTGCATTGCTGGAATTCAGAACATTTGTTTCTAACAGTAACCTTTTTTTTTTTTACATAAAAAGGGTAAACAATAACAGCATTTTTACAAAAATTGACAGTCCCTCTAATCAAGTACAAGCATTTCTGATGATCAAGTTCGTGCTTGGCTCAGTTGTTAACTCTTCCATGTCCAAATTATTCATAACAATACTGAAATCAGTCACATCACTTGAAAACATAAGGCCATGTAAAACCACAATTGGCTTGCAATGTTTTACACTGAAGCATTTTTTTTTTTAAGTATCTTAAATTACTTTGATGCTGCTGTTTAAAAATAGGTTTTAATAGTAAAATGGGAAGTAAAAATGTACTGTTTCTGGAAAAAAAAATGTTGCTCTAGTAATTGTTCTATGGTTAATGCCAGATGGGCTTGGTGGTCTAATACCCAGTCAAAACCAGATAATCATCAGTTCTGTTTAAATTGCTCGCCTTTCCTTCAGGACAGGCCTCATCTCCAATGGATAGGTTTTTAATATATTCAATGTTAATTCCTAAAATAAATATGTATCTAGATGCATGTACTTAACCAAAAATAATAGTAAGAAATATAAAGTCTCTGCACCCAACTTTCAGATCCATGTAACTTCTTAGATACAGATGTTTTAAAGTGAAATTGTTTTGGCATGTGCATCCAACTAAAGTCTACTTTTACCAACTCTTGCGGGGCACATTTGTCTGTTTGAAGTATATACACATTGGTATGAAGATATAATGTATTAAGAAGGCACATGGAGACAACAGTTGGTTAAGGCGTAGTTCACACTACTGCAATACAACTTTGATGCAATTTACAGTGTGGTCATGTGACTTTGATGTGACTTTGCAAATTCAGTGGTACCAACACGCACTGTAAAGTGACCAGAATAGTGCAAGAACCTTTTCCTAAATCACACCATTCTGAGTCACATTGATTAGAATGGCACCACTGAAAACAATGAGTTGTCCCCTATCATGTGATACTATGCAACTCAAGTCACATCAGAAGTTGCACTAGTGTGAACCAGGCCTAAATAAGTTTTTAATTGAACAGATATGTCAAAAGGATTTCATTTTGATACATTTGTAATTGTTGACTGTGGTTATACATAAATAAGTTTGAGACTAGTGCAATGTTTTTTATATTTTGGTTTGAATATGTGACCGACCATCAAATAGAGCATTGTATACCAGTGTCTGCAGCACAGTTACTATCTCAGCCCTTATGTTTTGTAAGTTAGAGTGACTCTTACGTTTTCCCACCTAACAGTACATTTGTATACAGGCTGCTCCTCATACATCTACTCTTATTTAAAAGTTTTCTAGCAATACCTTTATAGCAGCTGTGAAAACTCAACTGTTAAAAAAGAACATATTTACACTAAGGTTTACAGCTACTCAATAGATCTTTGATAGTAGTGAGGAAGCAACAGAGAGCTTACAACAGCCTCTTTGCACAAATACTATTATATGGAATAGAAAGAGAAATGGCAAGAATCACTTTAAAAGCATGGGAATGTTGTAGTACGCTAGACTGTATAGCTAAGAACAAGTCAGCATTATACTTAGAATTTTGAAAAGCCTTCTTTAGAAAATACATTTTTAGGATTAAGGACATTGGTTTGCTTATATGTATTTATAACAGTACTTTTAGAAATGTAAGTTATTGTGATATAGTAGAAGTTGGATTTCCTATACAGTAAGTCATGACAGACACTAACAGCAGCAGATTATACCGATGAAGCTTTGATGAAAATGTATACAATTTTTTATATTAACCACTTGCCTACCAGGCACTTATACCCCCTTCTTTACCAGGCCAATTTTCAGCTTTCAGCGCTGCCGCACTTTGATTGACAATTGCGCGGTCATGCAACATTGTACCCATATGAAATTTTGATCATTTTTTTCTCACAAATAGAGCTTTCTTTTGGTGGTATTTAATCGCCACTGGGCACTTTACTTTTTGCGCTATAAATAAAAAAAAGTGCAAAAAATTTGAAAAAAAAAAAAGTTTCTTTGTTTCTTTTATAAAATTTTTCAAACAGGTATTTTTTCTCCTTCACTGATGTGCGCTGATGAGGCAGCACTGATAGGCGGCACTGATGGGCACTGATAGGCAACACTAAAGGGCACTGATAGGCAGTACTAATGAGGTGGCACTGATAGGCGGCACTGATAGACAGCACTAATTAGGGGTCACGGATAGGCGGCACTAATATGCAGCACTGATAGGCGGAACTGATAGGTGACACTGATTATGGGTACTGATAGACGGCACTGACTGGCATCACTGCTGGGCACTGACTGGCGGCACTGACTGGCACAACCCCTGGGCACTGACTGGTGGCACTGACTGGCAGCACTGCTGGGCTGCACTGGTGGGCAGCACTGGTGGGTGGCACTGGTGGGCACAGGTGGGTGGGCACAGGTGGGTGGCACTGCTGGGCACATGTAGGTGGCACTTCTGGGCACAGGTAGGTGGCACTGCAGAGTGGCACAGGTGGGTGCACTGCTGGGCACAGGTGGGTGCACTGCTGGGCACGGGTGGGCGGAGCTAGTGGGCGCACTGCTGGGCGGAACTTGCGGGTGGTACTGCTGGTCACCGATCATCAGGGCACTGATCATCAGTGCCCTGATGATCGGTGCCGATCCCCGCTCTGACAACTGACGGTTCTCGGCAGTACTTTCCTCACGATCTGACAGCGTGAGGAAAGTGCAGCCGAGAACCGGCACTTGCATTTCCCTCTGATCAGCGTGTCATTGGACACCGCTGATCACGTGGTAAAAGGCCACTGTGATTGGCCTTTTACCACATCACGTGATCAGCTGTGTCCGTAGGACACAGCGATCACGGAGATTGCCGGGTGCGCGCCCCCTGGGGCGCACAGGAGAGCGCGTTCTGGGAGGACGTCATATGACGTCCACCCAGAACTGGGCGGCCGCAGTGCAGCCGTCATTCGGCTATCTGCGGTCGGCAGCTGGTTAATTGCAGTGAACTTGACCAGGCCCTGTGTTTTTAATATTATTTCATATTAGGATGCATGCAAGTACCTGTGTTGTTTTGCATATCAGTCTTTGCTTCCTGTAGAGCCACCTACATACTAGGCCCAGGTTGTTCATTGGGCCTTGGCTACTGATTAAATTCAGATCATGACTTAGAAAAGTCTGTCCCCTGCCAGCATGCTGCAGGGTAAGACCTGTGTTCTCTGTAGGAAAGCATTCATTTTCTTGCAGTGGTCTGACACGACCCATTTGATTAGAAAATTGTAGATCTGCTTCAGAAGAGGCATGTTGGACATCTGAAAAGAGGTCTCTGCCTCCACAAAGAGCAAGGGACCAGCTCTGTAGCATGCTGGAAGGACACAGGCTTCACTACTCAGGCTGTGGCTAATTTTTAAAGTGAATGTATAGTCAAAACTGTTTTGGATAGAATAGGGAATAACTAAAACCCCTGGCAGTTGTTACTGTCTGTGAATCATTGCTGAAATTTCCCTTCATTTTCCAGAGATGCTGCAGAAAGTTAGTGGAAATATCCCATAGTGACAGAAATCCCCCCTTACAGAATTGTCTTTTTTACAGGGGTCTTCAGTAAAGATTTCCCAACTAAGAAACTAAGAAATTGGAATTCCTTTCCCTTTCTGTCTCTCACAGTACAAATAGGGGAATCTCCCCAGTGGGAACACAGACGGCAACAAAGCCTTTACAGAGGGCCCAACTTCTCCCCATACTATCCAAAACTAAAAAAAAGTTTGCTTAGAGATAAATAAAATGTAAGCCTTTTGTTTTGATGCATCTGGAATGTATTAAGCAGATTTAAAGTAAAAGTTCAGTTGGGCTTTACCTAAGATACCTAAAGCTAGAATATTTTTGTAGGAAGTAACATATAATGTTCCTTATTGATAAATTAAGACAATGAGAATAGCATATATAAGATATTTGAAACATGATAAATATGTCTTCTCATTAATGTAGTTCAATGAAGGTTGAGTGTAGAATAACACTTTAATATATCATTTACAGTAGCTTTGGAATTTTTAGTTTAGCAAGATTTGAGCATGTATCAAAATTAGCTTGGTGATAATATGCTAACATTCTTAGCACAGTTTTTCCATAGAATCTAGTAGATATTGCATTACAAAGCACATTAATGGTAACATTAAGCTGGTTGAGCTATCTGAAATTATAGCAATGGTCTCCAAGTGGCTTCCTCCTGATAGTGAATCATGCAGGTGAAGTGCTTTATTTTGATATACACAGTTCTCAATCCCCCTGAGTCCTGCAGGTACACTCTATTTTGAAACTAGAAGTATTTATGAGTCTGCTGTTATAGATTCTCATGCTCAGAATTTACAATAGGGAATGAGAACATAAAACAGACCTATTTTTTGGCTGCATTATAAGAAACAGACACTATAGTCATTTCTCATGGAAACAAAATTCAGTGCACGTTTCCTTCAAAGCTATAATTGGAATAAGAGAACAAAGATTAAAACACAGACAGAAGACCAAAGCTAAACTCTTAAGGAGCACATATATGTGTGGAACAAAAAAGTCAGTTTAGGTCTTTTTTGTGATAATTGGTCTATGATTGATATACCAATGATTTTTAAAGCAAACAAGGACTTTCTTGGATATTTAACAGTGGGAAGCAAAGATGCCACCATTGAAAAGCTCTATTGGAATGGATTTAGCTTTTAAAATATTATGACATTACCCTTCAATTTTGAAGGACAGCCCTACATGGAACACCCTTATTAATTTTATATCTATAGCCACATTGATAGTCACAAATGATGCCCTACAGGCTACCAAAAAAAGAAAAAACAGAATAGTTTTTAGGTTATCGATTACATGTATAAGCCACTAAAGCTATGAATCATGGGACCCCGAATAAACATTTTCATGGGCTGTTGGCTCAGAAAGCTGAATTTAGGACAATTAGCAGGCAACATAAGAAGAAAAGCCTGCCAAGTTTAAATACTGCCATAAACAGCTTACCATGTTCTGAGAGAGAACTTGTCCAGGAATACCAACATGTAGAGGTAAACAGTGACCTGGAAAACTGAAAAAGATTGCTCTGGAGAAGAAGAGAATGCCCAGGAAAAGTACCCTGCATGGAGAGACAGCTCTGTAGTGAGTGAAAGAGACTTTCCAGGACAGAGAAAGAGAGATTCCAGAGGGAGAAAAAAAGAGATGTAATACAGGTGATCGAAAATGAGAGTTTTAATTTGAGAGATATTTTGGAAGATTTCAGTGAATATCACCGTTTCCTTTAAACGTTGGGCTTTAAATGGCTCCAATGGATTACAAAAACTTCTTTCAATTACCCTGGACCTGTTCTTGTGCCAAAATGGACTCTTATTAGCCTCATTTTCTTTTTTCTTCTTTTTTTAACTAAACAGACAGAAGAAAGCAAAACAAAGCATTTAAAGTGATAATACACAAATAACAATCAAATATATACAAAGAGCAAAACAAAAAAACAAAAACACAACATAAACAGAAAATAAACTAAAATTCCCTAAATATGCAACATAGAAACATGTTATACAATCAAAAAAGGAGAAAACAAATGTATTTCAACTAAACAGCTCAGTTGGTATTATTGAGAGTTTTTGTGAGTTTTCGCTTCAAAGAAAGAGTGTTAAAAATAACAGTATGGAATTAATAATCCTGGCTATACACTTTAATGAGCCAACCACTGGTATATGTCCATTAAATCTAATAAATATTAATGATTTTAAATATGCATTATAATGCCTTTTGACTGTTTTTACAAATTTAAGTTGAAAATGTAAACAGTCAGATGGGTTAGACATTTTATGAATATTCAATATGGATGGGTAACTTGACAAAGTTTGGCTTGTGGGAGGTTTGAGCCCAGTGAGAAGTCCATGAACCTCAAGCATAGCTTTAAACCCCTATGAAATCTATGGGAGTTAAATCTTGATGTATTTGTCTGAGATACAGTATTCCAAGACAAATTTGCAAGATTTTGTTAAAAATGGCAAGTTGCATTGGACATTGTGATAAAGTATATATACCAATGTAAAAACAATTTTAAAAAATTCTGTTTATCCAAATGATGGTTTTAAAAACATGGCTTAAAGGGCAACATTGAAAATTCACAAATCATTTAAGTAACATGCTAGGGGATGCCTTAAAGTGATATGTGAAGTTATGGAACAGTACAAGTTAATCCTTTGTGATTAACAAAACAGTGCTACCAATACAAAATAAAAAACCAAACCACTGCCATGGCTTTATTTGGATAATGATATAACCCAAGATCCACCACGGGTCTGTTTATAAACATTAGCTGGCCAGGGATCGGTGATTTTGCTGTGGTAGTGCAGCAGAATGAGACCATTGAGGAGTAGGGCAACATCAGTGTTGAATCATCATGCCAACAGGTCATTGTGATTGCACTGGATCTATTTTTCTGGATGACATAATCATTGGTGGATTTACTTTGGGAAACATTATTTTCCATGTCTTAGTACAGGAAGTATGTTAGCAGGATAATCAGGTGAAAATAAAGGTAAAAAGAAAACAAATGCAGCTGTTGCATCAAAGGACTGGTAAAATGCAATGCATTTTATTTTTTTTCTTGGGTTCTACCAAACAGCAGTATTTCCTGACCTAGATTTGTTTTTATTACACTGAACACTGGAGTCTCCTCTTCTTCATGGAAAATGCTTTTTAGAGTGATAAATAGCCAGGTAACATTCTATTACCAATGGAAATCACACAGTTCATTTGTTAGTTTCCAATTTTCTAGAAATGATTTTTTTCTGAACTTGGCATTCTGAGAGAGCTACACACTGATCTCTTGTCACTTCTGCCAATCTACATAAGTATGATACATTACTTCAGCAGAATGCAGACTATGTCCTGGCACTCTTCTGCACTTTTCCATCACACATCTACTCACATAGAGCAAAACTTGGTGTTCCTTTTTTCTTCACTTTAGACTAAAAATGTGAAACAGTAAGTTACTGAATATTTAAATTGTCATGATAACCTTTATTTGTAAATATCAAGTTATTCACAGCTGTAGACTATAGCTGTAGTCCTGTATAAAAATCTACAGACAGGCAGACTGATTTTGCAGTATCTGCATCTTTTCACATTTAGCCTAAAATTCTTCTCCATACACCTATTTATACATGTATGTATCCCATTTCCAGTCCATATTCTATCATCTTTGTTTTTCACTAATATTTTTAGTGTTCCATTAAACTGCGGTTCATGTGTTAGTTCTATCAGATTTGAACTATAACAAGAAGAGAGTTCAATTTTATTCATAGGAATTTGGAGGTAGACGTCAAAAGTTATTAACTAATTAAGAAAATCAAGTGTTTTGAATAATTGTTTCTGCATGAAGCTGCAGAATTCCTTTTATTTTATCCATGTTGCCTCTTGAAACATGGACAAGTCATCTACCCACACTTCCTGCTGCTTTAAGATTGGCTTTATAATGTGCCTGCTAGTTGACATAGCCAGTAACAAAATACATAATAACAATTAATAGGGATTCCTGGTAGTTGCAGAACAGAAATAGTTAAAGATTTTAAACCTCTGACATGAAAAATTAACTAAACTTATCGTTCTATAGTATTCACCTGTCTCAATTCAAAGCACCCAGAGTGATTTCTGTCTGCAATCTGGTCCCTTTGCTTCTTCATGAGAAGTTTATGACAGGCTGTGCAGACTCCAAGGAATTCAGTTAGATGGGGGAGGGCAGCTCCCGCACACAGCCTTTGATTGACAGCCTCAGTTGTGCATGTTTCCCTATGGGATTGTATAGCGTGGGATGTTTCCCTCATCTCAAGTTTCAGATTACAATCAGCTCTTCTTTCTGAGCTGTGCAGTGTGTGACATCAGATCCCTGCCCCCTGCCTCTGGAAGCTCTGAAAGGCGGTGTAAATTCTGCACTTTGAATGGCTATAGAGAATAATGCCACAGATAAACAGGTACAACTTATGTAGGAGGATTTTTTACATCTCAATGTATCACCTGAGGCTAGTCACTTCACTGGGTATTTGTAAGGGTCTACAGCTACTTTAACTAGAGGAAATTTGTACTTATTTGTGTTGACCATTTATTTTATTTGACAACATTATGAACCAAATGTAAAATGTATCTAAACCCAAGAACAAAAATGTACTATGTTGCAAATTACCAATTGTCAGGACCCAGATTTGAACCTGCATACAGGTTCTGCTGCGTCTGGTGGTGTTTCGTCTTGCTGAGACACCTAAGATGCTAGTCAGTACCTTCCCTGATTGCTTTGAGAACCTTAGCTTGTGTCTTGTTTCTCTTGAACCTTTTCTTCCTCCCATGGACTTCCCATTTTAGCCATGCCCTTGCACTTCCTGTTTGCCAGATAACCATTCTCTCTCCAGCCAATATCTCATTCCTGCTGCTGTCCTTATCTTTGCTACCACTCGTTACTGACGTTTTTCTTGTTCCTCAACTATGCTTCTTCTTGATCCCAACCTGCAACCACTTGTTACGAACCTTTGGTGTATTCACTGACTACACTTCTTCTTGATCCCTACCTGTTATATCTGCTACTGGATGTTATAAAGAGGACCCTAAACAGACCCCTGTTATGGATGGTTCAACATTTAAAACATCAGATGCATTTTTGGTTTGGGAGACATGGCAGGGCAATAAAAGGGGGAAAAAAACACCCATGGATTACATCACACAACCAGATAAAGTGCTACTTGTATTTGTGGACAACCTGGCCAATCTAGGATCAGAGCTGTGGGGTTAGCTGGATGGTCAGAACCATGGGGGTAAACTAAATTGATATCAATGGTAAATATGAAGGTCACAGCCTTGTATTAACATGTCAGGAACCTGTAACGGTCCATAATTAGTCTTAAAGCCATCACTGGGAAAGCCTCTAGATCAGGGGTGGGCAAACTTTTTGACTTGAGGGCCGCAATGGGTTCATATATTGGACCCGGGGGCCGGACCAAGAGTAGATAAATTATGTGTATGTGTCATCCATAGTAAGTATAGTAATATTCCCCCATAGTAAGCATAGTAATTAATCCCCCATATAGTAATTCATCCCCCATAGTAATTCATCCCCCATATAGTAATTCATCCCCCATAGTAATTCATCCCCCATATAGTAATTCATCCCCCATAGTAATTCATCCCCCATATAGTAATTCATCCCCCATATAGTAATTCATCCCCCGTAGTAATTCATCCCCCATATAGTAATTCATCCCCCCTATAGTAATTCAACCCCCATATAGTAATTCATCCCCCATATAGTAATTCATCCCCCATAGTAATTCATCCCCCGTATAGTAATTCATCCCCCATAGTAATTCACCCCCCCTATAGTAATTCATCCCCCCTATAGTAATTCATCCCCCATAGTAATTCATCCCCCATAGTAATTCATCCCCCATATAGTAATTCATCCCCCATAGTAATTCATCCCCCATATAGTAATTCATCCCCCATAGTAATTCATCCCCCATAGTAATTCATCCCCCATATAGTAATTCATCCCCCCATAGTAATTCATCCCCCATAGTAATTCATCCCCCATATAGTAATTCATCCCCCATATTAATTCATCCCCCATATAGTAATTCATCCCCCATAGTAATTCATCCCCCATAGTAATTCATCCCCCGTATAGTAATTCATCCCCCATAGTAATTCACCCCCCCCTATAGTAATTCATCCCCCCTATAGTAATTCATCCCCCATAGTAATTCATCCCCCATAGTAATTCATCCCCCATATAGTAATTCATCCCCCATAGTAATTCATCCCCCATATAGTAATTCATCCCCCATAGTAATTCATCCCCCATAGTAATTCATCCCCCATATAGTAATTCACCCCCCCATAGTAATTCATCCCCCATAGTAATTCATCCCCCATATAGTAATTCATCCCCCATATTAATTCATCCCCCATATAGTAATTCATCCCCCATATAGTAATTCATTCCCCATATTAATTCATCCCCCATATTAAGTCCCCAAGTCCCCCCTGTGTCAATTCACTTACCTTTGCTCCGCGTGTTCCTCTCGCCGTGTCCCGCGCCGTTCCGGTGTAGCATGAAAATCTGTCTCCTTGAGGATCTGTCCCGCTCGACGTATCTGCGCATGTGCCAGTTTCAGGCATTAGCAGCTGATCGGCGATCTCCGGCACATGCGCAGATACGTCGAGGGGGACAGATCCTCATAAGAGACAGATTTTCATGCTACACCGGTCTTCAGGGCGGACTGTGAGGGGAGCCTAGCTCCGCGGGCCGGATTAAAAGGTCCGCCGGGCCGTATACGGCCCGCGGGGCCGTAGTTTGCCCATTGCTGCTCTAGATAGTCCTCAAAGTCCAATTCAAAGTTTGACTGAGAAGTAAATACAGTACTGCCCTATTTTTTTTCCCTATGGATTGGTTTAAATTATTGTATATATCTGCTACTGGATCCTGGCTTGCTCACCTCCTGGTGAGCGATTCTGAGTACAATGACCTGGTATTAACATGCAGCAAAACCCATCTCCACCATTAGGAGCTTTGGTGAATACCAGTTAGTGCTTAAACTCCGCACCTTGGGTGAGCCTACATCATCCACCAGGGTGACCTGTTCGTATGCCTATCCTGCAGGTCAGTGGGAGCCTCTCTACTAACCTGCTCTCTGAGCCTGACCTGTGACCATGACATCAGTCCATAGAAGAGGTGGCTGCATTCATTTTCTTCTTTTCAGCCTTTTTCTTGTTTACCTGGTGCTGTTGCTGGTAACTCCGTTCCTGGCAATAATATAATTCTAGGATAGAAAGTGTGATAGGACAACAGAACACCTACCCTTCTCTGTGCAGAGTGCACAGGACACAGGATGTATCCATATGTGGTATTTTTTTGCATTTATTGAAAAGATATAATCAAACACTTTCAATGGCATGTTTAACAGACCAAAGAGCAGTAAGTAAAATTCCTTGTTGGGGTTTACAGACACTTTGGGTCCATTTATGAAATAGCAAATTTGACTATCATGATTTTCTGGAGAAGAATATTCTTCAGAGGCCCCATACACTAAAACAGATCACATGCAGTATTTAGGTGATCTAACACATTTTTCCTAAATATTACATGCAATGCTAAAACTATCAATTCATTATCTTTTGCTGTGGTATTTTACTCAAAAAGCAAAAAAGCTTGGTAAATACCTCATACAATGGTGTAAATTCACTAAAGGAAATAAATAAACAAATGTATGCAGTAAACAAGTAGTGGTCTAGGCATGCAATAGTTAAGGAATGTGTTTGATTCTAGCTGGTTATTAAGGAGGTGGCATCCTTAACAACCAGTAAATATCATGGCTGTTAAGGAGCAGGGGGCTGCTGTGTCCATAACAACCATGATTCTTCTGCTGTCAGAGGGATTCCAGAAATTGGCATTCATTTATATATATAAATAAAGAAAGAGCAAACATTAAAAAAAAAAGTTTTTCTTTTTATTTCTATTATAAAATTTTGCAAACAGGTAATTTGTATCCTTCACTGATGTGCGTTGATGATGCTGCACTGATAGGCAGCACTGATAGGCTGCATTGATGAGGTGGCACTGATGAGGCAGCACTGATGGGCATTAATGAGGAGGCACTGATTATGCTGCTCTGATATGCAGGGATTATGGGCACTGATAGGCGGTACTGATGGGCACTGATAGTCGGCACTGATGTGCAACACTGCCAGGCGGCGCTGACTGACAGCACTGACTGGTGGCACTGAGTAACGGCACTGACTGACAGCAGTGCTGGGTGGCACTGCTAGGCACTGATGGGTGCAACTTCTGGGAGCACTGATGGGGGGCATTGGTTGGTGGCACTGCTAGGCACTGATAATCAGTGCCCTAATGATAAGTGCCGATCTGCTCTTTGACATTTGCTGGTTATATCCAGTACTTTCCTCACGCTGTGACAGTGTGAGAAAAGCGCTGCTGATAACTGGCAACTGTATTTACTAGGTGTTCTACTGTGTCTTTGGACACAGCTGATCACGTAGTAAAAGGCAGTTGTGATTGGTTTTTACCTCATCATGTGGTCAGCTGTGTCCATAGGACTCAGTGATAATGGCGAGCATCGGGTGCACGCCACTGGGGGCATGCGGGAGGGCGAGTTCTGGGAGGACATCATATGACGCCCTCCCAGAACTGGCAACCACGCTGTAGCCATCATTTGGCTATAGGACAGTTGTGAAATGCTTATAGAAACCGCTTTGTGAATGGAGCAACATATGTTTTAAATGACAGTGATTGATTCTCCACCAGAGAACATTTGGTGAAATTTAATATCACTTTTTTTATAAATAGATAACTTTAAGCCTATCCAAAACTGTCATTACCTTCACTTTTTATCTATACCAGTAAGATCTTTCTGACAGAGTTTTTAGGTTCTCTTCACACCAACTCAAAATCTCAGTTATTCTAATGATGATGAAGAAAATTTACACATTTTTCCCTTTATTGTAAAATACTAAGATCCATGGCATATTAGACCTCTTCAAAATCATATTCATAAACTGAAAACCTACATACAGTAAAATAAAGAAAATTGAACTCTGGGTTTTTTGAAGAAAAAAAAAAAATTGTGGTGGGGCCACCCGCATTGCAAGGGTTAACTACTCACTGAGTCTAGGGGTAGAATAATAATCTGTAATACTTACCTCATTCCTTGCTCCAGCAGTATTTTGATGCTCTTGGCTATGGGTGAGCCCCTGCTGTCCTTGTGTTAACTACAGAACTGTTGCCATTGCATTGTATGAGATGATTTCAAACTTTAACCATTGGCTTTAGCAATGATAAAAAGAGGCTTCAGGGGACCAGACCAAGAACTAGGTAAACATTACAGATCAATCCTTTAGCCCAAAGTCCTAACAAACATTTAAAATTTGCAGTGTGGGGGGGGGGTGCACTTATTTTTACAGAAATCCCAGATTTCAGCTTTAATTACATATTTTACATCCACTGCTGACTTACTACTATGCCTTTTGATTAATTAATGTTTTTTTCTAGACCAACATGCACATGCATAATACTTTAAAAAGTCTGTGCTCTTCGGGAACAAAGTGTGCATGCCATTCATGCTATGGAAAAGTTTATGGCTCTGCAAAAAAAAGTCCTGGACTCAATTAAATTGTTTTTCTAATTTACTAAATCCAGATACAATTGTGAATCATATTCTTTAAACTAAACTAATGAAATTCTGTACACAGTGTATTAATAATGTATGGAAGCTGCCTTCTAAAGAATAATAAATTTATCTTTACAGAACAGAATTTTGTCCAAGTTATGTTTGAATATGCATAAACATAAACTTGGCACTGATACTATATTTTCTGCAATTATCATTGTAACAGACTGAATTTTTGATGTAAAGAAAGTAATTTTATAACTAAAACATGCTATAATGTCTCTTCACTGTCATAAGAAATAGCCTATTTACACATTTTGTTGTATTTTCAGAAATGATTATGTTTTTATGTTTATAATACAATACTGATAAGTTTGCAACAAAGGACATTAACATTTACATTACGCTTCTAAGTCAAAGTTAGTTATATAACTCGATTGATACACAGAACTAATGGAATGTAGTTTTTCATCCATAGCTTTCCCATTTTTTGCATCTACAGTGTACATGGGCCCTTTGATTAGTAAAATGTATGTTTTGTTTTTTTTTTTCCACTATGGCAAGCCTGTAGAATAGATTATTATTAGTTGAAGAGCGTACAACAGTGGTACCAAAATCTCCATAGTGCATTAAAAAATCAACACTCCTGTATCAATAGGGTAAAATACCAAAGTTATGCAGTATAAAAAGCTCATCATTTAGAAATAGTTAACATTTAAGCCCTCTCAGACTCTTTTACAAGCTAGCCAAGGTAAAAGAACCATGTGACTCTTGTTACTACAAGCACTTGCTATCTCCAACATTTTCTTTTACTGTTGTAACTTTTCATGTTTGAAAATTGATAGTCATAGGAATAAGGAGAAATCTTCACTCAAAGTGCTCAAAAATAAAGCATGGGAATGAGGCACAAGTGAGATAACAATGTAGGGTTTACGAAAAAAAAAAAAACAAAAAACAAATAAGAGAAAATAAAAACATTTTGTCTTGACACATCCACTGTATCAGTTATCCTGTGATAAATAGTTTAACATTGTTTATGGCATATTTAGTTAACATAGACATTCTTTTACATGTGTCTGCATGTAATTTTTGTGGCATTCAGACATTTTTTTTCTACAATTTTTCCTAACCTACATACTTCAGCAGCCCAAGAAAGAGTGCCAGATATGAGCCCTAAGGCTTCCTTCACAAAGGACCCCAACCACCCCACCCATAGCCAAGGCAGCTGGAGGGGATGGTACAAATGTCACAATACTGCTTTTGAAGCTCTCCTGCTGAAGTCAATCAGACCACCCTGCAACCATGAGCCAAATGTTTGGTTCACAATTGTCTTGTATTAGTCCCACACAAAAGCGCTGCTCAGCAACAAAAAAAAATGTAGGAGGTGGCAGTATTATCTCCTTAATGCTTGGAAGTCACTGCCATATTGCCCTCTGAAAAGTAATCCAGATCACTTTTTCAAGTGGAGGTGGAGACAGCTTCACTGTCAACCTAGCCTAACTCAGGCAATAGACAGGTCAGCCTAAAAGAGGCCTATAGAATTTTTTCTTTTATTACAGATTATATATGTGTGCCTGGATGTTACCTGTGCCATAATATATTATCACTCTTCCTGGACACACATAAAACAGGAATCAAATAGCTCAAAGAGGACCTGCATGTAATAGGGACACTCTAAAATAGACACCATGATGGCTGATATACCCACTAGTTCATCATCCTTTGGCAATATGATACAATAAAGGTTAAAAAAAAAATAAAGGTAAAAGATTTTAGTGATATGTTCAATCTCATCATAACAAGGCATTCACAATAAACTGCTTAAAACATAAATAATAATCTGACAGATGACAATAATAGTTGCAAAAGTCAAGTTGGCTAAAAATCAAGTTGGGGTTGCATGTCAGACATGGGATAATGCAATGCAACATAATCCTAACATTAAAAAAAAACTTATATTAACATAATGACAGTTACAAATATGATGGTAGTACAGAGAATATATTTTGTTATATATGCTATATGTTTAGTGCTAAGAATATAAAACTTCTATTTTATTTGTATTTTTTTTAATCTGGTAAATATGAAATATTGAATATATTGCAGTTTTTGAATATTTCAAATTTACTTCTTTCAGCCAACAGGTGAACTAAGCAAGCCTCAGTTGGCAGTTGAAATTTCAGAAAAAGGTCATCGAACTAAATAGAGAACTGAATAAATCAAAGGATGAACGTGCCCTACTGCCCCTAATCTACAAAAGACAGCATAATTTTAACAAGTGGTTAACACAGTCCTATAGACAGTATAGACTATACAGTAGACAGTAGTCCCAATCCTAACAGAGGTGTCCGTTTATGAACCAGCGGTAAATGATTGCTGCTCAGTTCTCCGGCATTCTCGGAGAACACAGTTCTCCTGTGAATGCCTTTTATGAAGCGGTGTAGATCAGTTCTCCGAACAAAGGGAGAAGGTCTACAAATGCTGGAAAATGGCTGCTTTTACTATAATCTCGCGAAATTACAGTAAGAGATCGGTTTACTAAGCAGAGGTAAATTATCGCTGCTTAGTTTGCGGTTCCTCCGATTCTCCAGCTCTGGGCTGGAGAATCTGGAGGGAGAACACAGATCTCCAGTGAAGGGCTGACATCGCTCCTCCCTGATCTCCTGAGTGTCATAAACTGTGAATGACCAGAGAGTAGCTGCGATCCTCTGAATCGCAGCTATTGTCTGTGTCATAAACGGACACCAGAGTCCTATAGACAGCATAAATGCGGTGCTGGGCTTTCTTGTGAAAAGCCCAGAAATGCATTGCAAACACAGTGTCATGTACAGTATATATCCTTAAATACATTTTTATTATGCAATGCATAATTTACAAACATACTTTGAAAGTTTATATGTTTAGAAACAAATATTTTATATTAATTTTAAATACATTTTTAAATAAAAATTGACCTTAACTTATATGTTTTTAATTTAAGGGAGTAAGGTTTATTTAAAATAATACTGTGATAGGTAATAGTGATACTCTAATAAAAACATTGATGGTATAACAGAAAATAGATGTGTTATACTGTTGCAAATTGCTAGCTCACCTAACCCTTATATGTTTCACAGATATATTTGATTATTCATTATTTTGGGACACTCTAAGTTTGGACATTTTATTATTTTAGTTAAATACCATTGTATTCTTTATAATATTTTTTTTTTGT
Source organism: Staurois parvus (assembly GCF_062004578.1). Classification (NCBI taxonomy): domain Eukaryota; kingdom Metazoa; phylum Chordata; class Amphibia; order Anura; family Ranidae; genus Staurois; species Staurois parvus. Next base: position 1,159,033 of record NW_028317843.1, read on the forward strand.
CTTTCATTCAATTTTCTTTTCAGAGTTATATCACAATTGTCATAGATCAACCAATTATTCTTTGTTAAAGCGCGGCACCATTTACCATATTATGTTCTAGTTCATCTAACCCTGCTGTGGATTTACAAATAAAATAGCTGGGTATGGTGTCAACATCTCTCTCTCTTTTGGCAAGTCATGTGCCCTCACCTTCTAGTAAACTTTATAAGTATTGTATCAGAGGCATATTCAAGCATTCCCTAACCATAACCAGACATTCATTAGACCAAACATGTTTACCTTGGTCTATTCTTGAGCTTCTGAACTTTCTATTTTATTCAGGTTATCAAAACCTTTTTTGACTTTTATTCCTTTCTCTGCACCCTTACCTTAACATAACATATGCTATAAGGCTGCCCTGTCATGTGCTTCTGTCTGAATGCCTCTTGTATTGGTAACATCCTTTTTTTTTTCTACTTTTTTGTCTATTATCTTGTTGCTTCACTTTGGTCATCATCTTGCTTGCATACTTTGTAGAGACATCTAGTCTCAGATGCACTTTGATATGTAGAAATAGAACTTCCCTGCTGATCAACATATGGTAGCTCATTAATGAGTGTAACATACCTGGTGGTGGAGCCTGATGTGAAGAGGTAGGCTACTCTTACACCTCCGTCTCAGAAGCCCCGGTAAAGTGACAGGAGCGTCTGAACACATAGTAGGCATGAAAAATGCCTGACTGGTCTTCTGTTGCAGGATGCTGTTGCTGATAAGCAGGCTGTGCATTGCTGAAGAACAGACTGTACAGACAGGAAGACTGGAATAGAGGCAGACACAGGTCAACAGGTTCTGATGCAGATGAACTGGGTCAGGCAGTCTGGGGTCAGCAACTGGAAGGCAGATTAAGGTTCTAGACAGAAGGCAGAGGAATAGTAAAAGTCAGGCCAGGATCGGTAACAGAAAGAAGATTTGTGGATAAGCAGAGGGAGCAGGCAGAGACGAAATGCAAAGAGAAGCCAAGGATCAGGACAAGCAACCTTCAGGAAGGGTCAGGAGTAGATCAAGTCAGTACTAGGAAGTAAACATGGGAAAAGATATCAGATACTTCAGGAAAACGTAATAGACCAAATGGCAAGGACCCAAGCCTATGATACAACTCAAATAGCCCGCCTGGCATTTGTGCACACTTGCGCACCCGTTCATGCATGTTCACACATGTGCACGCACTTGCACATGTGCATGTGCACCTGCGAATTGGCCACGGACCAATCTTCTGCATACCAGAATGCATTTTCTCTGAGAATGAGTCTGTTTCTTTTGTTAAACTTGCTAGTTGAACAAAAAAAAACTGACACTCAAGGTTTATGAGGGAATCCTCCTCAGTAAGCTATTGTATTCTGACATTGAGGAGACTTTCGTGCCATCACAATACACTCATCAGCATTTCAGACTTTAGCCTGCAGCACTGACTAAGTGGGGAAAATCTTACAAGGTTGTTGCACAGAAATCGATTGTTAGATAGACTTTTGTACAACCACAGTGCCCATAGATGGATTGAAATTCAGCTAGTCCCTGCTGAACCAGCCAAATTTTTACCTATGTATGACTGGTTTTAGGGAATAACATCAAGTTGCTTTTTCTTGAATCTCCCTACTCTGATACAAGAAGAAGCCTTTTCGAGATCAGATTTTCTGGTGAATGTCATGAAGTATATTCTCTTCTGCTTCCAGGGTGAGCTTGGGTTTCCTCCTCCCGCATGCCAGTTTCTACAGCCATTATTTTATTTTATTATTATATTTCAGGTACTTATATAGCACCGTCAATTTACGCAGTGCTTTACATGTATATTGTATATTCACATCAGTCCCTAACCCTCAAGGGGTGTACAATCTAAGGTCCCTAACTCACATTCATACATACACATACTAGGGCCAATTTAGACAGGATCCAATTCACCTACCAGCATATCTTTGGAGTGTGGGAGGAAACCAGAGTACCCAGAGGAAACCCACGCAGGCACAGGGAGAACATACAAACTCCAGGCAGGTGGTACCGTGGTTGGGATTTGAACCAACAACCCTAGTACTGCCAGGCGGAAGTGCTAACCATTTAGCCACTGTGCTGCCCCAGCCATACTGAAGCTCTTTAATTGTGCACAGTTTCCAGTGTCCATTTGCATGCTGGCTTTGAAGCTGGCCTGGTTCTGATATGGAAGGGCTAATAGAATAAAAACAAGCTTTTTGGGTGCAAACTTCAATCAAATTTGCATGATTTTGTGTTCTTGTCCTTTATAGTGACCATCCACTTACAAGTGAAACAATTACTTTTATATAAAAAAAAGTTTTGGTGCTCAGTAATTTCCCAGAGTCTCTCTTAACAGTCCATTTTCAGACTGTAATGATATTCTTTAACTTTCCAAAACAATGATGGTATCAGTTTCTTTAAACTTTCACCGGATATTTTTAAATGAATCCACCTTGTACATCAACTCTTCCTTTTCCCTTCCTCTGTTATTTCTGTGGCCCCACACACTTCCGTTTGTAAACACAAATCTTATATCTGCACAGACAATGCCTCCACGATGCTCTCTCCTCTATTCCACATTTTCTTCATCATCGGGCATATAAAATTCAAATATAGAGACCATAGTGCAGCAGATTGTATAAAGCTTTATTTACCTCCTTGATTGTGCTTACATTAAAAACAATCAAAGAAACCCTTTACCAAAATGACCACCGTGGTATTTTCGGTCGTGTCTGATGTCACTTCCTTATGATGCGTTTCATCAACAATAGACTTCCTGCATCCTACGAGGAAGTCGATTGGTGATGAAACACGTTATGAGGAAGTGACATCAGACGCAAACCAGAAACGCTGTGGTGGCCATATTGGAAAAGGTTTTCATTGATTGTTTTTAATGTAAACACAATCAAGAAGGTAAATAAAGTTGTATACATACTGCTGCATTATGGTCTCTACAGTATACTTTAATTTTCAAGTTCAAGTTCAAGTTATTGTCCAATATAATGGTAAAACATTTCCTCCACACTGCCAGGCCAGTATGTTTGACCAATAACACATTATTGTCTGGACTGCCTTGAGTCCTTTCAAAATTTGTTGACATTTTCAGCTATTCATCTAATTGCCATGCAAGAAGTCAATCCATTTAACTGAGACCTAGGGGAAAAAGACTGATTGAAACCCTGCCATTATAAACATGGATTAAATCACTGCTGTCTAGCTTTTAATTTTTTAACTGCCTACAAGATTCAGCAATTTTCACAAAAGTGGACCCTACAATGAATATCCATTAATGAGGGGAAACATGGAAGACATACAAGAATCAAACCTATCGTAAGCCTAATGCATCTGATGGTACATTTGTGAGCACTTAATGCAGTATAAATCACATTTCAACTCTTATTTGATTAAAAAAGGAAAATATGGAAATCAAGTTAAATACCTGTGTGATGGAAGCTGCAACTGTGTGAGTCATCAGCTGTATACTATTTTTAAGACATTCACCTCACCCACAGTGACACTTTATTACCATGAAATTAGCATGCAGTTTGTGAGTCAGACAACAGCAGACTTCAACAGAAAGTAATTGACTTTAATAACAAATTTTAAATTAAATTTATGCAACAAACTGAAAGTTTGTCAACAAAGTTTTCTAGGATATCAGTTTATGATCATGAACCTACCAGTCTTTATCCCCTTGAATTGTTTTAGCTAGGGCTAGTTTACTTTTCCTGTCTCCACTGCAACTGCTGACAGATAACTGGATCAATCAGGTTTTGAATAAATTAAGCTATATCTTCATTTGGTCAAAAAAAATCTTCTTGGCACATAACCCTTATCTTCACATTATTTTAACATTTATTAGTTATGAAGTTGTCTTTTACTCCCGTGTCTCTTTGCCAACCTGCATTGCATATGGAAAGATGAAAGAAGACAATTGGTACCTGCAAAAAATGCACTTGATCTAGAAATGTCAACAACTTTTTAATTCTAAGCTGGAGAGAAATTACCCTGGAGAGTATGTAGGAGTGGAAGCACTGCAAGCAACCACCAACTCAAATCTGCTCTACAGCTGGCGATCAGTTTCACTAGTATCTTTGTTTTTTGGTGTGGAGTACACCCAAGATAAACCTGGTTTACGATGGAACCGTGCCTGCATCACCATATTAAGGATGCTTTGTTATTTATATACAATTTAAGAAGTAGTTTTGCCCCCCAACTTCCCCAATGGTTTTGGTTGTTGATTTCCAGGACACTTACCATGGCCTTCACCTGTGTTCCCCTGTGTTAAAACTCTGTCCAAACACCACTTGCATTCTGCCAGAATGCTGTAACTGATGGTTTGTTTTTCAACAATTTTTACCTATTTGTGCTACCTGTATTATCGCTGTCAGCGATGAAGACATTTTGATCTGTTAGCCTTACATAGCAAAATCCAGGGGGTTTCAATAAAACTTCATTGTTTAACCACATGCCCTCCAGAGGATTTATCCCCCTTCCTGACCAGGCCATTTTTTGAGATACAGTGCTGCGTTTCTTTAAATGACAATTGCGTAGTCATGCAACGCTGTACATAAATGAAATTTATGTCATTTTTTTCCCATAAATAGAGCTTTCTTTTGGTGGTATTTGATTGCCTCTGTGTTTTTTATTTTCTGTTTATTTTTTATTTAAAAAAAAAAAACAATATTTCTGACTTTTTGCTATAAAAGATACCCAGTAAAAAAATTTACAAAATCTAATTTCTTAATAAATTTAGGCCAAAATGTATTCTGCTACTTGTCTTTGCTAAAAAATCCAAATACATGTAAATTAATTGGTTTACATGAAAGTTAGTGTCTACAAATAGCGGTATATATACTGGAATGTTTTTTACATTTTTTTTTATACTAGTAATGGTGATTATCTGTTAACTGTGTTAACTGTGTGCTGTTTTACTAAGTATGCTGTGTGTGTTTTACTTGGGAAACATACTGCTGTGCAGAGAAATACACAGCAGTATGTTACTGCTGGCAGGAGAGAGACATGTGTTGAATTGATACCATTGAATGGCCCCCATGCTAGCCTGACCTAAATTGAATAGAACACCCCTGGGATATCATGTTTTTTCCATCTAATGCTGCCAGGTTGCACCTCAGACTGTCCAAGAGCTCAGTGATGCCCTGGTCCAGATCTGGGAGGAAATACCCCCAGACACTGTTACCTGTACTTTCTATTCTTGAGATTTAATATCTCTTGACTATGATTTGGTTAACATTAATGATAGTTCTTTGACCAAGAGTGAAAGGTTTAACACAACAACCAAAATGTATTAATGAATAGTAGGGAGGTCTAAACTAACACACCACAATCTATCTATTTTACAACAATGAGAAAAAGGGAAAAAAAAACATAAATTACTAAACCAAGGAATTCTAGAATATAATACTCATACCCTGAACCCACAAACAGGAATACAGACAACACATATGACAAGTATGTATAAATGTAAGTGCCAGAGAGAGATGTCCTGATATTTACCAATGGTCTTCCACCAAAATCTACCCTGATATACACCTATCTCTCATAGACTTGCATGGGGCCATCCTGATTGGTATAACTATGTAATCCATCTCCTATATCTGACACATCTCATCCAGGATTGGACAATTTCCCCATCCCATATATTTAGCATAACTCAGCCCCTTATCAGAGCCTCCCATTTTGGTGTTAAAATTATGTATGCCAGGTCACGACCTTTGTTTGGAGGGAACATTAGTTACATAGGGTCATAGCCTGGGAAAACTGTGCATTCCCAGACAGATGGCCATCCCCATTGCATATCTAAAGAGAGGGTACTTTGAAGTGACCATCGTAAAAACAAAAGAAATTTAAATGACATGGTCCAGATAATTCTGTCGGCCCTGTAAAGTCTGAGATAAGGTAGTTAATTTAGTGGTCGTCCCTTCTCGCATAATAGAGCATTCCCTGTGGCATGCACAGATTTAGCATATAAAAACATAATTCCACTACAAAGCTATCTAGTAGATCAATTCCTAAAACCTGATCCCTTGTTCACATGTATATGTACAGTACATCTATATTAAACCAATCACTGATATTTCTAACTTTGTAACTTGGTTAACATATAGTTATAAAAATATCTATTTACAGTTGCTGATGGAGATTATACATAAACCCCTCATAAGGCAACAACACCATCCGTCGTCTCATGAGGAGTATGCCCCGGAATTGTCAGGCATGCATACAAGCACGTGGGGGCCATACAAACTACTGAGGACCATTTTGAAATTTCAGCAACATGGACTAGCCTGCTGCATTATTTTTTCACTTTGATTTTCTGGGTGTCTTTGAATTCAGTCCTCTGTAGGTTGATCATTTCAAATGACGGGACATCCTTGCGTTCCTAACACATTACCCAGTCCATATCAGTATAGATATCCAGCATGATATTTTTCCCCATTGAGATCTGGTGTGTTTTCAAAGTGTTTCTTTAATTTTTTGAGATATATATATATATATAGTCTTATTCATTCTACTGTGCCTATAGAGGTAGCCACACATGCAGGGCACGTCTGCTCTTTTTAAGTTTTACTGCATAGTGTGTGTGTGTGTGTGTGTGTGTGTGTGTGTGTGTGTAGGGCTTATGTAGTATAAAAATAAAAAATAACATTGATTTTGCTGCCTGTCTGTTCAGTTCACAGTAAAGTGAAAAGGTAACTGCATTTCTGACAAGATCAACAGGTGTTTTCTGTACTTGCTGAATATGCTCTTAGCCTTAAAAAGTACACATATTTTTCAACTTGGTAAAAATTCTCCAATATTGTTCAGTGAGCATTTTCATTTTTTCAAAATGACAGGCCATTGTCAATTCTCTTCCTTTTCCCCATCTCATTTAAAAATGAAAATGATAAGCTCGCCTAGTGGGCTTGCTTTAATCAGGCATTAGTGGTCTCCACTATTTGCTATATTACACATTTATTGCAAATAATTCCATAAAATATTTTATTTATTGAAAATGTTCCCAGAAATTTAAGGGAGAAGAATAAGCTTTCAAATCCATGTGTTATTTTTTACATCTATATTTAAGTAATGCAGCATATAATTGATCAACATAGTTTGTTAATTTATTTAGGTTTTATATGATAAAATGTAAGTTTACAAATATAGCAAAGGTATTGTTGAATTTGTTTTAAGCAATACATATAAAAGTGATGCAACACTAAAAATAAAAAGCACTCAAAAGATAATATACCTAAAATACTGAAAATATATATATTTTAACAAACGGGGTAACAGATGACCCAAATCCACATGGGGATTTAAAGGAGACAGTGACCCCTAGTACCCAAAGGGTACTAAATGAAGACCAGGTAGGTATCTGCAGGAAAAACCAAACAGATAACAATGGCTTAGTGCAAAATAAGGTGTCCACAGAGGCCATTGCAGCCATACTACCTGGGATCACGTTTGGAGTGTGCTGTGATTCACCTGCGCGTCTTAGAAATATGAACTGTGGACACTTTATTTTGCACTAAGCCATTGTTATCTGTTTGGTTTTTCCTGCAGATACCTACCTGGTCTTCATTTAGTACCCTTTGGGTACTAGGGGTCACTGTCTCCTTTATATCCCCATGTGGATTTGGGTCATCTGTTACCCCGTTTGTTAAAATATATATATATTTTCAGTATTTTATGTATATTATCTTTTGAGTGCTTTTTATTTTTAGCGCTGCATCACTTTTATATGTGTTTCTATTATTGCCCTTATTTGGTATGGGATAGATGCTGGCTGCTTTTTAGTTAAGTGTATCATTTACCGTAAAAGCGCAGGAGGATATATTTTTGTTTTAAGCAATGTTTTTCACAATTTTACTTAATACATAATATTTACATAATATTATTAATATTATTAAAACAGATGGCTTTACACCATATCTAATATAGATACGCATATAAATCATATACATATTAGAGAACTAACACTTATGTACTTGTAAAACAAACTTAAAAAAATAAAGGATTCTACAACTAAAATCAGGTTGATACATTCCTGAATATTTCAGATGAAAATGGTAGTTGCTTTTGTAAATGCAGGTACATGTTAGATATAAATAAGATATATGTAATTGAATAATTCAAACACATAATTCAGAATATGTTAAATAAATGATAAATATAGCATTTTTATAAAATGGAATGTTTGTGATGACATATAAGGAATTCTTTAAAAACATCCAAACATGGCCCATAAAAACATCTTGCTCACAAAAATTACATTTGTCCTGTTGTCACCTAAATTGACACTATTATTATTATTGTTCAGGATTTATAAAGAGCCAACATATCTAATATATCATTATTAGCATGTGGAAGAGACAGAGATTAATTTTGAATGTTGATGTTTGTGATGTGTTCTAAGGGTTCCACATTTTAGCAAACTTTTTGTTTTTGAATAGACAATCACATTGACGTGGTTTTTTTTTGTATTTTCATATTAACTTGACTCGATGTGTGACTCAAACTCTGAATATCTGAGCTTGTGAGACTTTAGCAAATCAGCAGCCTTTTCTATGGGAAAAAAAGACACAAGGATGGGATTATACTATAAAAGACATTGTTATCTAGGCTTTGGGGTTGATTTACTAACGGCAAACTGTGCACTCTGCAAGTACAGTTGCTCAAAGACCTTAGTAAATGAGAGGAAGCTCTCCTGAACTTCATTGTCCAATCATTTTATTTTTGTTGTCTGTGACTGGATATTCTTTGCAAAGTGATATTCTCATTGGCTAAGCTCTAGAAGTACAGTTGCTCAAAGACCTTAGTAAATGAGAGGAAGCTCTCCTGAACTTCATTGTCCAATCATTTTATTTTTGTTGTCTGTGACTGGATATTCTTTGCAAAGTGATATTCTCATTGGCTAAGCTCTAGAGCAACTGCATCTGCAAAGTGCACAGTCTGTTTGGCTTTAGTAAATCTACTTCCATGTTTTTTTGAAGGTATATTTAAAATGTTCACTCCAAATGTACAGTAATGGCTAAATGTTTATGTTGCAGATTTTATTCAGAAGCTGTTTAAATGGTATTGAATAATGGAGATATATAGATGTTTTATTGCCTTTAAAATTCTTTTAAGGCAAATTTTTTGTATATTTTATATATACTTTACTGTGTTTATGGCTTAAAAATATTTTTAAAAATATACACTGGCATACAAAAATCATATAATAATTACTATTATTCTATGAAAGTTCCCACTTCCATTACATTTTTTCATTTAGACCCAAAGAGAGAAAATGTAATAAAATTACTTCAACATTTACTATTTACAGTATACATCTAATATAAAAAAAATGGGGATGTGATAGTATTAAAAATATATCCTAATTTCTAGCTAGCTCTGATGAGCTAAAGTTGGATGGGAATAAGACTCATTTTTAACAATTAATATCTGACCCTGTCATTTAGAAAATATTTATGAAGAAGGATTTTTATATCAAACCAGAGACTGCTTTACAAATAATCCGACTAAAAGGTGCATTTTTATTTCCTTGAATCTGACTGGATCTTTAAGAACACCAGTTTGATGGTCTAGTGAAAATACATATTTTAGTACAATTCTACCTTAATGTCCATCTACCTGCACAATTGCCTTTTAACTGCATGTTGGTTTACTGAAGTTAAACTTGTCAGAACAAATGTTCTTCTCATTGCCATCTTTATCCCATCTTTACCACTTGGTACACCACTGAGTGGAACTAGAATTGGCATATCAGGTGCCCTGGCTAGGGATTAGAAGGGGTTTCTTGAATTCTGTTTGAAATCCATAAAACTTGAATTTAGCTGAGAACTCTACTGAAGGCTATGGGGGGGGGGGCATATCTTGATACTCAATTCTGCCCATTTTTCAAGGCTAATAGGCAAGCTGTTGCCAAAAGGGAGTTGTAAACCTGAGCACTGCCATGGAGGACATTTAATAATGCAAAGAAAAAAAAAAGGAAAACATCATACATCTGTGAGAGAGTCCTTTTAATGTGACTTTATGACTATTTAAAAAAAAATTGTATGCTTGGGAGATGCGTTTAAGTTGTATGTGGTGTTAAAAATTTTACAGACAGCATCAGCGACACCATATTTTGACATCACAGTCTGTGAATTAGTAATTTATTTTTTAACTTTCAAGCTTGGTTCAAGTGCAGCAACAGCACACTAGTATGATTAATTTCAGCTAGAAAAATACTTTTTAGATAGTTTTGGCTGTGACTGTTTTTTTATCAAGCAGTAATAGACCTGAATTGACTGCTGACGTAGCAGGCTCAACAGATCTAATAGCTATAGGTAAGTCTACCTATGAATGCTTTCTAGAAAATAAAAATGAAGGAAGCCCTCAACGTAGATATTGGTCAGTGAGAAAATAGTTTAATAGTATAGTTTTTTGAGTTTCTGTTGTGCCCAGTTCCACTTTGCATTCATTGTCTCAAAAGTTAAAACAATGTAAAAACAAAAAACACAAAAGCACTTCAAAACAACACTCTCTAAATTTCCTCCCATCCCCACATCCCTTACTATTCCCCAAAAATTCAAAACAAAGACTTCAGGTATGTGGTTGGTAGAAATTGCATCACATCAGGACAGGAAGTGTACACTAGAAAAGTAAGCAAATAGAAAGAGACAAGGCATTAAAATTGCAATAAAAATGTACTGTGTATTATCTAAGAGACAATAGGCATGGATGTTATTCAGTGGTGAGATGGGATATATTCAGTATATTTAGATCAAATTAGGAGAGGGAGGAACCCGGAAAGTTTAATCTTGAAATAAACATTAAAGGGTTTTATTTTAAAGGGAATAGCCACAAATAATGTACAGTGGCTGGGCAGTGTGCAAGCAGATTGATTAGTCCACAATATAAGAGGGTGAGGTGAGACAAGTTTTATCTATAAATACAAATTAGAGTGTATTATTTGAGAGACAATAGCCACAAATATTGTACAGTGGCTTGACAGTGCAGCTTAAAATGGCAGTAGGCATAAAGTTGTGAAGTGATTGGCAAAGTCTTTCTCTTCTTCCCCCTCCCAGGTTCAGAGTAGCCAGTTGTCTGAAAATGCTACTAATGTGCCAGTTTCCTCCTCCTCTTCTTCTGCTAATCCTATCATAGCTTCAAAAATTGCAGGAATTGGAGAAATTGTTTGATCACACGATTCGCTGCGGGAGGATTATATTGGTCATGTGCAATCACATCTCGATTTAGATGTTGAGTAGAGATGAGCGAATCGAACTTGGCGAAGTGGAATTCGTTTCGAATATTAGGAAAAATTCGATTCGCACCGAATCCGAAAATTAGCAAACTTCGGATGCACGAATTGAATTTTTCCCGATCGGCCGATTTTCATCCCTTCTACAGCCGGCAAAAAGTGTCCCTGCAGAGAGCTCCGCTATTTCTGACAGTTCTCTGACAGTTCCTTCACATTTACAGCGGTTGAAACATTGTATCTATTTGTTTCCATTTAGGATACAGATGTTTTTATTCGGAAACAAATAGATACAATGTTTCAACCGCTGTAAATGTGAAGGAACTGTCAGAGAACTGTCAGAAATAGCGGAGCTCTCTGCAGATACACTTTTTGCTGGAATGGAATTCTTCTTCTTTTCATTCTTCTTCTTCTTTTCATTCTTCTTCTTCTTCTTCTTTTCATTCTTCTTCTTCTTCTTCTTTTCATTCTTCTTCTTCTTCTTTTCTTTCTTCTTCTTCTTCTTTTCATTCTTCTTCTTCTTCTTCTTTTCATTCTTCTTTTCATTCTTCTTTTCATTCTTCTTTTCATTCTTCTTCTTCTTCTTCTTCTTCTTCTTTTCATTCTTCTTCTTCTTTTCATTCTTCTTCTTCTTCTTCTTCTTTTTTTCATTCTTCTTCTTTTCATTCTTCTTCTTCTTCTTTTCATTCTTCTTCTTTTCATTCTTCTTTTCATTCTTCTTTTCATTCTTCTTCTCATTCTTCTTCTTCTTCTTCTTCATCCTCATCCTCTTCTTCTTCTACTTCTTCATCCTCATCCTCTTCTTCTTCTTCCTCATCCTCAGAAGAAGAAGAAGAGGATGAGGAAGAAGAAGAAGAAGAGGATGAGGATGAAGAAGAAGTAGAAGAAGAGGATGAGGATGAAGAAGAAGAAGAAGAAGAGGATGAGGATGAAGAAGAAGAAGAAGAAGAAGAAGAAGTAGGATGAAAATAAGAAGAATTCCATTCCAGCAAAAAGTGTCCCTGCAGAGAGCTCCGCTATTTCTGACAGTTCTCTGACAGTTCCTTCACATTTACAGCGGTTGAAACATTGTATCTATTTGTTTCTGAATAAAAACATCTGTATCCTAAATGGAAACAAATAGATACAATGTTTCAACCGCTGTAAATGTGAAGGAACTGTCAGAGAACTGTCAGAAATAGCGGAGCTCTCTGCAGGTACACTTTTTGCTGGAATGGAATTCTTCTTATTTTCATCCTACTCCTTCTTCTTCTTCTTCTTCTTCTTCTTCTTCTTCATCTTCATCCTCTTCTTCTTCTTCTTCTTCATCCTCATCCTCTTCTTCTTCTTCTTCATCCTCTTCTTCTTCTTCTTCTTCATCCTCTTCTTCTTCTCCTTCTTCTTCTTCTTCTTCTTCTTCTTCTTCTGCTTCTTCTTCATCTTCTTCTTCTTCTTCTTCATCTTCTTCTTCTTCTTCATCTTCTTCTTCTTCATCTTCTTCTTCTTCATCATCTTCTTCTTCATCATCTTCTTCATCCTCATCTTCTTCTTCTTCTTCATCCTCATCCTCTTCTTCTTCTTCCTCATCCTCTTCTTCTTCTTCTTCTTCTTCTTCTTCTTCTTCTTCATCTTCTTCATCCTCTTCTTCTTCATCTTCTTCTTCTTCTTCATCTTCATCTTCTTCTTCTTCATCTTCTTCTTCTTCTTCATCTTCTTCTTCATCATCTTCTTCTTCATCATCTTCTTCATCATCATCATCTTCTTCATCATCTTCTTCATCTTCTTCTTCTTCTTCTTCATCTTCTTCATCTTCTTCTTCTTCTTTTCATTCTTCTTTTCATTCTTCTTTTCATTCTTCTTCTTCTTCTTTTCATTCTTCTTCTTCTTCTTTTCATTCTTCTTCTGCTTCTTCATCTTCTTCGTGCCCCGTGACTGCCCAAATGAGTGAAGTGTGCGGTGATTCTAAGATCGACGGCACTCATCTGCATGTCATACTGACTGACAGTATTATTTCTCTTCCCCAGCAGACTCCAAGGGCATTTAAATTAAAGGTACAGTGTTCTGCACTAATATAAAGGCTCTCTGAAGCCTAGAAACCCTTTTAATAAGTTAAATTCGCAGCGAATAAATTCGCATCGAATCGAATTTATTCCGCAAATTCGGCGAATCAGCCGAATCAAATTTTTGAATAATTTGCTCATCTCTAATGTTGAGGATTAGAAAGATAGCACTTTAAAGCATTAGAGGGAGAAAGGATTCCAGCATACATCAGTCAGGTAGAGAGCAGAAAGAATTAGTAATCTTCTATCAGCTTGAGCTTACTTACTGCTTACTGAAATGAGCTACAGAAAAAGTGCAGTAACAATTTTCCCATGACAGATGTTTGCTAGAGCACAAGAAAAAGTGTCTCTAAACCCCCACACAGCCAACACCTGTCTGAAAGTTTGGCACTTTAACTTCTTACGCAACAGCTGACAAAACAGCCCCTTTCTTCTGCTTCATGATTAACATTTTCCCACCTGCCATCAATATGTTTTGTGTATGGGTGGACAATGTTCTGACCTTGTCTCCCACAATCTCCTTCCTGTAAATTACCCTGTCACCTTCTTAAAACTGTTACTAAACAAATTACCTCAGCCCCACAACATCCAGGAGACTTGGATAACATCACTGTACCTCATCGTTACTTTCTTGGATATCTGGGTGCTTGAAATCTCATGAGCATGAACTATAGTCCATTTTTTCTGCTTTAAAAGAGGCCTGGGAAATAAATATTGGAGCCAGCAACAATTTAGAAATATGCCCTAAAAAAACACCCAAAAACAAATTCTGTCTGTTATCATTGTTGTGTAAACTGGAACAAACTGTAAAATGGCTACAGAAGATCAGTAGTATGAAGATGTAACAGAGAATGGTAATGGCTCAAAAACTTCCCTCTGCCATACCCAAATTATCCAAGATACAGAGCATTTTTCTACCTATATAACATATCATGGCTCAAGCCTATCATGGCTCAAGCAAATTGTCAGTATCACTGCTGTGATCTCAGACTTTCTAGCAACATGGCTTGCTTATCCATAGGGTCCTTACTGGCCCTTCTAAGACAGATGATCTAGGTTCAACAGCCAGGCAGCACATTATGGTTGCTGTGATAAATTCCAACATTATTTTGCCAGGTCCACAAACCTCAGACACACAGGATTTGCTGTAAACCCATGATAGCAATGAATGCAAAACCCATCCCTAACAGTTGATATGCACACACTGGTTTCAGACTAGTGATTCACCAAGTACTGAAGGAATGATAAGGGTGCACAGTCTGAAATGTCAGTTCCCATGTTTCCATTTTGACAGGTTCTGTTTACAATTACATATATATATTTATTTCAAGGTCTGTTGCTTCACGATCACATTAAATAAATACTGCATGCAGGTCAGACTTTAGAATGGGGTCACTGGCTTCAAGTAATTCTCAAATGCATTATATACTCTTTTGTAAAGATAGACCAATTCATAAGTCAGTCGTTGACAGTCAGTTGAATTATTTAGGTTGGTTGACCATCCATTGGGTGCAACCCAACCGAGATAAAATAATATATATATATTAATTTGCTTCAAAATCAGCTGAAAATTTTGTTTTATGTATATAATTTTATACTGTAATAATATTAGTTCTACAGTACTTGCAATATATTTGTCTCGTTAGTTGTTTATTATGATATCTATAAGTAGAGTAGAAATGGTTTACTATTGACACAGTAGTGTCAGTTTACTAAGCTGTACAAGTTATTTTGACAGTGTTTATTTTATATCACGTTCATTTTTTAACCAATGCTCAATTCACATACATCAATATTATGTGAATTTAGACATATTACTTTTTCATGAAATAGTTATTCATCTAGTATAAGCCTGGTTTTTATGATTTTTAAAATGTTATACATCATTTTTAATTTCTATATCAAATAGTTACATTTTGTGCTTACCTAAATAGTGATCGCATATAACTTCACAAACAGCTTATGTCAGAAATAAACATTTTTGAGGGACAATAATAATTTGTAATATACTTTATTTACTAAATACCACAAACATTTTAAATATATAGTGCATTAAAAATCAGGTGATCCTTGCATTAAACCCTTTAGTGAAAGAAACAACATGTATTATTAAAAATTCAGCATGTATTATGTTTTGGTGAATAGATCCTTATGTTCCTTGTATATCACATGTTGACAGTAATTTGTACATAGTTGAAACAAAGGTTGTATAAAATCATTTCAAACTTCTTGACGCTGTGTAAGCCATTAACATTTTTGCATTAACTTTGTAGTACTTTAACTGTAGCAGTGTAATGTCTACACATTCATACATCATGCTTGATAAGCATGTTACAGTAGATACATAACTAACAGCAATAAAAAGTTTAAACAAAATGTTTTTAAAACAAATATAACACTTAGTTAATTATATATTTCAGAGTCATAATAGTTATAGTTGTCATTTTGTCTCCATACCATATATCTTCATTAAAATATAGTTTTAGACATTTTATTATGATGAAAAATAAAAATAAATATATTTAGGAAAATGCAACATTCAAAAGAAAAAGTTAGCATCCAGTGCCACTATGTGTCCCACAGGTTTCAGCAAAACAACTGCTACTACCACCGGTGAGTTGGAGGAGCAAATTGAGGCTACTCCTGGTGCTGTAACACTTGCTCTCACATCTGCTGATGTTACTGTATCCTGTTTAACTGCTACCCCCAACAAAAGCCATGCAGAAGATATCCTGGTCCAAGCCATTGAACACGTTTTGGAATCAAGCATAATCACGGACCTACAGTCTTCACCAACAGCACAAACACAAAGCTTGCGAAGACGACCGAGAAATTCTGTACAGATAGAAAGAACTAAAGAGCTTGCAGGTGTTACTCATAGAGGTATCTATGCTATTTTATTGTGACCCTTTTAAAAAGCCATTCATTAAGGCCATGGTCACTTATGTTTGTCATATCATGGCTAAAAGTATCAAAACATTTTTTTCTTTAAATTAACACTTTCAAGATATAAAATATTTGAATATTGCACCATAAAACCATCCCCAGGAATGAAACGGGGTTTAAAAAGTTTCAAAAGTAATATAATATAAATAAATAATTCCAAAGCAGATATGTCATAGCATGAAATGACAAGACAATCACTGACAATGGCCATAAATATGGATTTAATTATGATGTACATTCTTTATTTTAAGGTCTGTTTTGGAAGAAATGTTTGCATCGAAAATGCATTCTTCCTCTAATTATATTATTGAATCATTTTTTTATTGAGCATTGTCCTAATTCTGTACTATTCTTTCTTGAAACTTTTAGGATACTGCAAACTTAATTTACAGGTAAAATATTGGCATTGTCCTTTTAAATATGAAGCAAACACATTTATATTTGGGATGCAGCTGAGTTATGGAGATTTTTTGTGAAATAAATGCCCATCCATATAAAGCAGAAGTGGTTGTTTTATATATACATTTAATTTTGCTGTGTGGTGAAAATTAAGAAAAAATTATGAACCCATTTCCCATTTCTTTATCTAGAATTTCTATATCTCTGGCAAATCATTGTTATTTTTTAACAATTAAAAAAAAAAAATTGAGCAAATAAGTTAAAATTAGAAATAGCATTACAATTTTCAAATTTAAGATATCAAATTTTAGACTTCATTTTCACAGTACAGCAAATGCTACATAGTTTATGAAAGTTAATTATTAAATGTTTATCTGTTCTAATGATATATCTCATAATTTATAATGATACATAAAGCATCTTCTTTTCTTTTTCACTTTTTAATCAAGCTCCTTTTTCTAGCAATTTCAACTAAAACTAATTTTTTCAACCCCTTTCATAAATATAATTTGGACTCTTAGCCATCATATGGAACAAGCAATTAATTTTACATAAAAGATACCAAAGTGACGATATAGCTTTACACGTAATTGTTCTGTGTACAATGTTAGTTATGTGTCCACACTGTGTGTGTATATATATATATATATATATATATATATATATATATATATGTGGGTTTGGGTGAGCTGCAAGAAGCACAGGTAGCAAATCGTTTAGTAAAAAATAATCATTATACCAGACAATTGGGATGATGTACCATGGATCTGCTGTAATTAAAATCTTCTATTTGCAATGGAATGAGATTAAAATCAATAACTGAGGAGGGCTGCACCCCTGAAGCATTTCCTTTGGTTTTTGCTGTCCTGATACCCTTAGCTTCCCTTTTGGCTGTGCATATCCTGAGGCGCTGGAGAGTACATACGATAAAATCAATAACTGTTCAATCCTGCAAGAGAAACACTTGTAAACAACCCCACTCTTTATCAAGCTCAACAGAAGAGCAGATTTACAGTATTACATCCAATTTATATATATATTATACAGTATCACATCCTAATATATATATATATATATATATATATGTCTATAATATATCTCAATCATCATTTGAACATTCAGCAATTTTCTAGTTAGATTGTTTAAAATGTTTTCACCAGGTCAGTGTCCTGATAAATTTTTACTTTACCTGTGATTACTGTAGTAGAAATTCTGGTTGAAGAAAGACGCTTTAAATAATTTGTTTCTGCAAAGAGCAGTTTCAAGACTTCCTAAATTACCTGACTTATAAAAGTACAGATGGATATGGTTAAACAAAGTTTCCACTTCTGGTTACCTGGAAACTGGCAATGACATATATAGTATATATGTTTTATTTTTTTTTTCAAACAGAAACAAATAAAATATTTTTACAGAGTGTAAAATGTGTTTACAAAGGGATTGAACACACCCTGAAAATACAGTAGTTGCATATTTGGGAAAGTTTATTTTGGTTGTTCAATTTACAAGCCACGCAGGATCTTGAAAGTACATTTCTTGTAGGTAGGTAATGCTTTAATAAAAGCAAACATTTGGCTTTGCATTAGGTTTAGCACACTTTCTGTAGTTATATAAGTTTTATTATCAATATATCTTCTGTTTGTAAATAACTTCTGTATAGAAAAAAAACTACCTATACCTATATATATATATATAATTTTATTCTGATAAAGTCAATAGAAAAATAAGCTTTTACAGTTTAAGGTATTACTAGTTGTCACTTAAGGCAACATTTAAATATCTGGTTTTGCTGTACTAGAAGGTTGTACAAGTTGTTAGAAATAGTGCTGATGTAAATATATTTCTTTAAAGCACTCTATTTAATACTGTTAATACCTAGGATAAGTCAGCTGTCTTATGTGAGATAGGGCATTGTCATATTTTCTTTCCAGGAATGCCATTTTGATTTAAATTATTATTGTTAGTTGTTGTAGTAGTACAACCAAATTAAAATTAATGTCAGCTTTGGAACATTTATTATGGAATTTAATACTTGTATCCACTGAATTAAAAACACAAGATCAAAAGACTTTTTATTGTGGAATGGTATTGTACAACGTAATTTGTATTTTTTGTAGTTGTAGTTTTTGTATTTTTAGGAGTATATTTCAAGTGAGGATACTGACACCACAATGTTATATTGTAAATGACCATATATTAAGAATATGAGCAGTAAGTTACAATTTCCACATGAACAATTTGCATTTAATATGCAACTAAATTAATCATTAAATCAATGTGTATTGGTAATCTAAAAAATAACCTAATCTAATTGGTTATCTAAAAAACTGAGCCAATTTATTCATCCATACATCCAAAGTGGATGGGGGAATCCTCTCTGCTATGTCTTTGTAGTCTGACAGCAAGGAGACGTCTCTGCTTTCAGAATGCACTGATGAGCACTACAATAAGTAGCCTGCAGTTCTCATCGAGCAGAAATTTTCCAACAAGGTGGTTGAATAGAAGTCAATTAGCAAATCCACCACATTGGCTATGCATGGATCAAAATTTGACCAGTCCCTGCTGAATGAGTTGAATTTCATGTATGACCAACTTTAGAACCAACTTTAGAACCAACCACCAAGCTGACTTTTAAAATAGGGTTTTATGTTAAAAATACGTAAATAATATTAATTTTCAAATGAATGCTTAGTTAGTTAATTTAAGCTCTGCTGACATCCATCCAACTGTATGCAATTAAAAAATACTCTTTTTTTAAATTTTTCTTACACATAATTGGGTATTATGTTTACCACATTCTCTAAGCTAGTGACAATTCCCTTGAAAAGAAAACTGCATAATAACCTTTAGTAAATAAACCTCCATAGTCTGTATAACATATTAACATAATTAACCTCCATAACCTGTATTACACATTCACATAATCTACATTAACAAAAATACTCTTCACAAGTTTTACGCTCCTGACTTCAAAATAAACTAACTCGTAATTACAAAAGGTGAAGATGTGATAGGAAGATTCAAGATTTTATTCTATCCATACTTCTATAGTAAATACATAGAGCCACAACTATATCAACTAAATAGTTAAAGGACAATTTTATTTTTAGTGAAGTTGCCCCATAACCACTTGCCTTCCAGAGGATTTACACCCTTTCCTGACCAGGCCATTTTTTGTTATATGGCACTGCATTACTTTAACTGACAATTGTGCTGTCATGCAATGTTGTACATAAATGAAGTTTATATCCTTTTTTTCCCACAAATAGAGCTTTCTTTACGTGGTATTTTATCACCTTTGCATTTTTATTTTTTGTGCTATAAACAAAAAAGAACAACAATTTTTAAAAAAAAATTATTTTTGACTTTTTGCTGTAAAACATCCAATACAAAAATGGAAAATTCAAATTTCATTATAGATCATTAATGTAGACCAAAATGTATTCTGCTACATGTCTTTGCTAAAAAAAATCCCAATACATGTAAATTAATTGGTTTATGTGAACATTATAGCGTCTACAAATGGCAGTATATGTACTGAAATTTTTATTTTTTTTACACTAGTAATGGCAGTGATCGGTGACTTATAGTAGGACTGCGGTTGGCATTCTGACACTGGGTGAGAACTGACTAACTGCCACTGATATCCCAATTACACTAATATAGTGATAAATGCTAATAAAAAGCACTGACACTGTACTAATGGCACTGGGCAGGAAGGGGTTAACATCTGGGTCGATCAAAGGGTTAACTGTGTGCTGTTTTACTGTGTGTGCTGTGTGTGTTTTACTAGGGAAACATGCTTCTGTGTATTTCTGCTGTGCAGAGAAATACACAGCAGCATGTTCTTGTTTACACACAGGTCTCTCCCTATCAGGGTTACTCAGTGATCGCTGGGTGCTGGCAAGGAATCTCCAGCCGGGACCCAGTGATTGACATCCATAGCCACCAATGGTGGCACGATTAGGGTGGCTCGCATGTGTCCCCTATCAGAAGATGCAAATCCCATATATATACGTGATTTTGCACAGCCCTGCCACTCTGTAGCAGTAATTCTACTATAGGGCGATGGGCAAGCGGTTAAGTAAATTCTCCACCTTCCTGAGTGCAGCCTGTCTAGTAAAAAAGTACTACATTTCTTCCCATGATCTTTACTGTGTAGTGCTGCTTGAGCCCCACAGCCTTTGACATCCCTGTTGGGTCATCTTCCAACTGCACACACATGCAGCAGCCTCATGAATTTCTTTGAATGAACCATAGAGATGATGGTCCCAAGTTGTTTGGCTTAACAATAGGAATAGATAGGGCAGCTGCATGTGTGTGCAGTAGGAAGAAGACTGCACCCAGGGGGTGGTGGGGGCAAGGTTGTACTTAAAGGAAAAAATGACTAAGAGTAAAGTTGTTCCTTAAATGCAGCTTAAAGATATGTCCCAATATGTTAAAACAACATTTTAGGTCATCTCTGCTTCAATTCATAGATGCATATCTTTTTTACAATTAACTAGTTAGCAGAACAATTTGAAATACGTCTGGCTATCATTAGTCCAAGTCTTTCCACAACTTTACAAAGTAATTTATTATTATTATTATTATTTATCTAAAACACAAAAAAGAACTGCTGCACTAGTAATATGTGCAATGCAAACAAGCTTAAGATGCTATCCAATTATCTGGCATATTGCTCATTAACATTGCAGTATCCTTTATTGTACAGTGTTTAATTAGGCAGAACATGATACCGTATCACCATTACTTATTGTCACATCATTCCATGCACTAACTACAACATTATAGCTTAATGTTTAAAATCATCTTGCTGTTAAGTGGAAGACATTGCATTTCTATTAAGCAGCAGTGAATGATTTTCCCAGAATTCACTTAGCCCTTCTTTGATCCACAAGCAAAATGACTGATGGGCATTTACGAATGAAGGAGATATAGATAATATTGAATTTCCTATATAATAATATTAGTAATTGCTAAAAATTGATTTTTTTACTGATTTTTAAAAGATATAAGTCTGACTGATGTGTAGGCTTTTATATAAAAGTTAGTTCAGAACTCAGGAGTGTTGAATACTTTTTGTCTGATAGGGCTAATGTAACAAATGTATTATTGTACCAAATCATGAACCTGAAGGGGTACTAAACCTCAAAACAAAAATGTAATATATTGCAGCTTACCAGTTTTTAAATGTGATGGCTAAAGTAGTTTTCTTTATTATGTTTTGTTGTCTTTTATGATCACCTGATGATCCTATCACGCTTCCTGTCTTAGGATGTCTCCACTCTGGATGGAGAAGCAATGGAGTCAACTTTGGAGAGCATGCTCAGCCTGGGGAGAGGGTAGTATTAGATGTATTAACAGATTTAGATGGACTTGACTAGCAACTTAAAGCCGAACTCTACATTTTTAAGCAGTTACAACAATAGTTCTTTTTTCCATTTGGGATACAGGTTTTATATTAATTAATTCAATTCAGGCATTGCAAGCACCCCAATCAGTGTTAAACAGTTTGTTTCAACCCTCTGTCAAATTTGCTAGGCAGTTTGGTCTGTTAAAAAGACGTTGAAAAACAAATGAATTACTCGGAGGATCCTCAGGGGAAAATCAAGAAAAAAGCCTAAAAAAAGAGAACCAATGCAGCCACCATATCTAAGTATTGTTAAGCCACAGTATAAAACATTTTTCATTTTGGGATTTAATACCACTTTAATAATAAGAATGTGGTCAATTCTGTTCATGCACTGAGCTTTTCACAGAAAGGGCTTTATAGCACTGAACATTCCCCTGATCAAGCCACACAAGTGGTGAAATATGCTGGGAGAAGGTCTGGAGTACAAAACACTTTATGAACTTAATTAGTGTAATATTAAAAAAAAAATGGAATAGACACAAGAAAGGCGGTCTCTGAGTATAATTTAGGCTACAAGAAATCAGTAATAAGGAGTTGTTGAAATAAAAAGATCCATAAACAGTACTACAGTCCAAAATAATAATCAAAAGACCTAGTATTGATGTGAAACACAGAAATAGAAAGAAAAAAAATTAAGATGAGAAATAGTTAAAGCAAGCTGTCAAAAAACAGTGAATATATGAGGAAGAAAAGAAGACAGAAATTAGGTTATGTAAAAGAAAGCTATACTAAACAAAGAGGTTTTTGCATATCAATAGAAAACATGATAAGTTTTAACACAACAAACTGTCTCACTATCTCCCTCTCATTCTTGTTCTTTCTCTCTGTGTGTGTGTGTGTGTGTATATATATATATATATATATATATATATATATATATATATATATTACATTTCAGGTGCATCAAAATAAAAGGTCCTATAGTATTTTTTCTTTATAAAGAAGCCACAGGCTAAATGGAAAAGCCTGCCCCCTGTCAACATTTAGAAGGACCCTTGCTCTCTTTCAACTTGCACCTTCTGCAGAGTCAGAGAGCTCTTTAATCAGTAGGAAGCATGTGCTTTCCTGATTGAACATCTATAGGTGTGACCAGGGGTGGACTGACCATTTGGAAACTCGGGCACTGCCCGGAGGCTCGGGGTCAGTAGGGGGCCCCATGAGATGCCCCTGGTACCTTTTTCATAGGCTTTTTTTAGTTTAGGCAAGGACACAGGGGCCCCATGATCCCCTATTGCCCGGGGGCCCCATGAGTTGTCAGTCCTCCCCTGGGTGTGACATAGAAGGGGATATGTCAGACTTCTGCAGAGAGATCATTGCTTCCACACAGAGTGTAGGGGTCATTCTCTATAGCAGGCTTTGTAAAGAAACCTTTGAGCATTTGCACACCTTTTTTTAATGTACCTGGAATGTATTTAACTGATTCAAATTGAAAATGTAACAGGGCTTTATGTTTTATTGTCGAGGATAAAGTATGTTACATCTGAATTAAGTGTATACAGTTACTCATACAAAGGTCATGATTAAGAGCAAGGCCATTAGATTCAAGGAGCTTATTAGCCATGGAAGTCCAGCAGTATTTTTCTCTTGCAGGGCATAGATATAATAAGGTTGTTGATGGTCAGGGGGAGAAGAAAAGGCTGCATTTGTGAAAGTTGCCCTGTGAGACAGCATTTCATCATAATGGCTCATTATATTCACCATTCATTTGGTGGTTATACATTAATCCCATTTACATTCTCTTTGCATTTTATTGCACTTATAAAATATGCCATATACTAAGTTGTATCAATTAGCATTGTTGAAATAGGGGCTCTAACCCCCACCACGCTATTAAAAATTAGTATATATACACACATTAAGTGAGTTATATATAGATTTAAAAGCATTTCATAACCTACACAGTAGACATTGTTTCACTCTCACCATCATTGGAAGCTAATGTATATTTATGATAGGAAAATGAGATGTAATAATACATGTCAGGAAATTACATATGATGATCTCAGATCTATTATTTTTTGTTTTTGTTTTGCTCTAAATATGGGACAGTTAATTGCATGACCTCCTTGATTCAGTTGATTCAGTGTTATAGGTTTCATATGTGTACATTCCATGTAGTAAACTATAGTTCTTGTAGTTCATCAGTTCATGTTGACTTGCAGCAGGCAAAGCATATTGTGATCATGTCTTTCTAAAATCTTTCTAAAAGTAAACATATTGAGGAGATTTCATAAAACTGGTGCAATCAGAATCCTGGAGCAGCTGTGCATGATAGCCAATCAGCTTATAACTTCAGCTTCTTCAATTCAGCTTTGACAATAAAACCTGGAAGCTGATTAGTTTCTATGCAGAGCTGCACTGGGTTTTGCACGCTCTAGTTTTAATAAATCCCCTCATTGTATGTGGACTTATTAGTCTGCCTTTTATTTATTTGCTGGAAAGATTTGGGGTATAGCATACATCAGTGCTAACCAAATTGCCAGCTTTAGGGGCCTTAGCTACAGCCCCTAACATTTCCAAAGGGCTCAATGTTCAGTATATGTCATGCTACAGAGGTTGGTAAGAGACTGCTGAGATATTGCTGGGGGTAACCAGTGAAATGCTAGAGGTTTAGTTAAAACTATGCTGCAGGAAACTGGTAGACTCTGGGGACAATATAAAAGAGACTGATGGAGATCACTACCATTATAGTCCCTTTACTAACCAATGCTTCATCTACTGCCTGCTGGGGATGACAAGCTGCACCTGTAAGTAGCAGTATACTATACAATATAAGATAAAGCAGTACATAGACACTAGTACAATATGCACAAGCTGACTGCAAAATGATCTTTTTGTTAATAAATTGCAACACAGATACACTTGCTTTCATTGAATAAGTTTCAATGTTTTGTGGCACACAGTTACAGTGAAGAACAATATCCTGTAAGCCATAAAAATCTAGTCCAATATTTCTTTTAAGATCCTTCAGTTAGGTGGTGGCCACCCGGTTTCTGGTAACCTGATTACTGCATGCAGTAATTTGAAGCCATCACAGCTGTACAGATAGCATATGGATCCCCTTTACTATTGGACATCAGTTATGTAACATCAGGTTGTTCAGCTTCACTTTGTCTTAGTGACCAAACTTAATCCTTAACAAAGACGCCAGCAGAAAGACAGGGATATTCTTGTTTTCTCACTTCAATGAAAGGTGTGTGTATCCTTGCCTGCTGTAGGTCCATGTAGCAAAGTAAGTGAAGGATAAAAGAACCCTGTCACCAACGTAAAAATGCAGGTAAAAGTAGGGGAAATTAAGTATTTAAAATGCCCACTTTTCTTTCCCATTAAGAAGTTTAATTTACTTGCATTTCATTTTGCCATTGAACTTACTAAAAAATGTGACTTCTTTAGGAACAGTTAACACCCTAGCACATCCTCCTCCCTCCTTGCACATCATAGCCCTCTCCTGTTCTGGAAATGTGTCTAATTACTGTCAGTGCTGGACAAGCTCCTTCACCCCTCCCCTCAACTTACCCTAAAACCTTTTATGTAGCTGCAGGGGAGCAGTGAAGGGGAATAATATAGAGTGTAAGTTGAGTGATAGTTCTGAGCCTTCTAATGTTGCTGACATCATATTTAAGATGACATTGCCTGGCACCAGTCTCAGAGCTTTTGGAAAATATCAAACTAGCATAGTAGTTAGCATTAACACAGAAGATAGACATCAGGATGGCATTTTGCATCTGAGAACTAAACGTTACATGGTGTTTCAAAATAAATCTCTAGTGATAGTTATATAGTTACATAGTTAGCCTGGCTGAAAAAAAGACAAACGTCCATCCAGTTTAACCATTAAAAAAAAAAAGTTATAATTCTATACCCACAGTTGATCCAGAAGAAGGCAAAAAACACCAGCAAAGCATGAATCAATTTGCTCCTGCAGGGAAAAAATTCCTTCCTGGATCAACTTTACCTATAAATGTTAGTATCCAGTTATATTCTGTGTATCTAAGATAATTCTGATAGATGTATCAGAAAATGAATGTGCCTGATATAAGATACAAAAAATACTAATGTGTGTACCTAACAAAACAGTGCAAAGTACCATTGCTTTATAAAAAAAAGTATTGTAACCCTTTCCAACCAACTATTTTGTTTTTAATTTTAACCAATAAAATTTGATTGGTTGAAATCAGAGCATATTACACATAGCCATTGCACCATGCACATTTTCGTTAAACGTTTTATATATTTAATATGTATTAAATAATTAACAATTAGCATACATTACAAATAAAATATATAATTCATTTATAGATCTATTTTGTCATAATCAAAGCAACATATTATATTGTAGATTTTGAGATTAAAGCTAAACTCCAAACCGCAAAATACACAGATATATTACAAATCTGGGAGCTGTTTTAGCTGTACTTCTGTCCATCAAATTTTGAGATTTGCACAGTTGTGGGACATAGGAAGAGACCTGATTTTTCTCTGATTTAGCAGGGTAGGAGATCTGATTCTTCTTGGTTGCAGTTCAGGTACACCCAGGAGCGGACTGACCATTCGAGCACTCGGGCACTGCCCGAGGGCCCGGGATCAAAAGGGGGCCCCATGAAATGCCCCTGGTATCTTTTATAGGCTTTTTTGGGTGTGCTTTGAGTGTGGGCAAGGACACAGGGGCCCCATGATCCCCTATTGCCCGTGGGCCCCATGAGTTGTCAGTGTGCCCCTGGGTACACCTACAGGTCTCCTCCCACAACCCATGATCTCTGAGTCATTGTGCACTTTTCTCCTATCAGCATGCTTCTTGTCAGCACATGAACTGATTTGCTCTTTGTGCTGCTTCTCCTGTTACCATTTTAAGGCCTCATGCATGTTGGATGTTTCTGCTGTTCTTCCTAGATGCCTTTCCTCCTGGCAAGGCAGAAAAACACTTGAAGCATATAAACACATGGAATTTGTGCAGGTGCGTTTAAGTGCATCATGCACTTGAGAGTCAATTAATTTAATTGGTCATAATTATAATAATAATAATTTATAATTATATAATTATTATGACCATTGAAAGTAATTATAGCTCAAGAGCTAAATGTGCCTAGAGTTCCTGTGCATTTTGACCTGTTTACGCACATTTATGATTTTT
Organism: Staurois parvus; assembly: GCF_062004578.1. Classification (NCBI taxonomy): domain Eukaryota; kingdom Metazoa; phylum Chordata; class Amphibia; order Anura; family Ranidae; genus Staurois; species Staurois parvus. The sequence continues at coordinate 1,186,215 of NW_028317843.1, forward strand.
TTCTACCTCTAAACACCCCTGCCTCTAAACGCCTCTAAATGCCTATGTGTATATGGGCATATAGGCTAAGATGCAGGGGTGTTTAGAGGCAAAAAAAAAGCCAGATGCTCCTAACAGCAGCATAAAAAGCATCCAGTGTGAATGAAGCCTAATCTCTGTTGTACAAGGACTACATGCGGATGATATCAGGTCACTGATTGCATTAAAAAATGCATTTATGGATGTATTAGTGAAGAAGTGCATTCATTTGTATATTTTATATCTGCTTGGAGGTTTAATTCTTTTACATTATGAACCATTCAAAAGGCTTCTTTCATTAATTAAGTTTAATTCTGCTTAGACTTCTGTTAGTTAATTTTGATTTTAAATAGTACATGATATAGTTTTTGACATACGGTGGAAGAAGAGATATTACATATAGCAAATGATTTAGAAAATACACGAGGCAGCCAATTATCACAATCATGGTGCATTACTGATTAAAAATGTATTTAAGCACAGAGCTGACCTTGTGTTAGATTTATCAGACAGTGTTCTTTTAATAAGTGGAAGGGCGATCATTTTAATTCATTTGTTTTTCTGCTGAGTAAGAGCTTTGGCAAGCTGGGTCTTTTTGTCTTTTCTCTCCTTCACCTAAGCACTTTGCTGAATTGGAACTTCCACTGCATATAATTTACTAATCTGCTTATCAGTGTCAATTTCCAATTCATTTCTCAATTTTGCCTAGATCATCAGTTAACATTTTAGGAAATAAAATAAAATAAAATAAAATAATCACTTCTATTTCCAATATTGGAATCTATGGCTTAAAAAATACATTCTGCGTATAATTAATTTCTTTAAAGCCATATTGGAATGTTAAAATGAATAATGTTTGTTGTTAAAGCATACCTATAGTCAAATTAACACTCCTTTCCTCCAATTTTAAACACATTGCCCACTTAATAAGTGTTGTTAAGAGTTTTCATGGCAATTATTGACATTACCAAATGCAAAAGCACATGACTGAGTGATCTCACCTGAATGGTAAGACTGAAACTCAGGCAGAGCCACTTATTGACAAGCTTACTGCAACTTACGTTCTTTTAGCCACTTATTGACAAGCTTACTGCAACTTACATTCTTTTAGTCTCTTTGAGTGAGATTGTCTGACACTGTATTAGTGTAAACTTTGTTTTCGGCAGGATAGAAATTTTAAAGCTTCTTTTACTATTTATGAGGTCATCTGGTGATATGTGGTCAAGATAGATGATTTTTAATTTGGCTGTAATAGTATTTAGGTTAGGATAGGAGGTATAACATATTTCAAACTGGAGAACCAGTTTTCTATGGTCATCACTCTTTCCATTCCATTTTCCATTGTGATCCTTTCTAAAGCTATACAGGTCACTCTTTCAGCCAAATTGTTTAATTGTTTGTGAGTGATAGAAATTAAGATCTTTCTCCTGAGAATCTTTTAGAATAAAGTCAAAGGCAACTTTGTTTTTTTTTTGGTTTTTTGTTTTTTTAAATTGCTATTCCAATCATATGACGGCGCAACATACATGTTATGGGAGCCAATTACAGTAGGACATGGTTGGTGTGGAAATGTTAAATTTAAATTATCAAAATATTAAGAAAAGATTCCATTGACTACATGTAGACAGAGCATCCAGAGGGGAAGAGGTGAATGGGGCAAGTCACTGCTTGGAATAATTTAAATGTTTATAAAATTGAGCTATGCATACTGTATGTTTTACATAATAACAATCTTCTTCTAAAGAAAAAGTGGTAAAGATTGACCTGGCAAAAGAGCCTAAAATATATACTGGCTAGAAAAAAGATAATTTTATATGAATAACTAATATTCAATGTTTTACCTGATTAAAATAATAAGAGCATACAGACTATACAAAAACACTTTAAGGAAAATAACTTACCAATTCAGAATTAATATTGCCTGTGGATTATATAATATATTAATAATAGTAATAATATGTAATAATAATAATACTTTATATTGTATTCCAATAAGTTTTTGTGCTGCATGAGGTTTCTTCTCTATGTCTTATTTGGCCTTAGATCCACCTATGAAATTGCCCTTACTCTTCATAGGTTAAGGTCATGATTCCTCGATTCCTCCTTTTATCTATATGAAGTTTCCTGTGCTCCTTCCTGCACAGTACATTAGAGCCATGTTGGCTGTGAAAGCTTTTCAGATTCCAAAGAGCATGCAGGAATTGGGGAAGGGGAGGGATACCTTGGCTGGTTTCCCTCAAATACTGAACGATGGAATACTCCCTACAACATGTGTGCTTTTCTATTGATTAGTAGAGGACATTATTGGTTGCAAGATGAGGCATGCCAGAGCTCAAAAAGTTGAATATAATATTTACCCATTCAGAATGGCAGTTTATTTTATATTCATAGAGTCTCAGAACAGGAGTTAAAAAAAAATGAGAAGGCAATTTGTGGTTAGCTTTAATATTTTTAAAACAGGATAGTTTGAATAGAATTCAACAAATTACTAAGTTTTCTACTATTAATTAATTTGCAATTGCAGCATGTATTTTACATTGTTTCAGTTTAGTTTACAACACCGTAATCTTGCTTCACGCATGACAGGTTTGCTTTAACAGGCCCATGGTATTTTAAAATTGGCCTTGAATGATATCTCTTTGCCATTGTAGTATTTATTGCTGAACCTGACATCACTCCTTAAATGCAGGATAGCCTGCATACCGGCAAAATGCAGATGGAGATGTGTTTTTATTCAGCTGAATGGATCACATTATCTTTTGTCATAGTTGGGTGCATATAAATGGTTTTACATTGTTCCAAGATTTTAAACAGTTTGTGCAACATTTTCTCTGCATGAATTAATAAATAAGTAGCCTGTTAAAGCTTTTCGCAAAATATCTGGATTTAGTAATTTAATTTTCAATAATGTATTTGTGTGTTCCATTTGAGCCTTTAATTCCCTGTGGTCTTTTAAAGTCAAAGATATTCCTTTTTTTGTACTTTAAAATATGATGACATCGACACTTTGGATGCAAGTAATACACAAGGATTTTTACAAATATAAATCTAGAAATCTTTATGGAATGCTTAACAGGTGTCATTACGCTTAGCATGAATCTTTTTACACAGCTCTAATTGTCATATTTCACATCTACATTTTATTAACCATCATAATATTTGCTAAGCTTCATAAAAACGTAGGATTACTTTTGGCACTAATTTGCCTACACTGATTATTACTATCATTTTTATTTATTTTGACTATTCTTATTATTATTTCTGTCTTTTCCTGCTTTTTAAAGATGGCAGTTTTTTTTTCAATAGGATCTTAAAATTCTTTCAAAGATAGCAACACATGCAGGAACATTAGTGTTTATATGCCATGCTAGATTATAGTATATGGAACCCAAGTATGTCCAGTTTTAAAGACTGTATGACTTTCATACAACAAATTGGCAGTAAATATGTGGGAAATGGTGTAAAAATTATCTTGGGGTATCAGTCAGAAAAAGCCATTATTTAATGACTACGTTTTCAGTGAATGATGTAGAAGTGGGTTGAGATGACAAATTCTATGGAAACCTGAAGACCTACTATCTTACATGACTTGGGTTAAGACTTTAGACTATTTGCACATTCTGCCTCTGCTCTGTCATTCCAAGCTCTGTAATGGATCTTCAAAGGGCTAATGCATGAAGGGGGACCTTGAACAGCAATGACCCCCCCTTCCAAATGATTACATTTCTCAGAAGCATTATCTGCTGGCCTCAAAGGTCTGTCACCTTCCATAGGTTGCTTGGTTTGTTGAATTAGCTTTAAAATAACCTAGTCTTCCCAGTAATGAAGAAAATGTATTTTTTGTGCCTTAAGCTAAAAAAAAATAGAGCAGCAATTTGGATGATAGTATAGAAAGATTAGATGAGATTAGATAGATAGATAGATAGATAGATAGATAGATAGATAGATAGATAGATTTTATTGTTGCCTCAGTAATTTAACTATATAATATAAATTTTTTTTACACTGCCAAATGGGTCAGAAAATTTGTATGAGGTGTCTGAATATGTGTTTCTTTCATATGAACTAAAACTATTGCACTTGAAATAAAAAGTAGTTCTTAAAAATTGGTTGATTGACAGCCCACATGAAAGATCAAAAGAACTTGTCAGCGGTCCAACTGCTGCAGCTAGATCAAGCCCTTAAAATAGTAATAGTCAGCTGAAACTAAGTCCCTGGCATATTGGAGTCTACTACGTAATGTTGTCTTGGAAATATTTCATAAGTCCTATCTGTTCACACAGATTTAATTTTACAGTTTTACTATTTTAACATTTAATAACAGAAAAATATGTATTTATATAACAATCACAATGATTTTAAACTAGATTGTTTTACCTTATTCATTTTCTTTTTTGTTTTCCTAACTAGTGAAAAAGTCCATAGATTTTAAATCTAGAGGATTTAAATTGTTTCCAGGGAAAGACCTCAGCAGCAAGTTTTCTATCTGTGAGTGTAACCATTTTGTTCCTCTTTTGGTGCAACATTGACCTTTTGTGTCTGTGTTTGTTTTACGAAATTGAGATAAGACAGCTTAAGATGACTGTATATTTTTATGTTAATTGTTAGTCTGCATGCTGCTCTGTGTAATTTAACAACATAGCTTCAAGGTCTAATGTCAAAGTTAAATGAAACATTTAGAAGTTTATGTCTTAATGGTATAAGCGTTCCCTTTAACATAAAATATTAGGATATTAAAAGTCTTTAGACTTCACACTATAAGACGATGGCAACAATGACATATTGTAAGTTATCCATAATATCATAAGACATGGAATGTCTTTTCAGATTCAGTCTTTGCTGTCATATATAACATTAGAAGATATTTGTGCAGACTTGCCGATCCTAGTTACTGTGTTGTTTACTCAGTCTTTGAAATAATACAGAAGGGGGCAGCTAATGTACCAGGAGAAAAGGGGGGTGACTAGCTAAGGTCTTGTTAACTTCCAAAAAGATTTATGAAAATGCATGCATATCATTTACATGTTGACATTTGACTTGCATTTTTGCAGCCTGTCTTACACCATGCTAGGCTGCATTTTTACTGCATTGCCTAACTGGAACAGATGTTTATGAAGTAAATATGCTCCATAGTTAAGGGAAGTAAAATGAAAAAAAAAAACAAAAACAAATTATATTACTACTCTATGCATATATATATATATATATATATATATATTTAGTCTTTGTGGACACCTATATAAGTCTAATGGATATCCAATTTTAAAATCATACGCAATGAAGTCCCAACTTTGACCGTATAAACCTTTAAAAGCCTCTACTATTTAGGAAAGCCTTCCACAAGAGCTTGGAGTGTGTTGGTCTTTGGCCAAGAAAAAACACTCAGTCAGGCCTTAATGTTAACTGAGAAGATGTGGCTTAGTGTTTCCATCAGTGTTCCAATCTATGCCAAAGGTGTCTTGCAGGGTTAAGGTCAAGGTTTTGTACAGGCCAGATGAATTGTTCCATATCAGACTCATCAAACCATGTCTTCATTACAACTTTGAGCACAGGGTGCAGTCATGCAGGAACAGAAAAAATATTTTCCCCAAAACTATTAGAATAAGGTTGACAGCACATGATTATAAAAAAAGAACGTTATGCTGTATGCTACACCAAAAGTATATGTGATAGAAGGTGAAGGGAAGTCTCTCCAGTGGAACAGAGACAGCAAAAAATAACACATTACTGATTTCATCCCTTCCCTACTCTGTCCAAGGCTAGAAACAATGTTTTGTCTATACATACACACTATACATACACTTTAATAGTACTTTTCATGGAAACACCAAAACTCAATAATTTGGAGGGTTGTATACTTATTTTTGGCCATGTAGTATTCATAGGAGCATTTCATTGACATGTGTGGATGTTTAAAGCAAATGTCACTTTGCCTGTCTTCACTGCAGTAGATTGCCCTCCCTGATAAAAATTTTAGAATGTTCTGTTTCTTGGGAAGTATCTTCAAAAAGGTTCTCATGGTCATTCAAATTAATCTTCTTAATGACATACATATTTTTAACATTTATTTAAAATCACATTTGTTTATCATTACAATCATTCTTACTGCATTCTATTTGTTTTCTTTGCCTTCAAGCTAAACATTTCAACTTAGAGGGTCCAGAGAAGCAAAGCTCTTTAAAATGTCCTTTTATTCTGTACATATTGTACTGAGAATGTCATGTCTGTTATTGGTCTACTAAAGCAAAAACATTTCAATAAAGGACTACATGTTATCTAATAGGACTACAGTGCATGAAAGAGGTTCTAAATTAGATTTTCTGCTTGATGGAAGATATTTTCTGTTTTATCTTTTTGAAAGCTATAAACTGTCCTTTAAAATGTAAGGGATAATCACATAGTAATATTTATAACAGTGTCTAAGCTTAAAAAAGGACAAAACCTTGAGGTCTATGGTTTGGTGATAAAGTTGCTCTAGTCTTGCAAAAGAATAATGGGATAGTCACAGGTGTCTCGGCCCATAAAATATATAGCTTACAGCCCAAATAAAAACTCATACCTTTTTTCCATTTTTATATTTGTGCTGCCATGTTTCATTTGATAATAATTGATATTTAATTAGCGATGCCTTAAAATACCCCTTTCAAGAGACAAAACAAGATAAGATAAAGATAAGATCTAAGATCGTAGAAATATGATTTCTATCCTACTGCTCCAGTGACATATGCTGGCATAAATGTGTAACAGCCGCTCAGGCATCCGCACGCACATAGGTACCTAATAGAACAAAAAGGAGTGTAACTGGCCTGTTCTGTTTGAGCATAGAAATACAGAAAGGAGCACCAGACCAAAATTGGATAAAAGAGCCCAAGATATTAATTTTAATTGTTGATAAAAAAAGTCATAAACACAGCCATTTGGGGGCAACACCTTGGCAACACTGCTCTTCTTTCATAAAGGCTCAACATAGGATAAAACTTAAAACCAAAACTTATTTTTCTTCCCAATAAAAAACAACATGACAGCAGTTTCTGAGCAGCAATGGAGGTTGCTCTGTTACACATGGCAGCATAGTTAAATTCTACTGACTGTTGACCTGAGAAGTCATTGATACACTGTACAATGCCTATAACAGGAAATAAGTAGAAAACTATGGAATTAGAAGCTATTCGTGAAATACACTAAATATTTATTTCTGTGACTTCATTTGGGCAATAAAACTTTTGTATTACAGTCTCTCTATAAAGCAAACTGTGTTACATTTTAAAGTGACATGTAATTGTAGTTGTCTTAAGCTTTCTATGTATGCAATTTTTTTTGCTGAATAAAATTCACAATCAAATGTAATCATAGGTATATTCTGTATGGCTTATTTGAAACATCTAAGAGTTGGAGCTGCGCCCAAAAATTATCAGGAAGAAACACTGGGGTGGATTTACTAAAAGCAAATAGACTGTGCACTTTTCAAGTGCAGTTCTTTCAGAGCTTAGCAAATGAGGGGCAGTTCTGCTGACTTCTATCACCCAATCACATGCAAGTAAACATGCTGTTTTTCTTTCTTTCTTGCATGTGATTGGACATTCTTTGCAAAGTGAACTTCATCTTACTTACCAAGGTCTGAAGCAACTGCACTTGCAAACTGCATAGGCTATTTGCACAAATTCACCAAAAATACACACGGGGTAGATTTAAATAAAGGCAAAGTGTTGATGAACTGTTGGTTGCCTTATTTAACCACTTGCCCTCCAGAGGATTTACCCCCCTTTCTGACCAGGCCATTTTTTGCGATACAGCGCTGCATTACTTTAACTGACCATTGTGCAGTCTTGCAACGCTGCACCCAAATGAAATTTAAGTCCTTTTCTTCCCACAAATAGAGCTTTCTTTTGGTGGTATTTGATTGCCTATTTGTTTTTTATTTTTTGTGCTATAAACAAACAAACAATTTTGGAAAATAAAACAATATTTTTAACTTTTTGCTATAAAACATATGCAGCAAAAAAATTTAAAAATAAAATTTTGTCATAATTTTAGGCCAAAATGTATTCTGCTACATGTCTTTCCTAAAAAAAAATCCCAATAAGTGTAAATTAATTTGTTTATGTGAAAGTTATAGTGTCTACAAATGGCGGTATATATACTGGAATTTAAAAAAAAAATTTATACTAGTAATGGCAGTGATCAGCAACTTATAGCGGGACTGCGGCAGGCATTCTGACACGGTGAGGGAACTGACTAACTGCCACTGACATCCCAATTACACTAATACAGTGATCAGTGATAATAAAAAGCACTGACACTGTACTAACGACACTGGGCAGGAAAGAATTAACATCTGGGATGATCAAAGGGTTAACTGTGTGCTGTTCTGTGTTTTATTAAGTGTGCTGTGTGCTGTTTTACTATGTGAACATGCTGCTGTGTATTTCTCTGCTGTGCGGAGAAGTACACAGCAGCATGTTACTGCTGGTAGCATGTCACTGTTCCTCGGCGATCGCTGGGTGCCAGCGGGGAATCTGGTAAGTGACATATGTAGTCGCCAATGGCGCCGTGGGTAGGGTGGCGCACCTCGCGTCCCCTTCCCGGAACTGCAAAATCACATGTATATACATGATTTTGTGCAGCCCTGCCACCCTGTAGCAGTAGTTCTGCTATAGGGTGGTCAGGAAGCGATTAATTAAATTTTTTATATAGAAAATATTTCAGCATTGTTAATGTTGATTCCTGTTTATTTTATACACATCTTTTTTCATGTACTCAAGTTGTTAAAAATGTATTCCACCATTATAACTTGGTCTTCAATTCTCACCACGGTTGTTATCTGTTATGCTGGTATGTTTACACTTAAAGTACATGTCCATTCAAAAACTTATTGTTTAGTTTTGGATAAACTTGAGAAGTGACAAAATCACTCTCAAGTTTTTATTCCGTACAGCATTTCTTTAAATTGATTTGCTCTCCCATTCTGTCTTGGTAGCAATCATTTTACCAGACAGCATCAATTGGAAAATCTGCAACCAGGACACAAAAAATTAAAAAGCTCACATATGCTACTAAAAAGGTATTTGTAATGCAAATATTTACTTTCTGTCTGGTGTAACCATTGTCACTAGGAAAGGATGTGAAGGGGAAATGTTCACGTTCAGAGCCATGGAGTGCAGTAACAACCTTGACAGGGGTTCTAACTCTTCCCCATTCTATCCAAAATAACCATAAAAAGACCAAGCTTGACATATACTTTAACCACTGCTGCAAATAAGCTAGAACAGGAAAGCAAAGGCCAATGGCACCAGTATTGTCTGTGGTCACCCTTCATTTTATCTTGTCAATATTAATGACTTACCTTGTCCTATTCTGCACTATGTCTTTGTGTGGAGGTGGTCATCTTGATAGAGGCAGGCATTTGCTTCCCCATAGCAGTGGCAGTGTTTTGGAGCTCACACCGCAGATATACAGATATGATATTGTAGTCAGAGAAGTCTTTAAAGTGCTTCTAAAGGTATTTTTTTTAAAAATGACAAACATGCTATATTTTCCTGTCAGTACTGTACCGCGCTCCAATATATACAACTCTCAATAATAATAAAAATCTAATTTTCTATAATAATGTTATTAAATAACTCCGTGTATCTTCAATATATCAGTAATTAAATATATTAATCCAACTAAAAATTATAATTGATAACACCATTAATTCATATATAAAAAGTGAAAAAAAGTGAAAAAAAAATGAAAAAATGAAAAAATGAAAAAATATATTGTGCATATAAACCAGAATAAATATATATGGAAATGACAATTCAGTTCATCAGAGATGCGATGGTATTTAAAGTTCAAACTAATCTGTATGATGGATCAGTGTTCACAGCCGTGAACCTCTCCCTCCTTTCTTCTCTCCTCTCTCCCCAACACAGCCTCCTCAATAGAACTTTTTCCACTGGCTGCTTATTCATCCATGCTCGATACATATAAAGAGAGAAACAGAGACATAGTGTCTTATCCGGGATAAAAGTTATTTATTTAAAGCTATTGGTTTCCCACTCACATGCTCCAAACAAAAGTAGCGCTTTGTGTGCAAATGTATCCAAAAAGTATCCAGATCCTACTATACAACCAGCCTTGCAGGTGTGTCTGCCTTCACTGAATGTGCTTGCCGTTCCTCCGTGGATGCGTGATGACGTCACCGCCCCTCCACGGAGGGGAGGGGCGGTGACGTCATCACGCATCCACGGAGGAACGGCAAGCACATTCAGTGAAGGCAGACACACCTGCAAGGCTGGTTGTATAGTAGGATCTGGATACTTTTTGGATACATTTGCACACAAAGCGCTACTTTTGTTTGGAGCATGTGAGTGGGAAACCAATAGCTTTAAATAAATAACTTTTATCCCGGATAAGACACTATGTCTCTGTTTCTCTCTTTATATGTATCGAGCATGGATGAATAAGCAGCCAGTGGAAAAAGTTCTATTGAGGAGGCTGTGTTGGGGAGAGAGGAGAGAAGAAAGGAGGGAGAGGTTCACGGCTGTGAACACTGATCCATCATACAGATTAGTTTGAACTTTAAATACCATCGCATCTCTGATGAACTGAATTGTCATTTCCATATATATTTATTCTGGTTTATATGCACAATATATTTTTTCATTTTTTCATTTTTTCATTTTTTTTTCACTTTTTTTCACTTTTTATATATGAATTAATGGTGTTATCAATTATAATTTTTAGTTGGATTAATATATTTAATTACTGATATATTGAAGATACACGGAGTTATTTAATAACATTATTATAGAAAATTAGATTTTTATTATTATTGAGAGTTGTATATATTGGAGCGCGGTACAGTACTGACATTTAATATATACATCCATACACCTGGAGAGGGTGTAATAAGTACCTAGCGATCTAATATATTTTAATTTTATAAAGGAATTATTTAAACACTTGATTAATTAAATTAGAAAGTATCACAGTTACAAAATAATCACATGATTATCATATAAGCACATAAATAATTTAAGTGTAAGAATACTTCCAGTGGCTCACAAGTATTTATTTTAATTTTAAATGCTATATTTTCCTGCTCTGTGCAATGGTTTTATGCAAAGCAGTCCCAATCTTCCTCCTCTCGCGTCCCCTGTCAGTGCTCTTGGCTCCTCTCCCCTTCTGATTGCCCCCATATCAAGCCATTTGCTATGGGGGAACTTGTGTAGCTTGATAACATCTGTTGGCACACACGGTATGGCTTAGCTTCCTCATCGCTGGATTTGATTGAAAACAGCAGAAACCAATGGCTCCCTCTGCTCTCAGCTCTGAATCAAGATTGGGCTCAGGTATTTGGAGGGCTGTGGGGGGGGACCGACAATAGAAGATTTATTTTTTACCTTAATGCAGATATTTCATTAAGGTAAAAAATCTTTTACCTTTAGAACCACTTTAAGTACCCTTGCTTGCCCGGAAGTGCTGTTTAGGCACAGTTAACATTTCTAACTGTTCCTTTATAAATATCATATTCTCACTTTTTGAGTTTAGGTCCACTTTAGGAGTTAGATTTTATAAGCAAATTATCTATGTTCCTGTGTCGGTGTCTAATTCAAAACACATATATATATATACTATATATGTATAAATATTTGAAAAAGTTATTGATTATTTATGCCCATGGCTTAGGTTGTAGATCTCTGATAATCCCTTTAAAGCCTAGCAATTTGGTCCTCTTTTCCATTAAAGTTAGCACTTATTTTTAACCATGTGTGTTTAATCAGCTGGCTGGAAACAGAAAGCTACATAAAATAAGGACAATTAATTATTTTAAAATTACAACATAACAGAGGTGTTTTAAAGTTGATTTATGCTGGGAAAAACTCCAACCTTGGAGATGTGTTACTTAAATGAAAAACATTGACACTAAGCAATGTGGAGTTTATTAACCTATTTAATGAGTATAACTTTGCACAAAGAGTAGCACAATTATGCAATAGTAATTTTCCTAAAAGAATACATGGCTTCAGGAAATTAACCAACTGAATTATGAAAATGAAAAACTCTAAAAGCTTTGATGCAAATATTTTGAGATATACAAAGCAGTAATTAGATTGGGAAATTACTTACAATAAATGGTCTGGTTTACAGAATTTATGTGACTAAATGAATTGCAAATAAGGACTATAGTATATTTGGTGGTGCACAGATATTCATGAATATATTGGTCTTCTGAATTACATTTTTAAAGACTTGTTTCTATGTATAATTTGTAAAAAAACAAACAAACAAAAAACCTATTTTTTATAATATTATATAATATAAACAGTACAGCTTCTATAAATGGAAGAGAGGTCAGAAATGGTAGGCATAGTTTACACTTGAGTGCATATAGCAGGTCCCTTGGCTCTATTAACCCAAATAGCACAATAAAATTACCGCTGTGGGAGTGGGTGCAGTTGGACGTCAGAAGATTTTCAACAAAATCAGCATCCAGTAATATAAGGGACACATCACTAATGCTGGCCATACATGGGTCAAATTCCAAAAGTATTCTCTTTTGAAAATCTTTTCTAAGAATTTTCATTTGAATTTTGCACCATTAGTGAATTAATGAATTTTGAATCAATGATGGGAGAATTGTGCAAGAAATATAAATGAAAAAGAAATGAGCATGAGCTGTGACCTGGAAAAAAAAGAATATTCTTGGCCACAAAAAATCTTTTCTGTAGCAAAATGAGGTGAAATTGAAGGCTTGGTTGGTTGAATTTTGAAATCAATGGGGGCACCTTCAGATTTCAAAATGCACAAAATTTCGGATTTTCTAAAGACAATTTGTTAGGAATTCGACCCATGTATGGCCTGCATATGACTGTAAATATTATCCCATGTGCTGACTTAAATTTTTTTTTTTTTTAATTAGACTTTAATGCCATAATGTGGTTGATTTACTAAATGCATATAGGGGTTGATTTACTAAAGGGAAACAGACTGTGCATTTTGCAAGTGCAGTGGCACTCATTTCTCTAGTACTTGTGAATGTGGTGAAGCTTTACTTTGTAAAGAACTCCCAATCAGGTGCAAAGAAAATAAAAAATGATTGGATAATGCAAATCAGCAGAGCTTCACCAAATTCACCAAATTCTGGGGAAAATAAATGTAACCGCACTTGCAAAGTGCACAGTCTATTACCCTTTAGTAAATCAACCCCATAGGCTGTTGGCATTGCAATGTAATTTTCACTTAGCTTAGTAAATGTGATAAAAGTTGAGAATACCCAATCACTTGCACTATAAAAACAATGTTTTTTGCTTGCTAATGATTGGATGATGGAAATCTTTAGAGCTTCACCTCCTTTACTAAAGGAAACATTCCTTGCAAATTGAAAATCACCCTGTAAAATGAACAGCCTGTTTGCCTTTAGTACATTAACCCCAATGAGAAGATAGCTTCAAAACAACAAAGTGATGCGCAATAAAGGTTCCAGTGTTTTTTCATGTACAAGACTGGAAGTTTAACATGAAAAATGTTTCACCTCACTTCCTAATTGAGTAAATCGGGCCTCATTTATGCATAGCCATTTAGCTTTGGATAACATAACTCTGAGACTGGTAGTTGGAATGTACAGTATGGCCATGATTTACCAAAGTGTCGTGAACTAAAAGTGCTTAACTCAAAAATCCAATAACTGGGAAATTTAAAAAAATAGCATCTTAAGCTCTTATAGTAAACCTTAGTTATCAACAGAACACAAAATAAAACTCTATGGATTTAAGGGCCAGGTATTGTTTTACTGTCCTTCTTCCAAAACAGGTAACTAAATGGAAAGGAGAATCTGAGTGTTGTAGACAGTTCTATCAAATAATACCAACGCTGAGTTAACCAATAGGCTGCTGCAGAAGCTGGGTATGTGTGTAAATCTGACAAGCTGACTGCCAATAATCAGACTGAAGCTATTGAGTGGTTCCACACACCCTGTATCTGGTCAATCCTCTAGCACACACCCTGCTATTTTTCCTGGGTTCCATGCTTCCATTGGTGGATCGAATACTGGCATAACAGTTTCTACCAGGTAGAGGGAAGGTAAAGCAGTAAATTTTAATTTTCTAATCTCTACTTCCTACTAAGAAGCCAGAAGCAAAGTGTAAAATGTCACTTCCAGGTATGACTGTCACTTTTCCTAGCCCCTGTGGCTAAAGAAGTATGATCTGCACTACTATATCTTTAAAAGAGGGCAGGTGAGACATCAGGGGTGTAAAAGACCCCTATTGTCTCATTATTGTCTCACCAAAAAAGCAATACATAAAGGATGGTGTGATTAAAAATAAAATGTAGTGAAAAAACTAAGCACAAAAACATTGATTTTGTTACATATAGGCACACATGCAAAAAATCTATGGCCATTATTCACATTAACTACAAAATGTATGGGCCTTTAAAGTATCACCTAAACAGTTAGGGTAAAAAAGTTAATTTGCCATTTCATGAGAACTCACAATTTTAATGTGGTTCAAAAGGATACATTTTTTTATATTAAATACTATATCTATACTTACCTGCCATTGTACAGTGGTATTGAACAGCGTGGTCCTGTACAACCTATTCTTTAACTCCCCGCTGGTGCTTTCTACTCCTCTTCTTCTGTGTCTGCCCCATAGCAAGCCTCTTGCTATGGGGGCAGATGAGCGGACTTGCTCCTGAGTTGGCTGTGTGTGTCCATAGACATACACAGTGAAGCTCAGCTCTGCCCCCTGCTCTCTAGTTAGAGGATTTGATTGACAGCAGCAGGTACCAATGGAAATGGCTCTGTGTCCTGTGAATGCTGCTATAGACAGACACAGCACCGAATCGAGTGAAGACTTAGGTAACTATTTAGGGGGCAGGGACGATACTGCTACTAGGACAGTTTTTTTCCTTAATACAGGGAATACATTAAGGTAAAAGATGGTATGACTGTAGAACCACTTTAAAGTTTGACGTGTTTGGTATTTATGTATTTGGTGCAACCTTATATTTTCAATGTAAAAATTAGGTAATATTGCATATTGTGACCCCTAAAACTAACTTTAGTGTATTTTGTACTGGCATAAAAATTTCAAGCTGCCACACTCCAGGGTTTGTGATTTCAGAAAACATATAATGTTTTGGGGATTTAAGAAACCTTCAGGACTAAAATAATTTTTAAACAAATGTGCAAAAACAATAGCTCTGGCAGCCAAAGGGTTATAAGGGTGATTAAAAATAGTCTTCTTACATTTGTTTTGCATTTTTTTCTTTAAAAACAGCTTTATTAAAAAAGGAACACAACAGTTAAAAGTTAGTATGTTTCTCCATTTCTAGTTATAAGTTAATCTTTTCTTTATAGTGCATATTGCAATTTTCTGTTAAATAAATAAATAAAAGCATATATTTAAAACATTATTGTGTCTGTACTGAATGATGGAAATTGATTTATTAATCTCTTTTTTTTACCTTTAGCTCTTATTGAGTTTAAGGGGAGAATTTATAAAGCAGTGAGTTTGAAATGGGACTGCCAGTGAATCAGTTATGTAATTTGAAACTCATGCACCAGGACGTTTCAGTTGTGAATGTTTAGTGAATATTATATTCACTACTATAAAAATATGTCCCTTAATGTCTTGTCAGGTAAGAGAGGAAAAGGTAGAGGGAGGTCTGCTGTTTGGCTGTGTTTAGGGCATTAGTTGGCCTTCATTTGGCCATGAATACAATGATAAATTAGGCTCATTATATAATGCAGCAAAAGATGCTGCACAAACCTTCATTATAAAATAATAAAGTCCAAAACAGTAAGTCCAAAGTAGTAAGATCTTCCACCAAATTATCCACGTGTACCAACAAATTATCCATGTGTCCCAATGTCTCCGTGCACCAATATCTTCTATAATTGATCACCGATGCTACTGATGCATACACCTTCCATGAATAATATATGCTCACCTGCTGCCATTTTGATGTCGTCGGTGGAGGTGGAGAGACAGAGTTGTTTGTGTTTGATATGTGCTGTACATAGCATTGTGTTTGCACTGACTTGTGAGTGTAATTTTAAATACTGAATAAATATTTTTACTGTACAGAGAGCACTATCAGCCCCTACTCGTCTTTCATGGATGAAATAACTCTTCTTATGTGAGCAGAGGATCCATGGAACAGTGGGAGCCATCTGTAGTGGAGTGAATCTAAAGCCATCCTGTTTGCAGCCCATGAAGGGGGCACAAATGCATGTGAACCATGACTAACCATCAGGGTCTAGTCTGGAGGTGAACATATATTGTTCATGGGAGATGTATGCATGAATAGCACTGGTGATCATTTATAGAATATATTGGTGAACAGAGACATTGGCAAATGTGGATAATTTGGTGCAAGATCTTACTACTTTGGAATTTATGTTTTGGACTTTATTTTCATTTTATGGTGAAGGTTTGTGGGTTGTGCAACATATTTTGCTGCATTATAAGAATAGAATGAAACCACTTTATGGTGCATGCAGCAATCTTGTGTTTAATTATTGATTCATATGCAATCTTATGTTTATATATTTGGTGATCACGTAGTGGCTGCGCTGACTGATAATTAGGTTAGGCTCATTATAGGACATTCAATTAGACACACAAAACACATGATTGTTTAAAGCTGAACTTTTTCATTATAGAAGGGATATTCTATGTCTGCTCAGGAATCCACACACAGGAGTTATGTAATTGTGCTCTGGACAATCAAGCTGTCTGTAGACCATTAACCTAGAGAAAATCAGTGAGATGGAAGCACTAGCAAGGGATTTCATTGAGATTGCATCACTGGAGCAGAGGTAAGTATGGGCGGAGTATTGTTCAGCTTTAAAGGGGGTGATTGGCACTCAGTTCCATCTACCATATACTAATTATGAGTGAGCCACATTGCATTTGGCAGGGTGTCTTTGCACTGCATCAGCAATATAGGCCAGTGGCAAGTTGTGACCTGGTATGTGCATACAACATGGTACTGCACTTTTCCAGGTCATATCCCCCAGCATAAGAGTAGTTGCAATGCAGTTGGGATGTCTTCCATGTTACTTGAGTACTCAATTCTTTTGCAATCAGCACCCCTCTGAAAAATCATTCAGCAACACAGTATTAAAAATTGACAGATGTTCAATTTTTTTGGTTGGTAGACATGGATTAGAAGATCAGAAAATAGTCCACTCGTAGTGGATATCTATAAGTGTTTACTTTCCAGTCCCCCTACCGCACCTGATTTACTTGGTGTCGCATATGTTTTATCTGAATTAGTCAAGTGAAAAAAGTCAGTTTAGGAAGAGGCAAATGGCTCAAGGTACAAAATCATAAAATGACATGCTATGTCTAACAAGCTTATGATGTCAATTACTAGATCTCTGTAGGGAAATAGAGACTCCCTAGCTGGCTGTCAAATTTAGAAGGAAAACATGACTAATATGCACTTTACAAATGTTTAGCCTGTCATTTCATTTTACACAGTACATATATATTTCATTTCTAAATTTGTCCCAAGGCAGAACAGAATGCTAATTATTTTATAATTATTTAAGTTTAATCTCTGGCTCTGCTATGTAAATTACTTGCTAATTGCAGAGATTTTCTAAATATTTTTTTGAATTTTTCTGAAAATAAATAATATCATGTCTTATATCATATGTGACAATTTGATATCTTTTAATAGCTACATGCAATTAAACACTAAAATATTAATCCAGGCAAATTTTAAATCTACACAAAACTTTTATTTCAACTCCTTGACGCCGATGTCACACAAATATGCGGCCTCACCGAACTGGGCTTTTTTCCGTGGGGCCACATATTTGCGTACTTGTCTTTGTGCTGTGAGCGTGCCGCTCGGCGTACATTGTATCTCTCTAACCCCTGGCATAGAGAGAAAAAAAAGTTTGTAAAAAATAAAAGCAGATAGATAAATTTGAAAAAAGAGCGTTTTGGTCAAAGGTGAGGATTTTAAAAAAATTGGTATCAGTGTCAGTTAGTGTGTTTTAGGTAAAAAAAAAAACAAAAGGACAAAAACAAACTGCGCACTATTGTTTCTGGGCTGTACTACCGGTACAAACAACAAATAACATACACATATGTGGTATCACTGTGATCATCAAGAGCTGGAGAATTTATTTTGGGTTGTTCTTTGGTGGTAGGTTATGGTAGTAACAAGAAACACACAGCTAAATAAAAAAAAAGATTTTTTTTTTTACTATTTTAGGCCAGTTTTCCTTTGATAATAAAAAAAATCAGGAGCTATCCATTACCATTTACCACCAAGTGAAAGCCCAATTTCTCTTGAAAAAATCAAGGTATAATCTACCTGGATGTACAAAAATAATTGTGATGATATGTATGGTTTTACTAACACATGTCAACATTGCAGAATTGTGCTTAGGCATTTAGATGTGTTTTAGCCTTAGGCGTGAAGGCGTTAAGTTTCTGATAGAAAGCAGCAAGGTTCATGCTATTGAATTTAATATTGATCATGACTCCAGATGGGTGATTTCCTATTCACCTGAACACATCTGTGTTAAATTCATTCTTTTTATATATATATATATATATATATATATATATATATATATATATATACACAGTATATATATATATATACAGTGGGGATCGAAAGTTTGGGCACCCCAGCTAAAAATTTGTATTAATGTGCATAAAGAAGCCAAGGAAAGATGGAAAAATCTCCAAAAGGCATCAAATTACAGATTAGACATTTTTATAATATGTCAACAAAAGTTAGATTTTATTTCCATCATTTACACTTTCAAAATTAAAGAAAACAAAAAAATGGCGTCTGCAAAAGTTTGGGCACCCTGCAGAGTTGATATCTTGTACTGCCCCCTTTGGCAAGTATCACAGCTTCTAAACGCTTTTTGTAGCCAGCCACGAGTCTTTCAATTCTTGTTTGAGGTATCTTTGCCCATTCTTCCTTACAAAAGTCTTCCAGTTCATTGAGATTTCTAGGCTGTCTGTCACGCACTGCTCTTTTAAGGTCTATCCATAGATTTTCAATTATGTTGAGGTCAGGAGATTGTGAAGGCCATGGCAAAACCATCAGTTTATGCCTCTTGATGTAATCCCCCATGGATTTCGAGGTGTGTTTAGGATCATTATCCATTTGTAGAAGCCATCCTCTCTTTAACGTCAGCTTTTTCACAGATGGCATCAAGTTCCCATCCAAAATTTGCTGAAATTTTATTGAATCCATTTTTCCTTCTACTCATGAGATGTTCCCTGTGCCACTGGCTGCAACACAACCCCAAAGCATGATTGATCCAACCCCATGCTTAACAGTTGGACAGAGGTTCTTTTCAAAAAGTTCAATTTTAACCTCATCGGTCCACAGAACTTGTTTCCAAAATGCATCAGGCTTGTCTATATGTTCATTTGCAAAGTTCAAACGATGATTTTTGTGGTGAGGACGTAGAAGAGGTTTTCTTCTGATGACTCTTCCATGAAGACCATATTTGTACAAGTATCTCTTTATAGTGGAATAGTGTACCACAACTCCAGTGTCTGCCAGATCTTTCTGGAGGGATCGTGCAGTCAAACGTGGGTTTTGAATTGTTTTTCTCACAATCCTGCGAGCTGTTCTGTCTGATATTTTTCTTGATCTTCTAGATCTTGCTTTAACTTCTACTGTTCCTGATGACTGCCATTTCTTAATTACATTCCGAACAGAGGATATTGACATCTGAAAACGCTTTGCTATCTTCATAAGCCTTCTCCAGCTTTGTGAGCGTCAACTATTTTCAGTTTCAGTTTTCTAGACAACTGCTTAGAAGAACCCATGGTGCTGATTGTTGGGGCAAGGTCAGATGAGTCTGGGCATTTAAAACCTTTGAGATTGACATCACCTGGTCTTCTCAGACGATGACTGAGAACAATCCATGACACTGGCAGGTCTCAGCTTGGCAAAGGGGGCAGTGCATGCTATAAATTCTGCAGGGTGCCCAAACTTTTGCAGATGCCATTTTTTTGTTTTCTGTTATTTTGAAAGTGTAAATGATGGAAATAAAATTAACTTTTGTTGACATATTATAAGAATGTCTAATCTGTAATTTGATGCCTTTTGGAGATTTTGTCCATCTTTCCTTGGCTTCTTTATGCACATTAATACAAATTTTTAGCTGGGGTGCCCAAACGTTCGATCCCCACTGTATATATATATAAATATATATATATATTTTTTTTAAATAAGAATAAAGGAAGCATGCACTTTGGAGAAGGCAAATAGGAGGAATGTCCCTCTGTAGACAGTTTTCTCACAAACAGATATCTTCATTGATATATTTCCCTACATAGTCACCTCTTGTTCAAATTTTTTAAATTTTCAATTGTTTTCTGTATCAGAGACAATGGTCACCAGGACAAATAGTGAGGGTTAATATCCACAGTGGGCTAGAAGAGGTCATTGAAACATGACAGGGGTGATAACAAAAAAAGTTTACATACACCTTAACCTCCCTGGCGGTATTCCCGAGTGTAGCTCGGGGTAAAGTTTCAGTACCACAAGCGGTAACCCCGAGCTACACTCTTGCTTACTATGCGGCGCTGCTCCGTGATCCCTCAATCTCTTACCTTGTCCTGCGCTCCCGCGATTTCCCTCCTGCAGTGTCCCCAGCAATGTAATTTGGCATCTGTCATCTGGGTTCCGTCCCCTGCGAGCGTCAGGACGTACGGGGGACGGAACGGCGGGAAATTTGAAAATGACAAAAAGTGACATTCACTAAAATCACTAAAATCACATAGTAAAACATTACTGTATCAAACCATTTCACATACATTTTGTCCCTAGTGCTTTGTCCTGTGCCCTGCCTCCATTTTACTGTTCTTATTGCCTGGAAACTGAGAAACGTCCATGGCATCCAAAAAGCGCCCCTTTAATTCAAAAGCGGTTTTAGACCAGCTAGAGAACAGCGATAGTAAATTAGAACCACTTGCAGAATTGAGTGATAATGATTTGTGGGGAAATTCGTCATCAGACACTGAAAACGATTTTGCGACTTTGCTCAGTAATGTGCGAACTTGGCGCTATATTTCAAATTTCAGTGTTTTTGGTTTGATTATATTATTGAATTACATTTATTATTATTATATTATTATTTTTTATGATTATTTATTAAATTATAATTTATGATTTCGTGTTTAAAGTTTTATCCTACCTGGGATGTTTACTAGACTCTTGTTCGGACAGATTTCAGTGAGTTATTCCTAAGAATTACAGGCCTACAATATAAAATGCCAAATTTCCATGCAAAATAATGGTACCGCTTTCAGCACCAAAAATCTGAAATAATCATACCGCCAGGGAGGTTAAAACCATTGATGTCATGGCAGCACTAAGTGCAAGGGTGGATCTTTCCGCTTGGGTCACAGACATTAGTAAATACTTAGTAGGGTATAAAATGCTATCCCACCATACCCAAAACTAGATACGTGTTGACCAGAATACCTCTTTGTTTAATAATAAATGTATCCTTAAAAAGTCATTTTTATTACTGATCTTCTTTGATTAGTTGAGTAAATGTAAACATACATAACAGTTCTGTCCGGCAAATTTTAAGTTGATTTTAAATCAAACAAAAACTATACTCAAAAAGTAATGTTAAGCTTAGATTATTCATTTACTTAATTCTATAGATTAATTTTTGTTAATTTAAAAAAAATTAAAAATTTGTACATTCAATAACATTAAGGCTTTTGGACACATACTAGAATTTCAGTTATTTTGTTATCAGTGGGTCGGTATCCTAGTCCAGGAAGACCAGGAAGTAAATGTTGACCCCAAATAATGCATAAAAAGACTGCTTAAAAATCAGATGAAAGCATTGTCATGGAAAATACTGTGAAATATTTGAGAGAAAATAAGTATTACGCATTACGTAGCATGAACTTCACATGCAAAAAAAGATAGATCTGATTTTAGTTCAACTCTGCAATTATTTAAAGGAGTTAGGCCTCTTTGGCTTGAAATGGTTGTAGAAGCAGAAGTCATGGTTTTACTGCACCATGGGTGCCTACCTAAAAGCAAAGCAACAGCCAAAGAGGGCCATTCTTTGCCCTATATCCACTACAAATTTAATATGACATGCTGAGTTCACAGGCGGCACTGCCTGTCAAACTTTGCCATTTGAGTTAGTAGAGCTGCATCACAAACTACAAACCAAGTGCTTGGCTCATGAGTGCAATGCATTATTTCCAAAATAAAGGAACAAGAAACAAAGCAAAACAAGACAAAAAAAACAGGCATTCGGGAGGCGGGATCATCCCCCAAATGCATGAGAGTGGATCAATTTATAAAGCATTAGCTAGTGTGAACCTAAGCTATATGTCCACAAGCTTTCACATTGGCTGACTTCTTTTTTACTGTTGGTAAAAATGTAATATTTTGCAGCTTGCCATCCGTTATATTATTTGTTTCCCTATGTTACCCTATATTTGTACCTAGTTAGCCTGCAAGAAACATGCTTCTTGTCATAGGGTGGCTATGTTCACTAACTTCAGGGTAATTATGGAAAGAGCCATGGCTGTCACTACACTACTTTCTTGATTTTGACTGCAGACACATCTTCCTCTCTTCATTTCCATTACATGTGAGGGTGGGGAATTATTAGTTTACAGAAGATAGTTTGGAAGGAATATAAGGTTGTTTGTGCTTTCAGTCTGGCGACCTGGAAGTTATGAGGACACTTCATTTCTGGCAGAATCAACAGGTATTTTCTGTACCAATATGTTGCTAGCCCAAAAAAATTAAAACAAATGCACCCACCACATATAGGGCCTAGCAAGAAATACCCCCCATGACATCATTTGCACTTTGATGCTTTTTTTTTTTTTTTTTTTTTTTAGGACCCATGTACAACATGGCTCAGTCAATCAATAAGTCAAATAATCATCATCCAAAATTCCACCTAAACCTTTTCCACTGATCTGATTACAGGGAGGAGAAAATTTTTACTATAGGCTACTGATCTTATCTTTGCTGTTCACACTGTTCATTTTGTTTTTGTTTCTTTTTTCATATTGACATAACTGTATTATTTCTGCAGATTGGTAGAATCCTTATTTTAGTTTCTATTTCTAATTCAGACAGAGCAGTTGACACTGGCCTGGTGTTTGTGGGAGACAGGACTTAACAAAATGTGGAAGCCCCCTTAAGATGATGGGGCCTCCAGATATATGCCCCCCCCCTTACAGAAATGAGTAAGAGGTAGTAACCCTACTCTTTCACAAATAATTCAGTTTTAAATAAATACACAAGTTATTTAAAAAAAATCCAGCATTGTAAATCTAGCATCTAGCATCACAATGCCAACCAGTCATCAAAATAACCAATTGATAAGCTGGCTTGTCAATTTGCACCACACTCCCACCACAAATGATATTTCTCTAGATCTGTTGCTAGGTATATATATAAGGGGGCAGGGATGTGGTTACATTATTGACCAACTATGGACATGGCTATATTTGGTCTATGGGCATGGCCATTATTAGTCAGTAATATCACAACCACCTTGCTCCATGTAATTCCCGTGCATGTAAGTGAATAGGGCTGGCTACATTGCCGGTTGTTAGGAAATCAGCAGTGCCTGCATTCACCAATGTCTATAGCAACCATTGATAGCGGGAAGCTTTCATGTCTAATAATAAATCTAAAATGTGTGCAAAACCAATATCTCTGTAGTGGTCAGAACAAAATTGTGTGTGTGTGAAAAAATAAAATTAACTCATATTAAACTAGAATGAACAATGTGCATCACATAACATATTCTTCATTTGTGCATAACAAAGAAGTAAATATAGCAAAATACATGAAAGTCCAAAGGTGAAATTTCTAAAACTGAAAAAAAGTCCACATATGAAAAACCCAAACCACATCACAGACAAGTGTGCCAGTTCCCTTACCGAACAGTAATGATCTCCACATGATAAGAGATCAACAGAGCAAAAATTATCCAATTGGAGGGGGGGCACCATTCAGGATACCACTGACTCCACCACCTCCACAATAGGGATCCAAAGGCAGTACCTCAGAGTAACAATGGGTAGAAGAAGAACAAATGACCATAGCGTAGTATGCTAAAACCACATGATTTATTAAGAGCAAATATACTCACAAATGTTACAGAGTAACACAGACAAAACACACCACACCAGGGAGAAACAGCGGATGTACAACATCATATGCCACTGGCCTCACCCTCTGTGCATTTCATCTGTTGTAACAGATGTCTTCAGGGGATAAAGAAAAGCATGTGGTAGTGATATCACTGTTATATGTGATGTTTGGCTTCTGCAGAATAGGTAAATGTTTGGGAATTCATTCTAAAAGTGCAGACAGCCAAGGTTTGGTCCAAACATGCTCTTGGACCTTAAGCTCATTCCTAGTGTTTAGCATGGCTGCAGTTTTAAATGACCCATTCAGAGTCTTGCTTCTTGAAAAAGAGAGATCTAGTATACACTGAATTTTTTTTGTATTTTCCCCAAATTCATATATTTGCAAATAAGACTGTAAATACCTGAAATCTACAGTATCTTCTAGAACAATCTATCTCAACTAAGATTTTTTCTGAGGCTGCTAAGAGTTTCTTGAGTGGTGAGCCTAACCATTAATGCAAGTAAGCAATTCTGAGATTCTGAGTGAACTAGCTTAGTAAATAAACCCCAATGTCAGAGGACTTTTACAACTTATTGACCACACTAATTAACCATGAGATGCAGGGGTAATCATTAAGCAAGGGTTCCCCAAGAACTTAAAATTATTACAAGGGTTTCTCTGGGGTAAAAAGTTTGAGAAAGGCTGTTCTTGAATCAAACTAGAATGGTGCAACTTGGATTTTAGTATTTTAAAACTAGCTGAAATGTAGTTATGTTATGCACTTATTTATATAAATATTAAGTTTCTGTTTTTTTTTCTACTAAACTTTTTTATTTAGGCATGCTGTTGGCAGTGGTGACCCCCATGCTAGCATTGAAGCCAAAATTTATTGCAAGATAAACATTTTATGCATGCAGTTTAGCTTTGAGATATAGCTGGCACATAGCGTGTCTAGACTGAGTAATGCATTCTACTTTTTACAGTGATTTGTATTGCCAGCAATAACGTATTAACAATTCTGAATAATAATGCCGATGTCCACAGTACTTTGATATATAATTTATGCCGATGGTACCTCACCACACCAATATGCATGTTTATAAGTTTCTTGTCTTAAATTTTTAAATGTAAATGTATATATACCCTAACAAGGAGCTCATTTTGCTACTTTGTTATATATTCAATGTTATATATTCAAGTGAAAACATTTTGTTATATCTGCAATATACTCAAAAGACCTGTTGATCTTGACAGAAATCCAGTTTCTTTGAAACTTTCTGTACACTTTGTCTGTTTACACTGTTATTAGTTAGCAGGGTTATCAGATTTCTCCATTTTCTGGTTCTCAGAATTTCTCCTCCTTTGTCATGTAGATAAGGAGAGTAGGAGGTGTATCCTCATGCAATTCCTGTTGATCCTGCCTAAAAGCTTGAGCTAATAACTTCCTATGTTTTCTTTTCTGTGGGCTGCTGCCCTAGATCAGTATAAAAAAAAAGCCTGAAATCTTAAAAATGCAAAAAAAAAAATACAGCCACTGTGTCTAGGGGTTATAATATGTTACATTTAACTACACTTTAAAGGTGAAATCTGTGAAGGTGCTTTGGGAAATGAATACTGGAGAAAAGGTGGTCGCACATCAAGTGCACTACTATAACACTATGTGTTCAAGTGTTATTTTCATTTACAGCAATCCAGTGAAATCCTAGCATATAGTTAAGCTCAGGGGCAGACTGACCATTTGGAAACTCAGGCATTGCCCGAGGGCCCAGGGTCAGTAGGGGCCCCATGAGATGCCCCTGGTACCTTTTTCATAGGCTTTTTTGAGTTTGGGCAAGGACACAGGGGCCCCATGATCCCCTATTGCCCGGGGGCCCCATGAGTTGTCAGTCCGCCCCTGGTTCAGCTCACTATTTTGGATTGCCAGGACTCTGAATTTGAAAACCTTGTAAAAATGCAGGGCTGAAGGGATAGGCATAATCAAAACTATTAAAACAATTCTGTTTAAAAGATTAGAGCACCTAAAGGTATTCATTTTCATACCTATGTGTGCAACTTGGTCAGGTGTCCCAAAGGCAGTGAATAGTGAGAGGGTGTTTTCATGCAGGTTTGAGGGCAACATTGCATATGCCCAAATGCTTTAAATAATATACTTGGGAGAAGGGGAGGACTGACAATTCATGGGGCCACAGGGCAGTTAGAGATAAGGGGGCCCCCTGTGCCCCCACCTACACTCAAGCACACCCACACAACACCCTACCTACATATTGCAGCTCAGCTGTATAGAAGGGGCATTTAAATATTTACTGCAGCAAAGACTGCATAAATGTTCCAGGCTTCTTTCCGTAGAAGCCACTGGGCACTTACAGAGAGAGAGAGGGAAAGGAGGAGGAGTGTGAGAGAAAGGGATGAGAGAAGAGGGGTGTGTTTTAAATTGTGCTAAAAATTGGGCATGGCTTAAAAGGGGTGTGGTTAAATAGTGTCTGAGATTACTTATATAGTGCAGAATAAGGTAATGTTAAATAGGGAATGTACAGTGTGGAGTGTATGACAGTGGGTAGTATGTGTAGGATGGTGTCAGTAGTTTTTCATTTTTATTAGTATTATTTTTTTTTTACAATTTTATGATTTTTTTTACAAATTAATGTTTTATTGTTTTTATCATTTTTTTTTTTCAAAATGCTTTTGGGTGGCCAGTGGATGGTGTCAGTAGAGCAATGGTGTGGGTGTCAGAATTTTTAAATTTGTATTTAATTTTTTAATTCTTTTTTACAATTTAATTGTGAAAAGAATAATGCAGAAATAAATTGTGCGGGCAGTAGGGAGTGAACAGGGAGCACTAGTATATGTTGGGCTGTCATTAGATTGGGATGAATAAACAGAACCTGTACCTCCTTATATTGGAAGGAAGGGAATGGATGGAGGGAAGGAAGGAAGAAAGAAAAGGGAGGGAGAGAGGGAATGGATGGAGGAAGGGAGGGAAGGGAAGGAAGGAGGGGTGGGCAGAAAGAATGAAGGGAGGGATGGAGGAAGGAAGTTAGAGAAGAAAAGGAAGGGAGGAAGGAAGGAATGAAGGAAGGGAAAGAAGAGAGGGAATAGATGGAGGGAGGAAGAAAGGGGAGGGAGGGAAGGGAGGGAGGAAGGAAGGAAAAAGGAGGGAGGGAAGGAAGGAGGGGTGGGGGAAATAATGAAGGGGGGGATGGAGGAAGGAAGGGGAAGAAGAAAAGGGAGGGAGGGAGGGAATGGATGGAGGAAGGAAGAAATGAAGGAAGGAAAGAAAATGGATGGATGAAGTAATGAAGGTAAAGGAGGGAAGGAAGTGGAGGAAGGAAGGAAATAGATGGATGGAGGAAAGAAAGAAAAGAAAGAAAGAAAGAAAGAAGGGTAGGGAGAGAGAGAGGAAGGAAGGGTAGGGAAGGAAGGAAAGAAGGAAGAAAAGGTTAGGAATAGATGGAGGGAGAGAGGAAGGAAGGGGAGGGAAAGAGAGAGGAAAGAAGGGGAGGGAAGGAGGAAGAAAGAAGGGGAGGGAAGGAGGAAGAAAGGAAGGAAGGAAATTAAATGAAAGAAGGGGGGGGGTGAAAGGAGGGGATAGAGGAAGGAAGAAAAGAGAGGGAGGGAATGGATGGTGGAAGGAAAGAAATGGATGGAGGTAGGAATAAAGGAAATGGAGGGAAGGAAGGATGGGAGAGAGGAAGGAAGGAAATGAAAGAAGGGGAGGGAGGAAGGAAGGAAATGAAAGGAGGGGAGGGAGGGAGGAAGGGAGAAAGGAAGGAAGGAAGGATTGAAGGAAGGAGAGGGGGGGGAAGGAAGGAAGGAATGATTGAAGGACGAGGAGGGAGGGAAGGAAAAAATGAAAGGAGGGGATAGAGGAAGGAATGAAGGCAATGAAGAAAAGGGAAGGAGGGAATGGAGGAAGGAAGGAAGAAAATGGATGAAGGAAGGAATGAAGGAAGGTGAGGGAAGGAAGGAGGGGAGGGAGGAAGGAAGGAAGAAAAAGGAGGGAGGAAATGGATGAAGAAAGGAAGGAAGAAAAGAAGGGGAGAGGAGGAAGGGAGAACGAAAGGAAGGAAAGGAGAGAGGGAGGGAAGGAAGGAAGGAAGGAGAGGGAAGGACAGGGAGGAAAAAATGAAGGGAGGAGATGGAGGCAGAAAGAAAAGGGAAGGAGGGAATGGATGAAGGAAGGAAGGAAATTGATGGAAGAAAGAATGAATGAAAGGGAGGGAAAGAAGGAAGGGAGGGAGGGAGGGAATGGAGGAAGGAAAGAAGGAAGGAGGGTGAGGGAAGGAGGAAGGACGGAATGAAGGAAGGGGAGGGAAGGAAAGAAGGAAGGGAGGAAGGAAGGAAGGAAGGAAATGAAAGGAGCGGAGGGAGGGAAGAAAGAACAAAGGGAGGGGATGGAGGAAGAAAGAAAAGGAGGGAGGGAGGGAGGGAATGGATGAAGGAAAGAAGGAATGGATGGAGGAAGGGATGAAGGAAGGGGAGGGACAGAAGGTAGGAAGAAGGGGAGGGAGGAAGGAAGGAAGAAAAGGGAATGGATAGAGAAAGGAAGAAAGGGAAGTTGAAGGAAGAAAAGGGAGGGAGAGAGGGAATGGATAGAGGAAGGAAGGAAGAAAGGAAATGGATGGAGGAAAGAATGAATGAAAGGGAGGGAAAGAAGGAAGGGAGGGAGGGAATGGAGGAAGGAAAGAAGGAAGGAGGGTGAGGGAAGGAGGAAGGACAGAATGAAGGAAGGGGAGGGAAGGAAAGAAGGAAGGGAGGAAGGAAGGAAGGAAGGAAATGAAAGGAGCCGAGGGAGGGAAGAAAGAACAAAGGGAGGGGATGGAGGAAGAAAGAAAAGGAGGGAGGGAGGGAGGGAATGGATGAAGGAAAGAAGGAATGGATGGAGGAAGGATGAAGGAAGGGGAGGGACAGAAGGAAGGAAGAAGGGGAGGGAGGAAGGAAGGAAGGAAGAAAAGGAAATGGATAGAGAAAGGAAGAAAGGGAAGTTGAAGGAAGAAAAGGGAGGGAGGGAATGGATAGAGGAAGGAAGGAAGAAAGGAAATGGATGGAGGAAAGAATGAAGGAAAGGGAGGGAAGGAAGGAGGGGAGGGAGTAAGGAAGGAAGGAAATGAAAGGAGGGGAGGGAGGAAAGAATGAAGGTAGGGAGAAAGGAAGGAAGTATTGAAGGAAGGGGAGAGATGGGGGAAAGAAGGAAGGAATGATTGAAGGACGAGGAAGGAAGGAGGAAAAAAATGAAGGGAGGGGATAGAGGAAGGAATGAAGGTAAGGAAGAAAAGGGAGGGAGGGAGGGAATGGAGGAAGGAAGGAAGACAATGGAGGAAGGAAGGAAGGAAGGAAGGAAGGAAGGAAGGAAGAAAAAGGAGGGATGAAATGGATGAAGGAAAGAATGAAGGGAGGGGATGGAGGAAGGAAGAAAAGGGAGGAAGGGAATGGATGGAGGAAGGAAGAAAAGGGAGAAAGGGAATGGATGGAGGAAGGAAGGGAATGGATGGAGGAAGGAATGAAGGAAGGGGAGGGAAAGAAAGGGAGGAAGGAAGGAAGAAAAGGGAAGGAGGGAATGGATGGAGGAGGGGGTGGGAAGGAGGAAGGAAGAAATGAAGGAAGGGAGGAAGGCGGGGAGGGAGGAAAGAATGAAGGAAGAAATGAATGGATGAAGGAGGAGAGGGAGGGAGAGGGGAAGGGAGAGAGAAAGAGAGGGAGAGAGAGAAAGAGAGAGGGGGAGGGGGAGAGAGAGGGGGAGGGAGAGAGGGAGGGAGAGGGGGGAGAGGGGGGAGAGAGGGGGGGGAGGGGAGAGAGACAGAGAGAGAGAGAGAGATGGGGGAGAGGGAGAGAGGGAAAGGGGAGAGATTGAGAGAGTGTACATTCAGAAGTATCATAGAGCTGCCGGATGATCTGGACAGGGGAGGCAGAGCAGATCCTCTCTCCTCTGCTCTGCCGTGGAGGATGGGGGAGGGGCTGGACACTGTCAGAGAAGACGAGGCATCAGAGCTGCGCTGGAGAAGGGGGGCTGAGGAGCACAGAGGGGGGGGGGGGCAGGAGGGAAATCCGATGCACAGTCAGGAATGATCGGTGCAGTGGAGGGACAGTGACAGCACCGATCTCTCTGCATAGATTTCAATGAGGCAGCTGGAAGCATCTCTCTCCCACTTTTCAGCTGCTTCTTCAAATCCATGCAGAGAGATCGGTCCTGTCATTGTCCCTCCACTGCACCGAATACCTCTGACTTTGTTCCTGATACATATCATCCATGGGGGGGGGGTGCAGGGTTTGTGCGGTGAACACCCCGCACCCATGGATGATATTACTCTCACTTTCCCACTGCCCACTGGCTCTATCACCAGCACAGTGTAAGGACCCATCACCCGACACACTCTGCCCCCACGTGAAGTGACAGGTGAGCTACTTCTGGGTCGGGATCTGAGACTGCCTCCTCCTCCGCTCCCCACACTGTCACTGGACAGTGATCCTCTCACAGGCTCCCTACTGACCCCGGGCCCTTAGGCAATGCCTGAATGGTCAGTCCGTCCCTGCTTGGGAGATGTCTCAAGCATACGTGTGGTGTTAATGAACAGTAAGAGTTTCATTGACAGTTTCAGTAACAGAATTCTTACAAGCACATTTTTTGGCTGTTGAATTTATTTTTTTATTTTACAATTAGCTTGGCTTGCATATAACAACAACAACAACAACCCAATCTTTTCAGTTATAAAAAAAGTTTTCATTCAGGTAACTCATGATTTTTCATCAAACAGTAATAGGCCCTATTTGACTGGTTTATAGAAATTGGCCAGTAATTCTCTGTGGCTGTCCCTGTTCTCCCTGATCCTAAATAGTCCTACTACTGGCCATTTTTTATCAAGGCCTCATTAAGAATTAAGAGACCACAGATGATACAGCAATGTAAAATTGGCCAGAATCAGGTATTTTGTTATGATGGAGAATAGTACTAGGAAAAAAGAGTACAGGCAGGGGTTTAACTACAAGAATTAATAAGCCACAGACAATGCACCACTGTAAGGGCTCATGTACACTGCAGATCCTAAACTGATGTTCAGCATTTTGTTCAGCAGCCCCTGAACTCTCCTTAATGTTTACCTATGTCCATGTACACATAGTTGTTTACAGTGGTTTAGAGGCAGTTGAGTTTACAGTCGTTTTTTTGAACGCAAAAAACTTGTGTTCAGGAGTAGATTTTACCGGTGTTTCAAACACCAAATGCTTGTAAACGCGTGCAAACGCTTGTAAACACAGTTAACCGCGTTTATAAGCGCTTGCGTTTAGAAGCGTTTTTTAACAGTTCTATGTCCAGATGCTGTACACAGCCTTTTTTCATCATCAGAAATACATGCAAAGCATTTTCCATGTATTCAAATGGATCTAGTACACCAGCGCAGTCAGTTCCAGGTTTCGCGTGAAGGACAAAATGGTAGAACGTGCTGCATTATGCTGATGATGGAATCCATAGTGAATACAAGAAAAGACAAGTAATATCAACACATACTGCTCTCTGCTTCTGCTCTCTCTATTCCTCTCAAAATGTCTGAAATAGTTAATTTTTTACCATTTTTCAGTGCATTCTGGGCATTTGGGAAGGTCTCTTGAGGTTATTTTTTAAAAACGCTTCTAAACGCAAACACACATTTCCATCAGTCAGTTTTCATTGTTCAGAAGTGTTTTCCAAACACCCCTTGTACATGAGCCCTAAAATTTGAATCAAGGATAGTAGGACAACATTTGCAGGGACAAAGATTGCAGGCAGATGTTTTACTAGAAGGATTAGGAGCCCGTATCTGTTAAGGCAGTGTAAAATTGGCCAGCAGGAGGACATTTTTAATTAGGTACAATAGGTCGTACTGGTGTATGCCTAATTTTGCTCTAACCAAGAAGATGGGGTGATGCTGTAAATGTGAGTGATCTAATGTGAAGGGATTTTAGTACACACTATTCTTAAAATAATTTTTTTTGAAGGTTGCAGTAGGGTGCTGCAAGTAAAAGGCAGCTCCAAAAATAGGTGGTCATTAAAAATTAACTCAGTCTTAGAAAAAAAAGGCTCTAGCAACTTCTATAAAAAAAACCCTAAAGAGATGAAAATTCCCAAATACCAATGCTGAAACAAAAGCCTACCTTTTTTATACCTAAATAAATAAAATAAATGCCCTATCAACATTAAAAATATACCTCTCAAAATAAATGAAAATGTCAAAATATCATCCTCTGAAACAAAAACCCCTCTATCCCTCTTCTTTTTAAGCGGAGGCCTTTCGTCACATTAGTATTTTCTATTCTTTTTTTAACTGGCAGATGGAACTTTAGGCTTGTTTTCATGTGTTTTCCATGGACACCATAGCCCCTCAGCTGATAGAACTCTGTTATGAATAGAGCTCAATAGTTCAAGTTGCAAATGAAAAACTCAAGGCAATGAGTCTACACACTGAGGCTGATTTACCACAGAAAATGTGAATTTTTCACACAATCCATAGTGTAAAATCCATTATAGTTATCAAATCCTGTAAAAAGCAAACCCTTGTTGAATCTGCACATGACTGGACAAATGAAATGAATATTCTTACAATTTATTGTGTGAACAGTCTCCGTTGCTTTAGTAAAGCAGCCTCAGCAACCCTTCCCAGTCTATTCCTTTATCTTTGAATATCACAGTGAGTGGTTTCAACAAGAGACAGCCTGTGTAAAAGGCTAACTTCTGATTCACTCTTTCTTTAGAAAACCCATAGCAATTTAGGAATCATTTTCAATATATAAATATTACTAAAAAAATAAATATCATTTAAAAAACAGATAAAAAAATGAGCTTAAAAATAAATTAAAAATACTTTAATCCATTAAAGTTTGCCTTTGAAGATTCATATAATCTTGTTTAAATGTATTTATACTATAATAAGTGTTTGCAAAAATAGCCTGCATTAGGGGCTTCTGTTGTAAACTTAAACAACTCTTTTATTGCATTGTTTTATAGTGTGCAGTGGCACGGATTACTTCATATCATCCCACTGGGGTTGATTTACTAAAATGGGAGAGTGCAAAATCTGGTGCAGCTGTGCATGGTAGCCTATCAGCTTCTAACTTCAGCTTGTTTAATTAAGCTTTGACCAAAAAAAAAAAATTGGAAGCTGATTGATTTCAATGCAGAGCTACACCAAATTTTGCAGTCTCCAATTTTAGTAAATAATCCCCACTATGTTTCTGGCCT
Organism: Staurois parvus; assembly: GCF_062004578.1. Taxonomy (NCBI): domain Eukaryota; kingdom Metazoa; phylum Chordata; class Amphibia; order Anura; family Ranidae; genus Staurois; species Staurois parvus. The sequence goes on from NW_028317843.1 coordinate 1,219,558, forward strand.
TATCAGGTCCTTTATTGAGTTCTGAGTTGTTTTGAGCTTTAAACATCCCTGCCACTAATTTCCTTTGGAAATGTTGAAGTGAAATTTGAATTTTTGTACTTATTGGTGAAAGTGTGATAACTGCTTGTATCTACATTTTATTCGACAACAGTGGGATCCACTTAGGTTATGGTCAAACTTAGCTGTCGGTCACCTGAAATGAAAACTGAATATCTAGGAAATTAATTTTCCTCCCATTGCCCTAAATGTATTTCACTGAAACCTTTCCTGTGCAAAAATACCTATTTAAGAAAAATTGATTCCTTTCCTTTAGTAAAATGTCACAGATATTTTTGACAAAACGTGACAACAAATATCTGTAGCAATCATGCACACACAGATCCATTTTGCTCCAAACCCCTCCATTTTGTATCTCTCTCTCCCAAATCAGATTCCTCCGATATCCCCCGTCCCTCTCTGTTGAGTGACATGTGGTCTGGATGATGACAGAGATCACAGGCAGCAAACTCATTTGGAGGGCGTCATGGCCATAAACCTCACTAGCTCGTGCCCCTCTGTCTGCGAGACTCTTGCTGGAGAAGGGATCGTAAAACCATAAACCCAGCCCTCACAGAGCTTCAAAGACATTCCAGGTAGTCTTAAAAACAGACTTACATTTAAAAACTCACTTTTACATATAATTTTATATCTTCAAATAGGACATAATTACATAAACATGGAGCACATATTCGGACGGCTCACTTTAAGACAAGTCGCCTGGCATATTACACCCCCTAGCTGGCATATACAGGAGAGCCGAAAATTATATCTCCTTAACCATCCAAGCAGGTATCTCATATTTCATATGTAGACGTTCAGCAGAAGATTCTGTGTATTAATCTACTCGTGGATAGAATGTTATATGTATCCAGGGTAAGTTATGAACCATAATATAAGCTACAAGGGATTTTTGATCATAGCTTGGGTCTCCGCCTGCCACACCCACCCAAATGAGGCGATTGGTTCTTTGCTTCAGGGGGACACCCTGCTGAGTTCCTAGATAAAGGCTGTGATGCTTGAAGGTAAGCTAAGCTAAGCTGAGTTGAAGTTGAAGATTCTCCCTTGTAACATCGGAACCAACTCTGGGAGACGGCCCTTTTGCTCTGAACTTGAAAACTGGTTACCCCAAGGCTTTTGGCAAGTACCTTATCTATGTAAATTCCTTTCTGTTATCTTTCTGCTGTGTTATTGCTCTCTCTATATATATATTGGCTAAATCTTTTTCTGTAAATATTTTTTGTGCACCCTTTTGACCTTTTAGTTTTAAAGGGTAAAATTAACTTTATTATTCAACACATGCACTAACACAAACCTTTGACCCAGGATCTTGGGTTGAGAATCTGTGCTAGTGCATGTACTGAAAGGGTAACTCCACTGTCATGAAAAAAATAGCAAAAAAATAATAATAATAATATAGCATATACAATTATTACACAAGTCATATTTTAATTGAATTTTATTAAAAACTACCTTTCCTTTTTAATCTACAATGCTGCAATTCTCTGTACAATGCAATGCAATATAGCATCATGGATGGTGTACATAACGACCCACAGAAATGTAATTTCCTGCTTCTGTGAATGGCCTACTGATTTTCACAGAAGTCTGCACTAAGATGCAAATCAGATTTTGGGCATCCTCTGCAACAAAAATAGCATTTTTGGTGAGATACTCCCAAAGGAAAATTACATCTAAAGAGATGTAAACCCTGCCACTTTTCTTATTAGAACTCTGCAAGCTCTGCAGCTGACTGATAATTATTAACTCACTCCCATTCACATTAATTTTGCACATGGACACAGACAAATAGACAGTTATTTTTTCACAATAGAAAAAGGTAGGAATCTGCAACAAAGTCTGTTCAAATCCTTGCAATGTACATCAATCACCCAGAGAGGGTTTTTTTTTTTTCAACATAAGTGTAGTTACTCTTGAACAATACACTTGATTTTTCTCTTTGGAAATGGTGTGCTAAATGGTGTATGGGAGGAACGGACTCCGGAGGAGTGAGCAGCTAAGATATGGAGTTCAGAATTACAAAGGCCTTAGCAGTGGTTTTATCATTTGTCAGTTTACCAGTTCAAGGAACAATTTACTATTTTACAGTGAAAGTAAAATGCATCAATCACACTAAAAAATTTTATAAAACATTACACTGTGCTAAATCAGTACTAATATGTTTAAAGTAATCTGGGCAGTGTTGTCTCTTTACCTTTACACTCTGAAAAGAAATTATCACCATATGATGTTGTAATTTATGTGTTAAACAGAATTCACTAAGCCATTAACAATTTGTATTGTGCCTATTATCTAGCAGCAAAGATATTTCTGAAAAGCATAAACTTTAATAATATAAACATTGCAAAGGCACATTGTGTCTTATTTTCAAAAAGACGGTTTAAGTATCATGCAAATACATTTTCATAGATGAAGAGTTTTTATAACTCTTTTAATATCATGCAGGTATTTATAAGCAGTAAAAAAAAAAAACAAGAGTGCTACTTTTGTGTTCTGGTAAAGCAATGAATCCTGTCTCTTAGACGCAGCATGATGCTTTTATGCCCAGCTGTGTAGGGATTCTGACTGGAAATTAAATAGAGAGAGACACTAAGGAAAATGATAAAAGGCAGAACACCACCTACAATGTTATACAAAAGGGAGAGGTAAAATACACACAAAAGGAAGATGTAAAATCTGTACAAAATGAAATAGCTAAATATGCACTGGAAACAGAATGTTTCTTTTTGCATTTGTAAGTTGTTTTTTTTAATACCTTCAAATATACTTACATATATTACATTTTAAAAATCAACCAATGATAAAAAAAAAATATATAATTATATGTTGGAAAATCCACATTACTCTCACAATGGTAATTATTCTATAATTATACATTATGGGGTTGGCTTACTAAAACTGGAGAGTGCAAAACCTGGTGTAGCTGTACATGGTAGCCAATACGCTTCTAACGTCAGCTTGCTGAATTAAGTTCTGACAAAAAAATGGAAGCTGATTGGTTTACATACAGAGCTGCACCAGATTTTGCACTCGCCAGTTTTAGTAAATGAACCCCATATGTATAGTCATATCCTTGTGGAGAGATTTCTCTTCACTTTTTGTCTCAGAGATGCAACAGAAATGAGAGAAAATCTCTACAAAGTGAACTATCCTCATAGACTGTTGTTCTGGAACTGGTGTGCCCTTGGAAGATAATTGTTGCAAGAACAAGAGAAAAGGTAAAAGTACACAGACAACAATAAAAATCTGACAGCTAAAATAAAATGTTTTTGGATATACTTACACTTCTATAATCTTCTATAATCTATCAGGGCAATTGTAAACAGATTTAACTGAGACTCATGTTCAGTGCTGGAAATTGCAGTGCACACTCTTGGGCAGGCCCATTGTTGTGCTGATTCTGCAGATATTTGCTCATTAATACTGATTCCATGAGTCAGACAATAACACCCTTCAGCACTGGGTCAGAACCTTGGCTGCAATTGCAGCTGACATGTCATGTTTCCCTTAAAAGGCATATACATAAATTCTCTATATATTATTTTATTCTGAAAAATAGTTTTGGCTTTTGAATTAGTACCTTTTTTCCCTTATCTAAAGCATGATGCTTTTATGCCCAGATTTTTTCCCTTATCTAAACATTTCATAGTTACTATTTCCACTACCAGGTTGAGCACTGGCTTTCTTTTTCAAATTTTTTAGCATCCTTAAAGTGAAACTACACTGCTTAGAAAAATGAATGGAACACTTTGAAAACACATCAAATCTCAATGGAGAAAAACATCATGCTGGATATCTATACTAATATGGACTGGGTAATGTTAAGAATGTAAGGATGTCCCATCATTTGATGGAATTTAAAATTATCAACCTACAGAGGACTGAATTCAAATTATGTGAAATTATGATGCAGCAGGCTAGTCCATTTTGCTGAAATTTCATTGCAGCAACTCAAAATGGACCTCAGTAGTTTGCATGGCACCCACATGCTTGTATGCATGCCTGACAATGTTGGGGAATACTCCTAATGAGACAATAGATGGTGTTCTGGGGTATTTCCTCCCAGATCTGGAGCATCCCTGAGCTCCTAGACAGTCTGAGGTGCAACCTGGCAGCGTCGGATGGACCAAAACATGATATCCAATTGGTGTTCTATTGGATTTAGGTCAAGCGAGCATGAGGGCCATTCAATGGTATCAATTCTTTCATCCTCCAGAACCTGCCATACATGAGGCCGGGCATTGTTGTGCATAAGGAGGAACCCAGGACCCACTGCACCAGTGTAGGGTCTGACAATAGGTCCAAGGATTTCATCCCAATACTTAATGGCAGTCAGGGTGCCATTGTCTAGCCTGTAGAGGTCTGTGAGCCCCTCCATGGATATGCTTCCCCAAACCATCACTGATCCACCACCAAAACGGCTCCACGGCTTCTCTATACCCTTTCACGTCTATCATATGTGCTCAGGGTGAACCTGCTCTCATCTGTGAAAAGCACAGGGCACCAGTGGCGGACCTCTATGGTGCTGGGTAGTGAGCACAGGGCCCACTAGAAGATGTTGGGCCCTCAGGTCACCCTCATTAAGCTTGTTTCTGATTGTTTGGTCAGAGACATTCACACCAGTGGCCTGCTGGAGGTCATTTTGTAGGGCTCTGGCAGTGCTCATCCTTTTCCTCCTTGCACAAAGGAGCAGATACTGGTCCTGCTGATGGGTTAAGGACCTTCTAAGGCTCTGTTCAGCTCTACTAGAGTAACTGCCTGTCTCCTGTAATCTCCGCTATGCTCTTGAGACTGTGCAGGGAGACAAAGCAAACCTTCTGGCAATGGCACGTATTGATGTGCCATCATGCAGGAGTTGGACTGCCTGTGCAACCTCTGTAGGGTCCAGGTATTGCCACATGCTACCAGTAGTGACAATGACCCTAGCCAAATGCAAAACTAGTGAAAAATAGTCAGAAAAGATGAGTAGGGAAAAAATGTCAGTGGCCTCCACCTGTAAAACCATTCCTGTTTTGGGGGTCATCTCACTGATGCTCATATAGTGCACCTGTTCTTAATTTCATTAACACCAAAGCAGCTGAAACTGATTAACAACCCTCTCTGCTACTTAACTGATCCAATCAATATCCCAGGGGTTTAATTGACTTGATGCTATACTCTGATTAAAAATTTAATTTTTTTGAGCAGTGTAAAATTTAGGGAGGCCATGGCAGATCTTACCTCCATGTACAAATGTACACATCATACTTACACATGATGGCAGACTTACCTCCAAACTTACCCTTCTCCAGCAGTGTCAGCTCCTTCCTCAATTTCCCCACTGCTATTGTCTCCACTGCTTCTTCCGGTTGAGCATTTTTCTCTCTTTGGCCACTAGTGGCATCTTACCCATGCAGGCTGTTGTTTCATAGTCTCAGAATTTACAGGTGCATAAAGTGTAGGTGTGCACATGTGCTTCAATGTACACACACACACAAATTGCTAGCAGACAAGTAAAGCAGGTAGAAAAGCCTCTTATAGCAAAAAGCCTACTCCACTGGAACTTTTTATCCACCTAATTTCCACATTACTGCCTTGCTATAGCTGAAGGCCACAGCTGCACAGGCCAGAGAAGTGTCGAACCCAACCCAGTTTCCCATGTTTATATATAAAATTGCATGGAGATTCAATTAAAGTTGGGCAGCTACAGGAGCAACTGCTACTGGCCTGTTTAATTGGAAATCACAGAATGTTGTGCAGACCAGCATCATGGATGCATACTATATTATGTTTATTTGTAAAACATACAGTCAGGTCCATAAATATTGGGACATCGACACAATTCTAACATTTTTGGCTCTATACACCACCACAATGGATTTGAAATGAAACGAACAAGATGTGCTTAAACTGCAGACTGTCAGCTTTAATTTGAGGGTATTTACATCCAAATCAGGTGAACAGTGTTGGAATTACAATAGTTTGCATATGTGCCTCCCACTTCTTAAGGGACCAAAAGTAATGGGACATAATAATAATCATAAATCAAACTTTCACTTTTTAATACTTGGTTGCAAATCCTTTGCAGTCAATTACAGCCTGAAGTCTGGAACGCATAGACATCACCAGACGCTGGGTTTCATCCCTGGTGATGCTCTGACAGGCCTCTACTGCAACTGTCTTCAGTTCCTGCTTGTTCTTGGGGCATTTTCCCTTCAGTTTTGTCTTCAGCAAGTGAAATGCATGTTCAATCGGATTCAGGTCAGGTGATTGACTTGGCCATTGCATAACATTCCACTTCTTTCCCTTAAAAAATTCTTTGGTTGCCTTTGCAGTATGCTTTGGGTCATTGTCCATCTGCACTGTGAAGTGGTATCCAATGAGTTCTAAAGCATTTGGCTGAATATGAGCAGATAATATTGCCCGGAACACTTCAGAATTCATCCGGCTGCTTTTGTCAGCAGTCACACCATCAATAAATACAAGAGAACCAGTTCCATTGGCAGCCATACATGCCCATGTCATGACACTACCACCACCATGCTTCACTGATGAGGTGGTATGCTTAGGATCATGAGCAGTTCCTTTCCTTCTCCATACTCTTCTCTTCCCATCACTCTGGTACAAGTTGATCTTGGTCTCATCTGTCCATAGGATGTTGTTCCAGAACTGTGAAGGGTTTTTTACATGTCGTTTGGCAAACTCTAATCTGGCCTTCCTGTTTTTGAGGCTCACCAATGGTTTACATCTTGTGGTGAACCCTCTGTATTCACTCTGGTGAAGTCTTCTCTTGATTGTTGACTTTGACACACATACACCTACCTCCTGGAGAGTGTTCCTGATCTGGCCAACTGTTGTGAAGGGTGTTTTCTTCACCAGGGAAAGAATTCTTCGGTCATCCACCACAGTTGTTTTCCGTGGTCTTCCGTGTCTTTTGGTGTTGCTGAGCTCACCGGTGCGTTCCTTCTTTTTAAGAATGTTCCAAACAGTTGTTTTGGCCACGCCTAATGTTTTTGCTATCTCTCTGATGGGTTTGTTTTGTTTTTTCAGCCTAATGATGGCTTCACTGATGGTGACAGCACTTTGGATCTCATCTTGAGAGTTGACAGCAACAGATTCCAAATGCAAATAGCACACTTGAAATGAACTCTGGACCTTTTATATGCTCATTGTAATTGGGATAATGAGGGAATAACACACACCTGGCCATGGAACAGCTAAGAAGCCAATTGTCCCATTACTTTTGGTCCCTTAAAAAGTGGGAGGCACATATGCAAACTGTTGTAATTCCTACACCGTTCACCTGATTTGGATGTAAATACCCTCAAATTAAAGCTGACAGTCTGCAGTTAAATTACATCTTGTTTGTTTCATTTCAAATCCATTGTGGTGGTGTATAGAGCCAAAAATGTTAGAATTGTCTCGATGTCCCAATATTTATGGACCTGACTGTAGATATAATGTGAATAATTAAAATTTACATAAAACACACAATAATATTTCAGTAAAACCATTAAAGACCCCTTTTAAAATAAAAGATACAAATTTATTATATTGAATATTAATTTAGCAAAATTAAAGTGTTACTAAACCCACAACAGTAAAATCAGTCTATATATGCAGTAAAGCATGCTTTTTATACTCACTGCGGCACCTAAGGAGTTAATTATCTGCATTGAGTAAAAAAGGCTGTTTGATCCTTTCTTCTTTGCCCCTCCTCTTGTTGAAATGACCACCTGATATAGACCGAACACATGGTCTTATGCACATGCAGAGAGGTTTTTTTTTTTTCTTCTTGGGAGAGTGCATGAGATCAGCACAGGGCCAATCAGCACCTTCCAGACAGATGGTTAGGACTTTATCACCCTCCTAGAGCAGAATAAAAACTCCTCCTCAAAAGCTTTAACCAGTGCTCTGCTGAAGTCACAAGCACGCTCTAACTGCTGATGAGAAAAGGTATATAGCAGTTTGTATTTACTAAAATAATTGCATTTCCATTTTGAGTGTACTGTGGGAGATCAGATATAGTGAATGCAGAGTCCGGGGTTTAGTAACATTTTAAGCTATGTTCATTTTGCAAATCCAGTATTTTATAAAGAATGAAAGAAAAAAACCATGATGTTGCTCTGCACATGATTGAATGGTTTACATGACCAAAGCATTACATTATTTACTAAGATAAGTACATTTTCTCAACTCCTTTTATTAAATCATCCCCAGTATACACTTCTCAGTTTTGCTGCAATACTTCTCATAGTGAACATAGCCAGAAACCTACAGCCATACCATGATGCCAGCTTTTAGAATAAATCATTATCCATTTGGAAAATAAAAATCTATTTATCTGTCATTGGTCTACTTTACTTTCCAATAACTAACTCAAAGTGTAATGTTAAAATGGTAAAACTAATAAAAGTCAAAGTTTTGATGGTTGCTCAATAGTTCTTCCAGTTTCATGTGCTTAATTAGCAAGCTTCTTGGCTTAGAATCTGTAAGAATATGAATAATTAGCTAAATATGATATATATTTGACAGAACAGACAAAACACAGAATTTACCCATGGTTATATTAAATCTCAACTTTGATCATAACAGATGCATAGCTATTGGAAATGTACTGCTTTACCTTCCCCCAATCTTGTTTCTGTTATCCTCTCTCCTTGAGCTGGGTGACTGATCCTTATTACTGTTCCCCCTCCTTGCAAAGCAGCACTGACATACATACCTCAACACTGCTTGTAGTGGGACATTGGAACCTCCTCCCAGTGGCTATTGACAGTGTTGACATCACGTATAAGAAAATGGCTTTAATAAACTTTTGCTGGTTCTCATTGATCACTTCCTTATGGAACACTCCTTTACGAGAGCTCATCACATACTTCCAAAATTTCATTCACACTTGAAACTCTGGATCCGGGATGCCAGAAGTGCCTCCTTAACACATTCAGTAAGGTACTCTTGAACTTTGAATTACTGTAAGTAATTATTAATTTTCCACTTAGACCTCATTCAGGGACTCTCTTTGCACATTCTTTGAAGTACATTTATTTCACTCCTAACTTGCAAATTGCAACAATGTGTAACTTATTTACTTCCCCATTTGCAAAGATATATTTACCTGTATTTTGTCATTTAATGTATATATATATATATATATATATATATATATTATATGAGCCCTATTCTTTTCTACTTGTTTTGATTTGAGTATAAAACTCTGAAGAGAGAGGGAGGTTTTAGAAATAAAAGTGTAAAAGTGTTAATATCCAAGGGTTTAGAGTTAAACTAAACTATCTGCTATTTCTCATTAATTTTTTTTATATCTATTTTAGAAAAACTTGACTTCTTTCTTGTCTAGCTAGACACATAAAGCTGTGATGTTTACATAAATGTGAAACATGCTGAAAACAAAGAGAAGCACATTGAATACCTGAACCTGAAGTGCGCTACAGTCAGGAAAAAAAAACTTTTAAAACAGAAAGTGATACAAAACAATATCCTTATTTTCCAAAATAATCCATACACAATCAATACTTAATGGTGCAATAAACTATTTTTAATGATTTTGTTTTTCTCATTGTGTTTTGTGGCATCCTTGTAATGTCACCAGTGAGTTCCTGAACCTCTCATTGTCCTTTTTTCCTCCTTTTCCTTTTGTTTGTTTGGGATGAGCAGTACACGTTAGTTGCAGTGATGTGCACTTTGCAAATCCTATAGTCCATAATCCATCACCAGAATGAGAGAGTGGATAAGTTCCTACATACATTGGGACCATGGAGAACAACCTTATCCATCTTCCAACAGGAAGTTGGATCACAGCAGAAAAAAAAAGGAATTTGGAGATCTAGCGGAGGCAGAGAGATATAGAAGATTTTTTATTTTAGTTAAATTACATACTTGAATAGATTTTTTTTCATTAGAGTGTACTGTCACTTTAAATAATGTCAAGTGGTTTCTATGGTTTCTTTTTCCTAAATTCCACAGTAACATTTTCTACAGTCACTGTGTACTGTAGCATCACAGTTTATACTTTTAAATGTATCTGAAACCAAGAAAAAAAAATGAATTTATTGCAGTTTGCCAGTTTTTGGATGTGATGGCTGCATTACTTCTCTTTTTTCTGGATTATCTTCCCTTACTCTTACTTTTTGACTATGGCCATAATACACTCCATGTCCTTGAGTGACAATGTTCACTCACCGTATATGTGGAGACGCAATGCTGTCATCCTTGGACAGGAGGACTGCAGAATACTCCCAATCTTTACCTTTCCATAAAGGGGGGGATGTATTGTAATCCACAGAGAGAAGTGGAAAGAATAGGAATTGATTACAATTATCAGAGGCAGAGATCACAGGAAGATCACAGGAAGTTATTTCTAGATGATGAGGACAAATATTTTTGCACTTAATAAACAGACAGAACAAAACTTTTAATTTGCATATTTAACCAACCATAAGGGAGTTCATTTTTAGAGTTTTGTAGAGTTGGGATTTGTGTATTGCATGGTGTTCTTTTTTTAATGTAAAAGATATGGACTTCCAAGACTTTTTAAACCACAAAGTGAGTGGAGTAATATACTGAAGAAAAATGCTGCTGTTTAAAATATATTTACTACCTGCTAGGGATTGATATTCAGGAGCAAAGTGTATGTCCCAGGAGCATAAAGGGATAATTCATCTAGTTTATTTGTCATAGCAGATGATGAAGTACTCCATAGCGAAGGGTCACACCTTCTATCACTGTTACATGTTTGTTGCTTGTTATATCTGTTCTTATTTGTTGCTGACTAAGGTCAGTCCCAGAAGTCATCATGTGTTAATCTGAACATCTGAGATAAAGCTGGCATACTTGCTTGTAGGATCATTAATAACATTGATCTCACACTGTACCCTATCTTGCCAAAAGCCGATAGGAAAGACCAGATGTGATTCCCTGGATGAATATAATTATAAGTACCTGGCAGCAGAGCTACTAATTATAATCTTGTGGCATGATTTAGAATTATTCTATTTTTCTGACCACTGTTATCTTCTGTAGTGTGATCTGTTGTTGTTAAAATGGTTACCATACTGAAAAATGAAGTAGCATGAACAACATTTTCAATATTAGAAGGGCTCGTCCAATAAATTATTTCACTTTCATTAGTCAAGTTTTTGTTTTGGGTTGTGCCAAAGTTCATGTAAGAAGTTTTATCACAGCTCAAGTATTACACAAAGTAAAGATTGTTTCCTGGCAGAAAGAAATTGCACTAATTATTTTGAGTACAGCATTATTTCTTCCTACTTCTAGCAAAAATGGTCATTCATTCTTAATTCTAATAATTACTTCTGGAGGAAAAGAAATGTAATCTCCAAACATGGAAAGGTTTCTTCACAGTGAGAGCTGTGAAAATGTGGAATAGACTCCCTCAAGAGTTGATTCTGGCCAGCTCAGTGGATTGCTTTAAAAAAGGCCTGGATTCTTTCTTAGATACACAGAATATAACTGGATACTAACATTTATAGATAAAGTCAATCCAGGGAATATCCAATTGCCTCTTGAGGGATCAGAAAGGAATTTTGTTCCCCTGCAGGAGCAAATTGGATTATGCTTTGCTGGGTTTTTTTTGCCTTCCCCTGGATCAACTATGGGTATAGGATTACAATTTTTTTTTAATGATTGAACTGGATAGACTTTTGTCTTTTTTCAGCCAGACTAACTATGATACTATGAAAAACAGAAACCAAGAACAGACAATCAGATTTCTGTTTACTTGAATCAAACTAACTCTTGCTTCCTATAGATAGTTGTTTTACCTTGTTCAATAGCCCTAATTATCTTTCTTTGAAAGATAATCTTTATTAAACATAATCAATACTCATTGCCACCAGTACCAGCATCTTTGTCATCTAAACATCATCATTTTTTATCTATATTACTCATCCTCCTCAAGCATCACCATCCTTAATCATCAACATCTGAAGCAGTTATTGTCATCAATCATTTCTAGTAATCATCACTCATAATATGTAATGACATAATAATATGACAGTCGTAGAAACTCAGAGTATCTAGGAGTATACCATTTTTACCATGCATTCATACTATGAGTGTGTATATTTTTATGCAGCTAAAAAGTACCAATACAATTTCTAGCAGGGAAATTGCAATATGAAGATATTGGTCTTGTGGGGGATCTCACCCTTTTAACCTAAACCAGATACAGTGTATACGTCTACTATAATCCACAAGTTGAGCCAATAATTTACATCAGTGAGGTAATTATTAAGGAGCATTTGAACCCTAGGAAAGAGCAAATGATATTCTCATTTAAAGTGTTACTAAATCCACAACAGTAAAATCAGTCTATATATGCAGTAAATAATGCTTGTTATACTCACTGTGGAACCTAAGGGGTTAATAGTATTGTGTAAAAAGACTTTTTGATCCTGTCCTCTCTGATCATCCCCTTCTTTTACTGTCCCCAATCCATCTGCCATAGTACAGAGCAGGAGTGGCAAGTCTGCACATGTTCTGTTTAGTGTGTATTGCAGGATAGTTTTTTTTTTGGGGGGGGGGGGGTGCTTATGACTGGCACAGAGCCAATCAGTGCTGTCCAGACTGAATAAAAACTACTCCTACAAGATGAATCAGTGCTCAGCCAGACACTGATAGAAGTCACAAGACTGCTGTAACTGCTGATGAGAAAGGTATTTAGCAGTTTATATTTACTAAAATAATTGCATTTCCATGTTTTGTGTACTGCGGGAGACCAGATATAGTGAATGAAGGGTCCTGGGTTTGGTAATAAATTAATACTTGAAATTTGAATAAATTGCTCAGGGTGCTTTAAGAATGTGATGCAGAAAAAGATGCAATTATGGCACGGATAGTTTTAAGAGCCTTTCCTAAAATATATTGCTCTAGAAAAGGTTAAAAATGTGTTTCCATAATTAGGGTAGAGCTAAAGGATTTTTTTTTCCATTAAGGATAGAGTAAGGGAGGGTTGTCAGATTTATTTTTGCCATCTGTTTCCCATTGAGAATATTTCCTTTCACTTCCTGTCCCAGAGCTGAAACAGGAAGTAAGAGGAAATCCTTCTAAAGTGAGGGAATCCCTGGTTGTCGCCACAGGTCACCAGAGCTGGTGTCCCCCTTTATTACTGTTCTGGTGACAACCCAAAATTTGGGATTTTCTTTCACTTTCATTCTCAATGAAAATGAAAAATAGGACAAATAATTAATCTCCACTTTCTCCAACATATAAAAGCTTTGTTCTTAGTTATACCTTAACTAGTTGTTTTTTTTAATAAATAAAAATGGACCTCCCCCATTCCAAAAGTATATACATTATTTAAAGCAGATCTAAAGTAGAATTGAAGTAAATCTAAACCAAGTCAGTAAAATCCCATTTTTCATTATATGTAACATGTTGATGTAACTTCAGAAGTTATTTTCAATACTTTTAAATCATAAACTTTCATTAAAATATTACTGTGTGGTCCTACCTTGAAAATCCTTGTGCAGGTTTTCCTGTTGTGGGATGACAATGCTCAATCCCTGTCTCCCTATTGCTCTCCTGCATTGTCACATTGTCGCCTGCATTTCCAGTGGAGATTATAAGATGTTGTGCTCATTGTGCATCCATATCTTGCTGTTTTCACATTAGGGAACCCACCCTGAGCAATAATAGCAACCACTGATGAAGCAAGTGCATTTAGACAGAAAGTGACTGCGAAGAGGCTAGAGGAGATCATGTTTACTGAAAGAAAAATTGAATGAAAAAGGTGAAAACAGTATTATCTGGAGCAAGCTTGCTTGATTGTCTTCATAGCAAGAAGCTTGCTATTGGGGTCACTCAGCGGTGTATTTACCAGAAGGCAAACAAGGCACTTGCCTAGAGTGCCATTTTTCAGGGGGGCAGCACCTCCCTTCAGAAGAAGAGATGGAAGAAGGGACACGCGCAATGGGAACCCGGTGTAATCTGAGAGAGGCTGCTTGATGGTGTAAGTAGAGCCTGACTCTCGTTCCCAGGGATGTCCAGATGAGTGTTTCTATCTATATATGGAGGGGCAGGGGTGTTGTTGGTCAATGTCCGGTTCTCTTCGGTTGTGTTGGTCGGTGTCTGTGGGGGCAGACGATTTTTCTGTTGCCTAAGGCAGTACAAAACCTAAATACACCATTGGGGTCACTTGGCAGTGAGGAGATGCCAGGAATGTCAGCAGGAGACCCAAAAAGAAGATCAGGGTTGCTCTGTGCAAAAACTATTGCACAGAGCAGGTAAGAATAACATGTTATTTTTTTTTATTCAAGCTTTAGAATCAATATTTTATTATGATAAAATAATTATTTTTTTTATTTTTATTAATATCTAAACAATCTATGATTTCAAGCAATTAAATATTATAGTTTACTGTATGCTGCAACTTCCTACAAAATGTGCTGCACCCAAATATAACTGTGTTGTGTTTGCAAAGGATAATAACAATGTAAGGCCATCTATATGTATGTTTGGTTAAATCAAAATATGTTTATGTCTACAGATATAAAATGGTTAAAGTTTCTCATATATAGTTGGCACTTGAGGTGGAAAAAAATATATTATTACTTTAGTAATGAACATAATGCTGAGGAGGATGATGTAAGGGGAGGTAGGTAGATGCTTCACTTGGTTTCAGTAATGATGGTTTTAATGCTTTCTGCAAAAATCACATTTAAGGCCTCAAGCCTGCTTTGCTCCTATTTGTCTTATTTTGTTTTCCAATTACCTTGGCAGCACTTGCAAATTAGCTGGTGGAGTACTTAGGTGTAAGAAATTAAATTTTAATTCATTGGTTTTGAAGCTCACTATAAGTGAAACTGGGCTCTGGTACAATCGTATCCCCTTACAGCTGTAATATATACAAGTCAGCAGGTTTCAATAAATAAGGAGGAGCTTAACTGGCACATACGTTGAACTTAAAATATTTTTTAAAAATAGCATAAAACCTTCATAACTGAAAATAAATGCAAAGCCATTACTTAACTTTCTCACTTCATTGCAGTGTATAATTCTGTTGAAAAGTATAGGACAATGCTTTACCATAGAGGGATCAAAATCCTTACAATTGTCTTTTTGATAATATTAGTTATATTTTTTGCAGTTGTTAGCTGGATTAAGTCTGGAATGCCTGCAAACAATGGACGTTCAATTTTCTTTTGGTAAAAAAAAAATGTATTTGGTAAAAACCTGGCATTATTTACACATTTATTTCTGCTTGTGTGTGATTTTTTTTTTACAATGTTTATCTGTATTACATTATGTCACCTATGTGCATTAATGTTATAAAATGTTTTTTTTTCACAGTAAATGAGGGAGGTATAAAGCAAGCATCAAATTTGTGTCCTGATCCAGGAGAACCAGAAAACGGGAAAAGAATAGGCTCAAACTTTAGGTAAAAAATAATCCGAAATAATTATGTTTTAGGTGATTTTAGCACGGTCATTTTATACAAGTGTTCTATAAACAAAAAATACTATTAGTGACATCACTATGGAAATGTGGCTCAATTGTCTGAAACAATGTACTAATCAAATATTATCCAGTCTCAAAGGTCTATGACTGAAACATACACTTTACCACAAATTATAAATATATATCTGTCAAGGAGCAGCTGATATGCCATATATTCCTCTGCTAATTCCTCGGTTCTTTAGCTAGTGGATTAATACAGGCTGTCAGAAAGCTAACAATCAGTGCAAGGCTTTCCTGTGAGAAAGTTTGCCAACACAGTATTCTGTATAAATGCTTATTTGTTATAAAAATATATCAAGAGCAACTTGATATCAAGAGTGAAATATCAAGAGCGACTTTAGGAACTTAACATGTACAGTCTGGAGGAAAGAAGGAAAAGGGGAGACATGATTGAAACCTTTAAATACATCAAGGGGGTGAATAAGGTTCAGGAGGGCAGTATTTTCAACATGAAACCAAAATCAAGAACACGGGGACGTGACCTTAAACTAACTAGAGGAAAGTTCAAAACTGATCCCAGAAAGTATTATTGTACTGAAAGAGTACTTGATGCTTGGAATACACTTCCAGCAGAGATATTGAGCCAGTCAGTCTGTACAACCACTTCAGGAGCCCAGGCTATTCATCTTGAACCATTCTGGGTATTTTTTCTTTTTATTGAAGGTATAATTTTCAGAAGCTCCTTAAACTATCTGAAGCAATCCAGTTACCTCCATCGTTATTTTGATCCTTTTCCAGAATATAGACAACAGAAGTGTCCCATGCTGAAATGGCAAGTGAATGGCATGCAGCCAACTCAGCCTGTCAATATGACAAGGCAAGTGAAACTGCTGCAATATATTCCAAGTGCTGAGAGCTGCCACACTGAGTCTGACAGACAGTCAAGTTAGCTTCCAGCGTTTGGACATGTGTGGTCACACTGTAAGACTGAGCATGCTGGCCATTTGTCATTTGGACACAAGGTTTATTGGAACACCAGGTACTGTGCCAGGACATTATTCATAAAAGAAAAATTAACAAAATGGAATGGTCCAAATGTGTAATAATAGAGATCAGCCTGGGCACCTCTGAAAAAGCAAATGGTGCAGGCTATTTCAAACTCCAAAATTATTAATGGTTTAGTAGTACAAAGTTTGCAAAAGACTTTAGAATAAATAATGTGCTGACATTGTCTATGTTTTATCATTAGGGCATGCTAAACATTTACAATATTGGTCCTTTAAATATATCAAAAATCATTCTTAGAAAAAATTATATTCACATAACATGCATCTGGTTTTATGAAAATCATCCAGTATGTATGTGGGAAGTTTAAAAAGCACGAATACAAAAATATCAATTAAAATATTAGAAAGAGGCAAAACACAAGTTGCACAGCAGATTGGCAGCCTGTCAGTGAGCATGTGCTGGTGTAATCTATCTAAACTATGTATTTAAAATGCCCTGCTGCTAAATCATTTCCTAATTTAGTCATAGTGGATGTTTGTAAAACAAATTTAGATAGGAAAGTATTAACAGTTAGTAAGGGCAGCCTCATTTCATATATCCTATCAGTTGGTGTGATATGGTACCAATACTTAAAATTATTTATCTGATTTTTTTTATTTAGTGAGTTAAGACAGCCATAGATGGGTGGAATTTCAGCTGGTTCAGCAAGGACAACAACAGAGAAGAAAAAGAGGACACACCAACCTAGTGCATTATCCTAAAACTTTTTTTAAATAAAATCAGCAAAGTAACTACTCACAATTAGTGAAATAAAAAAGCACACTTCAAGCCATACATCCGTGGCCAAATGCAACAGTTTTCCAGACATAGGGGAACTCACTGGGGTCCCTATAGGCTGACATGTTTTGAAGGATGTCCTTCTTCCTCAGAGCCTAGTAGCAAATGTTCACTTGGACAACTAAATAATCTATTCCTCCCCATGGGAGCCAACAACTCCTCCCCTCATTGCATATAGTCATTTGGCCAGCTGTATGGATATCATGTCCCTCCATGGAAGCCTTTTTATCCAATATGGGTGCCGTAGTCTGTGGATAGGTTCCACCTTGTTAGTCACATTTGCCCTCTAGTGAATGGCTCAACAAATATGGTGGCTAGCCGAGGATTGGATGTGATATAGAGGAAGACTGGAAGTGCCTGCTGGAACAGATTTCCGGCTGCCACTTCCCGTTACAAATAGTAGCAAGTGTTCCAGCTTGGCTGAGAACACCGGCTTGAGAATATTGCATCCCACAGGTCATCATAATAGGGAAGCCCTCAGGATATGACCATTCTCCATCTTTTGGGTAATATATACTCAGTTTTCTGATACAGCATCAATACTGAGTTTCTTTATGTTAACATTTATTCATTCATTCTCTTATATATACATTTTTACAAATGTTTTATCATTATGTTTAGTCACTTATATCAGTGACTGACACTGTAGATTGGTACATTGTACTACTCCCCCCCATGTGTGGCAATGAGGGGAGGAGTTTTTGGCCCCCATGTGGAGGACTAGATTATTTAGTTGGCCAAGTGACCATTCGCTATTAGGATCTGAGTAGGACATCCTTTAAAACACATCAGCCTACAGGGACCCCAGTGAGGTCCCCCCATGTCTGGAAAACTGTTCTATTTTTTCTAGGATGTGTGGCTTGAAGTGCGCTTTTTAGGGCTCATGTACACTGCAGCTGATAAACTGATATTCAGGAGCTTTTCTGCATTTTTTTCAGCAGCCCCTGAACTCTCCCTAATGTTTTCCTATGTTTCCATGTACACTATGTAATTTACAGTCGTTTACAGGCAGTTGAGTTTACAGTCGTTTTTTTGAACACAGCAAAATTGCGTTCAGGAGTAGATTTTACCGCTGTTTCAAACGCCAAATGCTTGTAAATGCATGAAGCGTTTTTTGACTGGTCCAT